>NC_141549.1:41667954-41985681 GCF_021556685.1 Rattus norvegicus
TGGAAAGAGTCCTTATAGCCAGTTATCTATGACTGTAGCTTATTCTCTGATACCTGAGGCTTCAATCAGATCACAATCCCCCAACCCCTGGGTGAGCCTCCTTCAATACTCAAATGCTATTTTCTCCTGGTCTCTTGACTCAAGGTTGCCAGGCATGTCTGACAGCCTGGAATAAACTTCCCCCCAAAAGCAGGTGAACCATACAATTCTTTTGACAGTCACTTGGCATCTAGTGCCCAGGTCCTATCACTCTATCGTTTTGTTATTAGTTCTTACTGGAAGCCTAGTGACATTTAGAGGCTGGGTCTCTTGAGAGGCAGACACCAAGCTGACACCGAAGTCATGTATTCCTTAAGGGAGAATCTAAGTCCAGAGAGCCAGCTGGTAACAGACTCTAGCTGCCCCTCTGCTCACCTTTCTGTTGCACAGACAAAAGCTTGTGCACATTTTTGCATTGGCCTTTTTTCACAAGAAAGGTTCCTCATTTAGCTGTGTGACTGAATGCTATTTGTCACCAGATCTGGTTGTTCCACCAGCTCTCACGAGGATACCCCCTAGCTTTCTTGCCTGGCCCCTTTCCCCTGTTCTTAAGAATGTTATCACATAATACACTGTGTTGTTTGACTTATAATACCCACCCCTGTCCTGCTAATATGCCTGTCCCATATTCCCATTGTGAAGGTTCTAATTCTAAAACAAGGGGATGGTGCGTCCCCCTAAATATTAAATTTACCTCCATGGGTTGAAACCAGGATTGGACACGTGGATATACTTGGGGTCCTAGAATGTTTCAATCAGGTGCCAATACAGGAATTATATTTACCATAAAATTGTTAAAAGAGCCTGCGCATTCCTACTCCTCGGCTTCTGGGCACTGATCCCAAGAAGGAGCCCATGGAGGCATTGAACACGGCACAGGGTACACATGACTTTATCTTTATTGCGCTCCACTGAGAGGAGCTGCTTGCTCAAAGAACTGCACAGCTTCGAATCCATTGCCATTGCACAAAAAGAATTGGAAGCTCTACCACCCACTCCAGGACAGCTGAGATATGTATTCTTCTACAATGTGATACCTTTTGTAGGGTTTGGATTTTTGGATAATGCAATTATGATTGTTGCAAGAACCCAAATTGAATTGTCTATTGGAATTATTTTGGGAATTTCAACAATGGCAGTCAACATATTATCTTTTCCTTCTATGTATCAACAGTCATTGATGCTGTACTGTACTGCCATGGGGTTTGCTTATTTCTTACATGACATGCACAGGATACTTATGTATGTCTTTATTTTTTTTCCTGATGTTTATAATTGAATGCTGAGTTTTCTCCAAAATATTTAAGATGTTTAATATAAGTTAAAATTGTAATTCCCTGCCTGGTGACATCCCTTCTGTGATATTTCATGGTAAACATTTACAATCATATAAATTCATTCAATTTTTAAACTTCCACATCTATCCAATATGGGGCAGTGCTTTAAGTATATGGGACTATTTTAATTTTGACCCACACTGTCTTTAAGAGTCAGAAGTTACATAAACCACACATGCTAACCAGTGTACTTCTTTCTGATTGGTTTTTTCCTTTAATTTCCCAACTTTGATCAATCACAGTGAATTTTGGTTTGTGAGAGAAAGACAGTGCTTGGATACTTCCTGTGTCTTAGACTATGGTTAAAGAGAACATGCCAATGTACCCTGGCCAGAAGATTCCCTTGGCCATGTGACAAACATCACTCCAACCTTAGACAGCCGCAGTTCCCCAGGGGCTCATTCCACGTCAGCATGGCCATTGGTCACCTTTTCATTTAACTATAAGGAAGGGGAAGATGTTGGGAGCGATGCTCTTGAAGCCCTCCATTATTGATGTTTTTATTGTGGTTAGAATTAAATATGACTAAGGTCATGGAAAATCCCCAGCCAGCTGCAGAAGACTAATACAAATCTGGTGGTCAAGACAAATAATGATGTGATAAAGTTCTGACCTTGCTGAGAAATACATCTGACGTCAAGATGCCCAATGTGATAATCTGTAACCTTTCTGAAAAACGAACATTCTGCTGACTGATAGATATTACAAACCTGTGACCTTTCTAACATCCTGTCAACATTAGCTGATTCCCTGACCACATGAATACTGTGTCCTGGCCTGTGTGAATGTTTTTTACTTCCCTCTCCCTCTGTTACCCCTGTTATGGTAAAAGTTCAGCCTTGGGAAAAAATAAATTGTCACCTTGATCAGACTCTTGTCTTGGCGTCCTTTGTGTCTCTTGTCCCCCATTCTCTTCCAGGTACCCTCAGTACCCTTGTCGACAGACCTACTTGCCTGTCTCTACACCAATATCATCCAGTTTTTATCACTATTACTCTGTGGTACAACATGAGGTCTGAGACAATTCTTTTATTGTTGAGAATAGTTTTTGCTATCCTGAGTTTTGTTATTCCAAATGAATTTGCAAATTGTTCTTTCAATCTCTGATGAATTTATTTGGATTTTGCTGGGGATTGCATTGAATCTGTAGATTGCTTTAGATAAGATGGCCACTTTTGTAATATTAATCCTTCCAAACCATGAGCATCAAAGTCCTTTTCATCTCTGAGATCTTAGATGTATTTCTTCAGAGACCGTAAGTTCTTGTCATACAGGTCTTTCACTTCCTTGGTTAGTGTCACTTCAAGGTTTATTATATTTGTGACAATTGCAAAGGGTGTAGTTTCCTTAGTTTGTTTCTCAGCCTGTTTATCCATTGAGTAGAGGAAGGCTGCTGATTTGTATGCATTAGTTTTATATCCACTTTTTGTTTTCTCTGGTGGAGCTTTTGGCGTCACTTACATATACTATAATATCATCTGCAAATAGTGATAATTTGACTTCTTCTTTCCAATTTTTATCCCTTTGGTTTCCTTTGGTGATCCAATTGCTCTGGCTTGGACTTCCAGTCCTATATTGAACAGGTAGGGAAAGAATGGGCAGCTTTGTCTAGTCCCTGATTTTACAAGGTTTGCTTCAAGTTTTTCATCCTTTAGTTTGATGTTGGCTACTGGTTTACTGTATATTGCTTTTACTATGTTTACGTAAGGACATTAAATTCCTGAACTTTTATCATGAAGGAGGGTGGAATTTTACAAATTCTTTCTCAGTGTCTATTGAAATGATTATGTGTCTTTTTTACCTTGAGTTTATTTATGTAGAGGATTATGTTGATGGATTTGTGTATACTAAACCATTCCTGCATCCCTGGAATGAAGCCTACTTGATTCAGGATGGATGATCATTTTAATGTATACTTGGATTCAGTTTCTGAGATTTTTGAGTATTTTTGCATCCATTTTTGTAAATGACGGGTCTGGGGGTACCTGGAAGAGAATGGAGGACAAGAGACATGAAGAAGGACGCCAGGACAACAGTCTGATCAAGGCGACAATTTTATCTTTTCCCAAGGCTGAATTTATACCATAACATTGGTAACAGAGGGAGGGGGGAAGTATGAGACATTTACGTAGGCCAAAGACACAGTATTTGTGTGGTCAGAGGATCGGCTGATGTTGACAGGATGTCAGAAAGGTCACAGGTTTGTCATATCTATTAGTCAGCAGGAGAATTTTATCATATTATTATTTTTCTTGACCACCAGATTTGTATTACTATTCTGCAGCTGCCTGGAGATTTTCCATGAACCTAGTCATACTTAATTCTAACATCAACAATGGAGGACTTCAAGGGCATGGCTGCCAACATCTTCCCCTTCCTTATAGTCAAATGAAAAGGCAACCAAATATCTGTGCTGTCCTGGAATGAGCCCCTCGGGAACTGCGTCTGTCTTAGGTTGGAGTGATATTTGTCACATGGCCAAGAGAATCTTGTGCCCAGGGTCCATCATGTGATAAGGCAGCAGCTCATGTCAGCCCTCCTGTCTTAGGCCCTTTATTGTGAATATATCACTCTCTTACCTCTCCTTGACTGTCCAGCTCAGCACACAGGGGAGACAATTCGTTGACATTTCAGCAAAGACATCAGTACAACAGGCAGAAAAGAATGTTGGCCTCATTTGGCTAAAGGACAAAAATGTCCTTGCCTGGGCTGGGAGGAGATGTGTAGGTGAGCTTGGCCATCATCAAAGCATCCTCCATAGCTAGCCTATGATAATATTCCTAAATAAGTTTTGTTGCTATATTATCTATCTGTTATTTAATAAAGCTGGTTAAATGATTAAATGTCCAAGGGCCAAAAGATATAAGCAAAAGAAGGCCTACTAGGGAGGTCCAACAGAGAGGGAAGCAGGGTGGACAACCAAGGAAATCTGGAGAACCAATTTTGATATCAGCTCTTAGCTTTTTCTCTTCCTCATTTTCTATTTTCTAAGCCTTCTCTGACCTGTTTTATGCTTTCTTTAACCATATTCTAAGACACAGGAAGTATCCAAGCACTGCCTTACTAATAAGCAAACCCCAACTCAGTACTGTACAGTATCAATGACTGAAAGTTAAATAATATGTTGATACATAGAAGGAAAAATAACATGTGAACTGCCATTGTTGACATTTACAAAATTAATTCCAATAGATAATTCAATTTGGGTTCCTGCAACAATCATGATTGCATTATCCAAAAATCCAAACCCTACAAAAAGTATCACATTGTAGAAGAATACATATCTCAGCTGTCCTGGAGTGGGTGGTAGAGCTTCCAATTCTTCTTGTGTGATGGCAATGGTCTCGAAGCAGCTCCTCTCAGTGGAGTGCAGGCTGTAGATGAAGACCTGTGTATGCTCTGCACCATGTTCAATGCCTCCATGGGCTCGTTTTTGGATGAGTGCCCAGAAGCCCAGGAGTAGGAATGTAGGAGTAGGCTCTTTTAACAATTTTATGGTAAATATAATTCTTGTATTGGTACCTGATTGAAACATTCTAAGACCCCAAGTATATCCACATGTCCAATCCCGGTTTCAACCTGTGAAGATAAATTTAATATTTAGGGGGATGCACCATCCCCTTGTTTTAGAATTAGAGCCTTCACAATGGGAATCTGGGACATGCATATTATTAGCAGGACGGAGGTATTATAAGTCAAATAACAAAGTGTATTATGTGATAAAATTCATAAGAACAGGAGAAAAGGGCAGAGCAAGAAAGCTCTTTGAGAAAGAAGGCCCGTTGAGAGCTGGTGGAACAACCAGATCGGGTGACAAATAGCATTCAGTCACACAGCTAAACGAGGAAGCTTTCTTGGGATGAAAAGGCCATTATAAAAATGAGCACAAGCTTTTTGTCTGTGAAACAGAAAGGCGAGCAGAGGGGCAGCTGGAATCTGTTATTGGCTGTCTCTCTGAACTTAGATTTTTCCTTAAGGAGTACCTCGCTTCAGTGTCAGCTTGGTGGCTCTGCCTCTCAAGAGACCCAGCCTCCAAAGGACACTAGGCTTCCAGTAAGAACTAATAACAAAAGGATGGAGAGATGGTTAGGACATGGGTGCTAGATGCCAAGTGACTGTCAAAAGAATTGTATGGTTCGCCTGCTTTTGGGGGGAAGTTTCTTCCAGGCTGTCAGACATTCCTGGAGACCTTGAGCCAAGAGACCAGGAGAAAATAGCATTTGAGTATTGAAGGAGGCTCGCCCAGGGGGGTGTGATCAGATTGAAGCCTCGGATATCAGAGAGTAAGCTATAGTTAGAGATAACTGGTTTTAAGGACTCTTTCTGCTGCCATTCCTGAGGCAGGGGTCACAATTGAGTTGGGCTTCCTGCCTCTTAAAACCAATAAAGAGACTGCTAACACTGGAGTACTGATCTTTAATAGAAGTATAGCCCTCCCAGGACTGCAGTAGTAGCCCTTCACCAAACCGGGTTAGAGGGCCATGGAAAAGGCAACATTGATCCTGACCTTGGCCACATCCTCCAGTTGGAGTAAGCTGAAGAGCTGGTGCCAAGACTTTCTCCTCTTATCATCTTAGAGTAAAGCCTGTTCTGTCTGGCAAGACAAAGTTTCTCAAAGTCTGCTGCAGACTCTTTCTGAAACTACTTTACGGACTCCCCTGCACCCCAACCTGGGGCATTTTGACCACAGGGGCAGGAACTGACTGCTAAGGGGATATGATCAGAGGCACTCTCTATGTCAATGATGACTAATAGGGAAATGACTTAATATCAGCTATTCTTGGAATAGGGTCAACAGATAAGGTTGGCTCCCTCAAAGAACTTCTCTTAAAGAACACTATCCTTCTGTGAGCAAATGTTGAAGGTCTAGCCACTGAAGACAGCGACTGGAATTTTTACTCTCCACTATCTTTTGCTGTTAAAATATTTGTCCTGGCCGGCAGCCCCTTTGCCTTGAGACTCTCTTCCCTGCTCGACCTGAAGTGTGCCACTGCTTATGCACAGCCTGCAGCTTGTCTGCTAGCAGGCCTGCTCGCCTGGCACCCTTAGTCCCATACTTCCTCACTCCATGCTGTCCCTTCCTTAAAAACTGTGAATGTCTAAGCAACAGGGAGATCCTTTATCAGGATCCAAGGCAAAGCTTTCAGGTTCTTGTTAATGCATACCTCAGACATGATCACTCGCTAACCTGGAGTCCTTCATATACATGTGTAATAAACTGTTAGCATCTGCTAGACTGGGCAGGGGGAGCAAAGGGAGGGGCATTTCTCCTTAGGGAGGAAGCTCAAGAGAGAAAGACAAAACTCCCGGGGGAGAAAACAATTTCTCTCAAGCAAATTATTTCCAAGTTAAGCACCAAGAGGACCAAGTAAAATTCCTTGACAAACAAAACAAACAGTTCCATGATTTCAAAGTCTTAAGTCCATGATTTCAAACACAGTCATCAGTCCAAGTCTGAAACACAGAAAGCAAAACAAAAGCCAAAAAGACATGACAATACCACAGAAAACAAACTAGACAAACCAGAACAAGAGAAGGCATCCTATAACCAATTTCCACAGATGCTTGATACCTTTAGTACCTGGCCCAAACTGCAGCTTAACCTTAGCTGCTTCTGGGATGCGACAGACTGTCTGATCCCACCTCTCAACAGATTCCAGAGTGTCCTCTAGATTCCTTTCTCCTCCTAGAGCATCTTTTAGTGCCTGTGGCCTGTGACAACTAGCACGTCTGCCTGTCACAGCTATAAGCTCATCACAGGACCCAGAGCAAGCACCAAGGGGACTCTAACCCCTCTCCAGGGGTGGGGGACTCGAAGCCTTTAGACAGCAGACAGGGACAACACAAGACAACATGGAACAAAGACAAGACATGATACAGAGAAAAAACAGAAAGTAACACAGAGCACAAAACACAGATTTGCTTGAACTTTCCTCTGATTTCTTTGCCAATTGTGGTCTGGGGCAGCATAGTTCCCGGCCAGCTGAATGTTGTAAGACTCCATAGTGGCCTTACCTCAGGAGCACCACCCACAGAGAACAGATTGACAAAGTGACCGCTGCAATAGCATGAGGGTATAAGGTTTTTAATCCACATATGTGGGGTTGCCCATCCATACAGGGAAAGGCAACCTTGAACCCAAAAAGCACACAACTTTTATTCATTACAGAGAGCAGACTTCAGCAACAAGATTAGCTGATCCATTAAGCAATCACTAACTCTACACTATCTTTTATATCAATTGTTCCCTCCTGAAGGAACTATGGACAAATATTTCCTACAAAATCTAAGAATTTTTTTAATTTTTTAACCCTATTCTTCACATCCTGAGTGACTCCCTGAGTCCTTTCACAAAAGGGGACTGTAGAATGTTTGTCCCATCACTCACCACTGAGATCTGCATCATCCAGGGAGAAACACACACCAAGCCTCTGAACCAAGGTCAGGCAGTCCATGGTTGCCAGAAGCAGAGGAGCTAAGGCTCTGACAAACAAGGAAGACAGGCCTGCCTATTCATGGGGGATGACATTCTTCTCCAAGAGACCTCCAAACAGCCTCATGCTGGGCACCATTTGTAAACAAAGGGACTGCTGAGAGTACCTGGAAGAGAACGGTGGACAAGGGACATGAAGAAGGATGCCAAGACAACAGTCTGATCAAGGTGACAATTTTACTTTTTCCCAAGGCTGAATTTATACCATAACATTGGGAACAGAGGGAGGGGGAAAGTATGAAACATTTACGTAGGCCAAGGACACAGTATTCCTGTGGTCAGGGGATCGGCTGATGTTGACAGGCTGTTAGAAAGGTCACAGGTTTGTCATATTTATTAGTCAGCAGGAGAATTTTATCATATTATTATTTTTCTTGACCACCAGATTTGTGTTAGTCTTCTTCAGCTGGCTGGGGATTTTCCATGAACCCAGTCATACTTAATTCTAATGTCAACAATGGAGGGCTTCAACGGCATCGCTCCCAACACATATTGATGAATGAAATTGGTCTGAAGTTCTCTTTCCTTGTTCAGTGTCTATGTAATTTAGGTATAAGTATAATTATTGTGTCACAGAATGAAATGGGTACTGTTCCTTCTGTTTCTATGTTTTTTTGGAATAGCTTAAAGAGTATTAATATTAGGTTTCCTTTGAATGTCTGGTAGAATTCTGCCCTAAAACCATCTGGTTCAGGGCTTTTTTACTTGGGAGTCTTTTAGGGACTGCTTCTGTTTCTTTGTGGGTTATGGGAATTTTTAGATGATTATCTAATCCTGATTTAACTTTGGTAACTGGTATCTGTCTAGGAAATCTTCTGTTTCATCTAGATTTTCTAGTTTTGTTTAGTATTGCCTTATGTAGTAGGATTTGATGATGTTTTGGATTTCTTTGGTTTCTGTTACTATGTCTTCCATTTCATTCCTGATTTTTTTACTTTGGATATTGTCCAAAAAATTCAATAGAAACAAACCAACAACAACAACACCAACAACAACAAAAAAAAGAGACAGTATGCACTCCCTTACAAATGGACATTAGGACAAAAATTTGGATGAGCCAGGATACAGTACAGAGAAAAAAGGAACCTCAAGAAGAAGGATGACCAAAGTGAAGATATTTCAGTCCTTTTAGATGGGGGAACAAAAGTATTAATAGGACATGTACTGGCAAGTTTAACGTGTAAACGTGACATAAGCTGGAGTTATCCAAGAAAAAGGAGCCTCATTTGAGGAAATGCCTCATGAGACAAAGATGTAAGGCAATTTCTCAACTAGATTCAAGAAAGGGGGACACAGCCCATTGTGAGTGGTACCACCCTGGTCTGGTAGTCTTGGCTTATATAAGATAGCAAGCTGAGAAAGCTAGGGGAAACAAGTCAGTAAGAAATATCCCCCTATGGGCTCAGTGTCAGCTTCTGCTTCCTTACCTGCATGAGTTCCAGTCCTGAGTTCCTTTGGTGCTGAAAAACAATATGCAAGTGTAAGCTGAATAAACCCTTTCCTCACCAACTTACTACTGGGTCATGATCTTTGTGCAGGAATAAAAACCCTAGCTAAGATAGCAGGAAATACAGAGAAAAACTTTGGAGCAGAGCCTGAAGTAAAGGCCATCCATAGATTGCACCAGATGACTATCCATCCCAAACATATACAGCCACAAAATCCAGAGACTATTGATGATACTAAGAGGTGCATTCAGACAGAAGACTGATATAGCTGTCTCCTGAGAGGTTCTGCCAGAGCATGACTGCTACAGAGTTGGAGGCTAGCAGTCAACCATTGCACTGAGAGATCTGTTCCCACATATGAAGAGTTAGAGAAGGATGGAAGGAGCTGAAAGGGAGTAAAACAATACCAATAAGAACAATAATACCAATCAATCAGAGCCCTCAGAGAAGATTCCACCATCCAAAGAGTACACATGGACAGATCCAAGGCTCCAGACGCATAGTTAGCATTGGATGGCCTTGTTGGCTGCCATTGAAAGGAGAAGCCCATGACCAGCCAATGCTGGAAATCTCAGTTCAGAGAAGTGGGAAAGCATGATTGGATGGGCAGTGGAACACATCACTAGAAGAAGAGGAAGGAAAAATGGATAGTTGGTTTATGTGCAGAAAACCTGGAAAGGGATAATATTTGAAATGTAAGTAAAAAAATATCCAATAAAAATAAAGTAATTAAATAAAACAAACCAACACATGAAGAAAAGAAAAAGAAAACAGATGGAAAGAAAAATGAAAAAGAAAAGATAGGAAGAAGTAAAGAAAAAAAGAAAGCAAAAAGAAAGGTAGAAACAAGGAAGGAAGGAAGGAAGTTTGAACAGAAAGATGGAAAGGAAGAAGGAAACAAACTTAGAAAGAAACAACTAGAAAAACAATCACAACAAAAACAGGTTAGAATCTACTCTCCTGACATTCTTCTGCAGAATTCAAAATGGCAAGGCAACCTCGTGACTTAGCCATTTGAGACTCCTTGGGCCAGAACTTTTCCTGTGTAGGCCAAAGCGCAGGGTTGTCACAAGATTGCCTTTCATTTTGACTGAGTTTCCTTCTGACTGCGTCTCTGGCTCTTTAAGTCTGTCTTTCTTTGCTTGTCTCCTTCTTCAAATTCTGTGTGACTACTCAATATACTTTTCGAAATAGGTAGACATGCACCAGGTTTCTTCCATGGATTTTGTTCATATGACCATGGATACCAAGCAGTATCAATGGTATGGACTAAGGCTGGGTATCACTATTCCAGTGCACTTGCACTAAAAGGAGAGAAATTCTGAGAACTATGGCCCACTTTGGTTCTCATCTGGACATGTAGATGATCTCTCCTTCTCTCTGGCTATCACTTTCTCTTTTCTTACTCATTTCTGTGTGTTTTTCTATGCATCCTGTTCTTTATCACACACATAAATATGACTCTATCAGAGACACACACAAAAACACATCCACCAAAACACACACACACACACACACACACACACACACACACACACAGAGAGAGAGAGAGAGAGACTCTTATAAACACACAGACAAACACTCACACATACACACATTCCAATGTATAATTTATTCTGGTTTTAATTTGTGGATTATATTCCTTTTCTCTCTTGTTCTATCATTCTCTGCCCATAGGTGTACTTGGGTATATCTGGTCTAATTTATCCCACAGATACACATAGCTCTATCACACACACACACACAAACACACACACACACACACACACACACACACACACACACACACATACCAACAAGCACAGACATAATCAAAAACTTTAGTAATATTTTTTTCATTTCACCTGCAATATCTTTTAGATTCACTAAATTATCAAGGTTGTGGGAATTGAGGTCTAGCCTTCCAGCCAGATTTTAAATGATATTTACATAAGTGACTATGTAAAACACTATGTACCTATTTGTCTAAATGATAACCTACATGTATCTTAGAGGACTTGTCTGTAGACAGTTGGTCTATTTATCCAACTGAAAAGCAAGTATCTACGTTAATTTGTATTTATCACTCAAAAGATATATAAACACAAACACACTGAATAAAGGGAGAGGTAGATATTTATTTACTTTGGAACATGATTTACAACTTGACATGGGACAGGGGTTAAGGTTGGAAAAACTTGTCAACAAACACAGTACAAATTCCAGAAGAGGCTGCTGTGGAGTGTGTCTGGAGCTTGAAAACCACAGTGTGTCATGTGCCAGTTCTTCCAGGAGAGAGTGCCCAGTCCTTCCCAGTCTCAGGACTTGCAGGCATTCTGATTGTGGAGAGCATGTGCAATTCACTTTGTGTAGAACCTATGGCTGTAGTCCCTGAGTGCCTTGGCCATGAGAGGAGCAGGTTTCTTGGCTGGGGCCTTTTTGCTGTCTTTTGCTCGAGGGGGCATATAGGAAGGCTTCTGAACTCCTGCATGGGCAGGAGCCACAAGAAGACTGTGGGAAATTGGTGAAGAGTCAGCCCCTCTGGGTCCAGTCTCCCCTTGTTGACCAGGGCTCTTGTGCTGCGTATGGAAGGAGATCATGATTGTATGTCTTGCTTGCAGTCTTTGGGCCATTGAGATTTGGATGTGGGCTCTGAGGGCCTGCAACCTCTCCTCTTGGGACTCCTGAAGTCACAGGGGTGCAGAGGGCTCAGGTATGCTCTGTGTTTACTTTTGAGTCTGTGTCTTGGATTGTGTCTTCTCTTTTGAGTGCCCAGGCTCAGTTTTTTCTTTGGCCGATTTGCAGAGAGTAGCATCCCTGATGCCAGTGGGGGGTTCACCAAGGAGCCCCAGGTGGGATTCCTAATGGCAACAATGTGCAGGAATAGAACTGGAATAGACTGGCATTTTGTTGTTCTTTCTGGGATACCAGCCCCAAGGTGAGGCTTCCTGATGCTGCTGAGTGGAAGATGGCTGTCAGACAACATCCACAGCAAGGCAGGATTGACTGCTGTACTGAGACTGTGGACTAGGAGAGTCAACCATGGGAGTCTGGTCCTTGGATTTTTGAGAATCACCTCGACGAATCCTTGCTGGAGGCTTCTGTGCCTCGGCAAGCCAAGGGATTTCCCTCTTCCTCTTGCATGGTGGTGGGACCTGAAGAAGGAGATCAGCATTCAACATTGAGACAATTCAACACTGAACCAGTCCCAGCAGGATCCTCCCGCTCCCAGGGGGTTCTTCTCACTCCCAGTGGCCAGATGGGTGGTGTTTCTGTGCTCCCCAGTCACAAGCCAATTGTGTTTCTCTGACTCAGGCCCTGGCTTTCTGGAGACAGGCTCGGCTCCTTCATGCTCAAAGGCTCCTCAAAGCTTGCACCGTGGGTTCCTACCTGCCCTGGGTTCTGGACAGCTAGCTGCTGCTCGGAGCTCCTCCATTTTCCTGGATCCAGGCTTGGACTCCTAGGTGTCTGTGGGTGATAATCTCTATTGGATTTGCAGCTAGGGCTCAGGCAGGAAATCGAGCCTGGGCTACATTTGCTGAGCCCAAGGAAGACCTGTCTCCCAGCTACTTGGCTTACCTGGAATATTTGCTCCTGGTTTGTCTCTCCTACACCAGTGCTCTGGTGTGCTATCCTGTGGCTCCTCAGCAATCCAAAGCCCAGGGAACTCTTGTTGGGGCCCCAGCACGACCCCCAGTGACCACTTGTCTACTAGGTTCTTAACAAAGGGGAACAGGAGCTGCTGATTCTTCAACCTCTTTATGGTCTATCTGTCACATAGGATAGGCACAGAAGGCAGTTCCTTCAGTGCTTTCCTGGGTCACTCTCTCAACACAGACAATCCAGGATCTCACGTAGGGCGCTTGCATGAGAGCCTGGATCCATGTCAACAGCCAAGGACAGGAAGGGACACTCTGTTCAATCAGCACATACGACCCAACTCATGCCCTGCTTCTAGTGAGCTGTGTGGACTCCTGAGTAGAGAATTTCAGAGATAGGTCAACCGCCTAGTGCTCCTTACCTCTCTTTGAGTTCCCATTTGACATATGCTCTCTCCTGTTTCTTTCTACAGGCACTCAGAGCTATGAGTTTTCCTCCTAGCACAGCTTTCATTGTGTCCCATAAGTTTGGGTATGTTGTACCTTCATTTTCATTAAATTCAAAGAAGTCTTTAATTTCTTTCTTTATTTCTTCCTTGACCAGGTTATCATTGAGAAGAGCATTGTTCAACTTTCATGTATAGGTGGGTGTTCTTCCCTTATTGTTATTGAAGACTAGCTTTAGCCCATGGTGGTCTGATAGGATGCGTGGGATTATTTCTATCTTTCTGTATCTCTTGAGGCCTGTTTTATGACCAATTATATGGTCAATTTTGGAGAAAGTACCATGAGGTGGTGAGAAGGTATATCCTTTTGTTTTAGGATAGAATGTCCTATAAATATCTGTTAAGTCCATTGGCTCATGACTTCTCTTAGTCCGTCTATGTCTCTGTTAAATTTCTGTTTCCATGATCTGTCCATTGATGAGAGTGTTGAAATCTCCTACTATTATTGTGTGAGGTACAATGCGTACTTTATGCTTTAGTAAGGTTTCTTTTATATATATATATATATATATATATATATATATATATATATATAAATTCCACTTGTATTTGGAGCATAGATATTTAGAATTGAGAGTTCATCTTGGTGGATTTTTCCTTTCATGAATATGATGTGACTTTCCTTATCTTTTGTGATGACTTTTGGTTGAAAATCAATTTTATTCGATATTAGAATTGCTACTCCAGCTTGCTTCTTCAGACCATTTGCATGGAAAGTTGTTTTCAAGACATTCACTCTGAGGTACTGTCTTTCTTTGTCTCTGAGGTGTGTTTCCTACAGGCAGCAGAATGCAGGGTCCTCATTGTATACCCAGTTTGTTAATCTATGTCTTTTTATTGGGGAGATGAGACCATTGATGTTGAGAGATATTAAGGAATAGTGATTATTGCTTAAGGATATATTCATATTTGGATGTGACATTATGTTTGTGTGCTTTTCTTCTGTTTGTTTTGTTGCCAAGATGATTAGTTTCTGGCTTTTTCTAGGGTGTAGCTTGCCTTTTTATGTTGGGCTTTACCATTTATTATCCTTTGTAGGGCTGGATTTGTAGAAAGATATTGTGTAAATTTGGTTTTGTCATGGAATATCTTGGTTCCTCCATCTATGTTAATTGAGAGTTTTGCTGGATACAGTAACCTGGGCTGGCATTTGTATTCTCTTGCAGTCTGCATGAAATCTGTCCAGGATCTTCTGGCTTCCATATTTTCTGGTGAGAAATCTGGTATGATTCTGATAGGTCTCCCTTTATATGTTACTTGACTTTTTCTCTTACTGCTTTTAATATTCTTTCTTTATTTTGTGCACTTGGTGTTTTGACTATTATGTGTCAGGAGGTGTTTCTTCTCTGGTCCAATCTATTAGGAGTTCTGTAGGCTTCTTGTATGTTTATGGGCATCTTTTTCTTTAGGTTAGGGAAGTTTTCTTCTATGATTTTGTTGAAGATATTTACTGGTCCTTTGAGCGGGGAGTCTTCACTCTCTTCTATACCTATTATCTTTACGTTTGATCTTCTCATTGAGTCCTGGATTTCCTATATGTTTTGGACCAGCAGGTTTTTTTCCGCTTTACATTATCATTGACCATGGTGTCGATGATTTCAATGGAATCTTCTGCTCCTGAGAGTTTTCTCTTCTGTCTCTTGGATTCTATTGGTGATGCTTGTATCTACAGCTCCCTGTCTCTTCCGTTGGTTTTCTATATCCAGGGTTGTTTCCCTGTGTCCTTTCTTTATTGCTTCTATTTCCATTTTTAATTCCTTCACCTGTTTGATTGAGTTTTCTTGGAATTCGTTCAGGGATTTCTTTGATTCCTCTCTATAGGCTTCTACTTGTTTATTTATGTTTTCCTGCCTTTCTCTAAGGGATTTCTTCATGTCTTTCTTGAAGTCCTAAAGCATCATTATCTAATGTGATTTAAAATCAGGATTTTGATTTTGTGGTATGTTTGGATTTTAGTCTTTGCTTTGGTGGGAGAATTGGGCTCCAATGATGCCATGTAGTCCTGGTTTCTGTTGCTTGGGTTCCTGCGCTTGCCTCTTGACATCAGGTTGTCTCTGGTGTTACCTTGTTCTGCTATTTCTTACAGTGGCTAGACCGTCCTATAGGCCTGTGTGTCAGGAGTTCTGTAGAACTGTTTTCCTGTTTTCTTTCAGCCAGTTACGGGAACAGAGTGTTCTGCTTTCAGGTGTGTACTCTTTCCTTTCTACTGGTTTTCAGCTGTTCCTGTGGCCCTGTGTCCTAAGTCCACCAGGCAGGTTGCTTGGAGCAGAAAAATTGGTCTTATTTATGGTCCCTTGTTCAAGATTCTTGTGGGGGGCTGCTTTTGAGCTCTCCATCAGGGCAGCAAGCAGGAGGGCCTTTGCTGACTTTTCCCAGAGCCCCAGGGCATGGGGGTCCCAGATGGCATTAGTTGTTTTCCTTTGGAGTCAGAAATGTGGGCAGAGTGTAGTCTCTTCTGGCATCTCTGGCACGTCTGTCCCTCTGAAGGTTTAGCTCTCCCTCCCATGGGATTTGTGTGCAGAGACAGTTGACTGGGTCCCTTCAGGTCCAGGCGGTATCTGGACTGCTGGGGACCTGCTGCTCAAGTGCCCCTATCTTCCGGTTCCCAGAGCACACAATAAAATTCTGACAAACCAAATCCAGGAGCACATCAAAACAATCATCCACCATGATCAAGTAGGCTTCATCCCAGGCATGCAGGGATGGTTTAATATAGGGAAAACCATCAACATAATCCATTATATAAACAAACTGAAAGATAAAAACCACATGATCATTTCATTAGATGCTGAGAAAACATTTCACAAAATTCAACACCCCTTCATGACAAAAGTCCTAGAAAGAGTAGGAAGAGCCCATACCTAAACATAGTAAAAGCCATATACAGCAAACCATTAGCTAATAACATTAAACTAAATGGAGAGAAACTAGAAGCAATCCCACTAAAGCCACAGACTAGACAAGGCTGCCTACTCTCTCCCTACTTATTCAATATAGTTTTGAAGTTCTAGCCAGACCAATCTGACAACAAAAGGAGATCAAAGAGATACAGATTGGAAAAGAAGTAAAAATATCACTATTTGCAGATGATATGATAGTCTATTTAAGTGATCCCAAAAGTTCCACCAGAGAAATACTAAACCTGATAAACACCTTTAGCAAAGTGGCTGGGTACAAAATTAACTCAAATAAATCAGTAGCCTTCCTCTACATGAAAGAGAAACAAGCCGAGAAAGAAATTAGGGAAACAACACCCTTCATAATAGTCCCATATAATATAAAATACCTCGATGTGACTTTAACCAAGCAAGTAAAAGATATGTATAATAAGAAATTCAAGCCTCTGAAGAATGAAATTGAAGAAAATCTCCGAAGATGGAAGATCTCCCATGCTCATGGATTGGCAGGATTAATGTAGTAAAAATGGCCATTTTGCCAAAAGCAATCTACAGATTCAGTGCAATCCCCATCAAAATACCAATCCAATTCTTCTCAGAGTTAGACAGAACAATTTGCAAATTCATCTGCAATAACAAAAAACCCAGTATAGCTAAAACTAACCTCAACAATAAAAGAACTTCCAGGGGAATCACTATACCTGAACTCAAGGAGTATTACAGAGCAATAATGATAAAAACTGCATGGTATTAGTACAGAGACAGACAGATAGAGCAGTGGAATAGAAGTGAAGACACAGAAATGAACCCACACACCTATGGTCACTTGATTGTTGACAAAGGAGCCAAAACCATCCAATGGAAAAAAGATAGCATTTTCAGCAAATGGTGCTGGTTCAACTGGAAGTCAGCATATAGAAGAATGCAGATATCAATCCATGCTTATCACCCTGTATAAAGCTTAAGTCCAAGTGAATCAAAGACCTCCACATCACACCAGATACACTCAAACTAATAGAAGAAAAAGTGGGGAAGCATCTCGAATACATGGGCACTGGGGAAAATTTCCTGAACAAAACACCAATGGCTTATGCTCTAAGATCGATGAATGGGATCTCAAAAACTGCAAAGCTTATGTAAGGCAAAGGACACTGTTGTTAGGACAAAATGACAACCAACAGATTGGGAAAATATCTTTACCAGTCCTCCAACTAAGAGAGGGCTTATATCCAAAATATACAAAGAACTCAAGAAGTTAGACTGCAGAGAGACAAATAACCCAATTAAAAATGGGGTTCAGAGTTAAACAAAGAATTCACAGCTGAGGAATGTCAAATGGCTGAAAAACACCTAAAGAAATGTTCAACATCTTTAGTCATAAGGGAAATGCAGATCTAAACAGCCCTGAGATTTCACCTCACACCAGTGTTAATGGCTAAGATCAAAAACTCAGGTGACAGAAAATGCTGGCAAGGATGTGGAAAAAGAGGGACACTCTTCCATACTTGGTGGTATTGCAGACTGGTACAACCATTCTGGAAATCAGTCTGGACTTTCCTCAGAAAATTGGACATTGAACTACCTGAGGACCCAGCTATACCTCTCTTGGGCATATACCCAAAAGATGCCCCAACATATAACAAAGACACGTGCTGCACTATATTCATAGCAGCTTTATTTATAATAGCCAGAAGCTGGAAAGAACCCAGATGCCCTTCAACAGAGGAATGGATACACAAAATGTGGTACATCTACACAATGGAATATTACTCAACTATCAAAAACCATGACTTTATGAAATTCATAGGCAAATGGATAGAACTGGAAAATATCATCCTGAGTGAGGTAACACAATCACAGAAAAGCACACATGGTATGCACTCATTGATGAGTGACTATTAGCCCAAATGCTTGAATTACCCTAGATGCTCCGTACACATGAAACTGAAGAAGGATGACCAAAATGCTAATGCTTCACTCCTTCTTTAAAAGGGGAACAAGAATACCCTTGGGAGGCTATAGGGAGGCAAAGTTAAAACAGAAGCAGAAGGAACACCCATTCAGAGCCTGCCCCACATGTGGCCCATACATATACAGCCACCAAACTAGATAAGATGGATGAAGCAAAGAAGTGCAGGCTGACAGGAAACAGATGTAGATCTCTCCTGAGAGACACAGCCAGAATACAGCAAATATATAGGCGAATGCCATCATTAAACCACTGTACTGAGAACAGGACCCCTGTTGAAGGAATCTTAGAAAGGACTGAAAGAGCTTGAAGGGGCTTGAGACCCCCATATGAACAACAATGCCAACCAACCAGAACTTCCAAGGACTAAGCCACTACCCAAAGACTACACATGGACTGACCCTGGACTCCAACTGCATATGTATCAACGAATAGCCTAGTAAGAGTACCAGTGGAAAAGGAAGCCCTTGGTCTTGCCAAGACTGAACCCCCAGTGATCGTGATTGTTGGCGGGATGGTGGTAATGGGGGGAGGATGGGGAGGGGAACACCCATAGAGAAAGGGAGGGGGAGGGTTTAGGGGGATGTTGGCCTGGAAACTGGGGTGGGGAATAGCAATTGAAATGTAAATAAGAAATACTCAAGTTAATAAAGATGAAAAAAGGAAAGAAAGAGAGAAGGAAAGAAAGAAAGGACACTGTCTAAACTGGTGAGCTATCCATAGGCCAAATAGAGTGCTCCAGATCTTTCAACTTTCACCCATGAGCTGTCACCCATGCTGGGTAGGCCTTGATTCTGCTGCTGTCTTTGAGTCACTTCTGCTCTTGTAAGTAACCTTTTACACTTATTCCTGAAAATAACCCTAATAAAACTCACTGGTGCACCAAGTTGGACTTTGGTGATAGCCATACTGTGGTCTGTTGGGGGTTCTCTGAAAGGAATCTAGCTAGCCAGAGCATGGCAAACATGGCCCTGGTGGGCCATGTCATTCTCTCTCATTCCCCCTTGCTAAAAACCTTCCCAAATTACATTCCTAAGGTTAGCCTACAAGTTCTATTCCCTCATTGCCCTATTTCTCTTCATAGGTTGACTACCAAAGTACAACTCTCAAAGTATTGAAGTCCATCCATCAAAAGCCACTTTGACTCACCTAGTTAACATACCCCATTAAGATTCAACACCTCAGCCTAACATGAGGTTTCCCTTTTATCTTTATATACTGTCATTTTTTTACAGGCAAATTTGTCTCCTACCTATCTACAGACAGTCCTTTGTCCTCTGGGACACAGTCTTCTCCTCTCTCATTCTCTTCCACTTCTTTTTATTCTTTTGTCCATTCTCCTCTCTGTTTCTTATTTTCTGCCCTTTGACCCCCTAGAGCAAATAAATGTCCTTTGTGCTGAGAACTAGGTCTTGGAGGTCCTGCACTGATAATGATCACTTGATTCCTTATCTGGATGAGTAGACATGTGTTACATCTTCCTGGAAAAGTTTTTTTTTCATATAAAACCATCCCAATGGCATTCTGCCTCCTTTGTCTGGATTTGGCCTCCATAGTAAGAAACAAAGAATGAGTTTCAGGAAACAATACATCTTATTTGCTTTGACTGACACTGCTATACATTATTATGATTCAACTTAGAGATGGTATAAAAGTGTTACTGATTTAGTGCAATCTGGAGATTCAGTTATGTGGACAGTGTAGTCCTGGTATGTTGAACAGTATGAGTAAGTTAACACTACTCCCAGACACAAAGAAAAGGTATTGGCACATTTTTTGTTGAGCTACGTGTGTAATGTTGAGTTCATTTAAAATGTATAGTGGATTAATCAAAATGTGAACTTATGAAGACAGCTATCATGGTGTTGTGATTGTGACCATAGATCAGAATGGATTAATGATACATATGCTGAACCATAAGGGAACAATAATGCACTCATGCTCATCCTTTACCCCTAGGAAGCACCATACCTTTCTGACAATTTAGATAGGGTAACTGTATCACAATGACACTGTGCTGACTCCAGTGTCTATCTCCTTAAAAATTTCTCCAGGGAATCTGGTGTTTTCTCAATACTACCGATATCTGGCCCAGCCTCTAACATTCAGGCTCTTGCAAAGTAAAAGTCCACCTGGGCAGTTTGCTTCTCTTCTTCAGCTTTGTGACCTTAGCTCACAGTTATTCATCACCCTCCTAGACTTTTCAGGAAATGAAATCCAAGTGGAAGTTTGAATATTGTCCACTTTGTAGCTAATTTACGTGTATAAAAGTTAGTTTGCATCCAAATCTTATTATATATAATGTCTCTGATACACCAACCAGAACCATATCTTCACTTAACACACATCCCTTTATATTCCCAGTAACAAGATGTTATGAGACTTTTGGAAAGTACATATTACCTTATACAGATTGTGGGTAATGCACTCATTAACTCCTTCATTTACTAGAGGTACAGTTAGAAGAACAATACTAAGACCCAGACAGCAACATCAAAAGAAACAAACTTCCCCTGGATATATAGAATTGCATTTTCATGATACATCTGGATCCCTTCCTTAAGTGTAAATCTCAGTGACACTAGTTTTAGGACTGGGAGGTGGCTCAACCAGGAACCTGGTCAACATTCAAGCTTGAAAATCTGAATTCAATTTCTCAAACACATGCAAAGTGTCAAGCACAGAAGAGCAAAGGTATAATCACAGCACTAGGGGGATGGTGAAAGGATCCCTGAACCTTATTGGTCAGAAGCCCAATTAAATTTGATTGGCAGGCTCCAAGTACCGTCTTAAAATATAAGGTATAGTGATGGTGAGATGGTTCAGTGAACAGAGCCACATACTCAGCCTTCAAGACCTGAGTTTAATTTCTAGATCTTGCAAGGTAATAGGAGACAACTGTTTACTGAAGGTTTTCCTTCCACATATATTTGGTGGCAAGTGTACCTGGACATACATCATGATATATCCACAAAGAAACTATCCCCACATACACACAAAAACTAAGAGTGATTATTAATTATTATATTTTCTTATCATTTGTCATTTGATGAGCCATCATCACTACCTACAATTATTTTTTCTATCAATATCTTTGAACTTTCAGAATTGTAAAAAATGCAAAGATGTATTTTAAAAAGTGATTTTGAGGGGTTGGAGATTTAGCTCAGTGGTAGAGCGCTTGCCTAGGAAGCGCAAGGCCCTGGGTTCGGTCCCCAGCTCTGAAAAAAGAACAAAAAAAAGTGATTTTGAAAAATAAGTGGAAGATTTTTCAAATCACCTTGTCCTGCCCATACATACATTAATAACCAATCATCTTTGATTTAGAAGAAAGCTTCATTAATAGGTAGATTTGACACCAATCTGATACCAATAAGAAGGTGGCCAGCTGTACAAACAGTGGGACAGCTTCCTTCTGATACCAAGAGAGAGAGAAAGAGAGAGAGAGTGGTTTAATTATTGCTAGAAACTAAAAAAAATCATTTACGACAACAGTGTTAGTTACTTCATTTATTGTCATGACAAAATACAAAAGCAACTTAAGGGAGAATCAGTTTATGTTCATGCTGAGTTGGAGGGGAATACAGTCCCCAAGGGATACAGTCCTACTGGGGAAGGCAAGGTTGCAGGAAACAGAGATCTGATGATCACATCGAATACAGAGTTAGGAAACAGAGAGTACCAATAACTGGGGTAAGACAATAGCAACTCCAAGTCCACCACCAGCCAGTAGCACATTTCCTCCAGTGAGCTTCTAGTGCCTAAAGGTTCCACAACCTTTACAAACAGTGAAACCAGTTGAGAATAGTGGGGTGAGTGGACTCTGCAATCAGACAGAAGAAGGTTGAAGTAGGAAATCAAAAGCCCAGGAAATCTCATAATTGAGAGAGGGAGACTTTTGGCACCAGCTCCAAGCCAGGTTCTACCTCTGCTGGAATAAGTAACCACAACACTCCATTAAGAGGTCCACAACAGCCAATCACGTAGGGACAACACCTGAAGTCCTTCCCCATGCAAATTAAGGATCCCTAACATCTCAGCCTGAGCTAATGGCAAGCATCTACCCCTGGATCCCACCTTACCTCTCAAATGTTTATAAGATTCCTATCCACGTGGAATAAAGTGCACAAGTTATTTCACCATGATCATCTGAGGATGACTGTTTTACTGAGCTTTAAAACTCCAGGGAAGAGTTTTCTTTCCTGAAGCATTCATTGCTGGATCTCAGCTCTGCCCAGCAGGCCAGGCTCCTCACTCTAGCCCTAGCCAGCAGCTGCCATCCCCTGTAGCTCCAGGTCTGGCTACAGCTTTTGGCTGCCTGCTGCAGCTTGTCACTATTGCTGCCATGAGCACCAATAATGGTAGCAGAAGAGATCCAGCTGCTTGCCTTACCCAGGCTTTTGCTCAAGAAGTGTAATGATTTGATCATTTCAGCCACAACAGAGACCTGCAGCACCTTTTGTTTCAGGCAGACACACAGCTCAACAAAGAACCATGTCTTTAAACACAAGCTTATGGTGGGAATTTTTGCATTCAAACAACCAAAGGCCAAATAGACAAACTGACTTAAATCATGTAATCAATGAGTAATCCTAAATGCTAAAGGCAAATAGACATTAAATTATTGAATGCAAATGGTAACCGCCAAAACTGTCCATTGCTTTTATTTTTTTCCAGCACCACCTGCGTGGTTGATAAGGGATGATAAATTGACTATTGTGAAGCATATCCCAAATTTGTTTCCATATCTACACTCAGCTGTACCATCAACATGTATGTAGCTCTATCATGTGCTGTATACTTGTGAACACTGACTATCTATTTAGCAAAATTCGTTTTAGTCACATCCCACTAAAATAGAATATCTTGCCTTTCTGAGAAATAGATAATTTTTTTCCCTGTGAAGCAGAGAGCTACTGTATAAAAGTTGATACCAGGGCTCTGCCTACTATTATTAGATCTAAGGTAAGATTTGAAATTTCTATTCATTGCTACTTATGCAGTTGGAGTTCAGGGTCAGTCCATGTATAGTCTTTGGGTAGTGACTTAGTCCTGGAAGCTCTGGTGGGTTGGTATTGTTGTTCATACAGGGTCTCAAGCCCCTTCAGGCTCTTTCACTCCTTTCTAAGATTCCTTCAACAGGGGTCCAGATCTCAGTTCAGTGGATTGCTTCTGCCATTCGCCTATGTATTTGCTGTATTCTGGCAGTGTCTCTCAGGAGAGATCTACATCCAGTTGCTATTGGCCTGCACTTCTTTGCTTCATCCATCTTATATAATTGGGTGGCTGTATATGTATGGGCAGGCTCTGAATGGGTGTTCCTTCGGCCTCTGTACTAAACTTTTCCTCCCTATTCCCTCCCAAGGGTATTCTTGTTCCCCCTTTAAAGAAGGAGTAAAGAATTTGCATTTTGGTCTTCCTTCTTGAATTTCTTGTGTTCTGTGCATCTAGGGTAATTCAAGCATTTGGGCTAATAGCAACTTATCAACGAGTACATGCCATGTGTGTTTTTCTGTGATTGGGTTACCTCACTCCGGATATTTTCCAGTTCCATCCATTTGCCTATGAATTTCATAAAGCCATTGTTTTTGATAGCTGAGTAATATTCCATTGTGTAGATGTACCACATTTTGTGTATCCATTCCTCTGTTGAAGGGCATCTGGGTTCTTTCCAGCTTCTGGCTATTCACTCTCCTCTATACCTATTATCCTTACGTTTGATCCTCTCATTGAGTCCTGGATTTCCTGTATGTTTTGGACTAGTAGCTTTTTCCATTTTACATTATCTTTGACTGTTGTGTTGATGATTTCTATGGAATCTTCTGCTCCTGAGGTTCTCTCTTCTATCTCTTGTGTTCTGTTGGTAATGCTTGTATCTATGGCTTCTTGTCTCTTCCTTTGGTTTTCCATATCCAGGGATGTTTCCATGTGTTCTTTCTTGATTGCTTCTATTTCCATTTTTAATTCCTTCACCTGTTTGATTCTGTTTTTCTGGAATTCTTTCAGGGATATTTGTGATTCCTCTGTATAGGCTTCTACTTTATTTATGTTTTCCTGCCTTTCTCTAAGGGATTTCTTCATGTCTTTCTTGAAGTCCTCCAGCATCATGATCAAATGTAATTTTAAATCTAGATCTTGCTTTTCTGGTGTGTTTGGATATTCAGTGTTGCTTTGGTGGGAAAATTGGGCTCTGATGATGTCATGTAGTCTTGGTTTCTGTTGCTTGGGTTCCTGTGCTTGCCTCTCTCCATCAGGTTATCTCTGGTGTTACCTTGTTCTGCTATTTCTGACAGTGGCTAGACCGTCCTGTAGGCCTGTGTGTCAGGAGTGCTGTAAACCTGTTTTCCTGTTTTCTTTCAGCCAGTTATGTGAATAGAGTGTTCTCCTTTTGGGCGTGTAGTCTTTCCTGTCTACTGGTCTTCAGCTGTTCCAGTGGACCTGTGTCCTGAGTTCACCAGGCAGGTCGCTTGGAGCAGAAAAGTTGGTCTTACCCGTGGTCCCGGGACTCAAATGGCTTGTGAGGGGCTGCTTTTGAGCTCTCTACAAGGGTGGCAACCAGGAGGGCCTGCACAGCCCTTTTCCCTGAGCCCCCATGCACCAGTGTCCCAAATGGCCTTAGGTGTTTTCCTCTGGAATCAGAAATGTGGGCAGAGTGTAGACTCTTCTGGTTTCCCAGGCATGTCTGCCCCTCTGAAGGTTTAGCTCTCCCTCCCATGGGATTTGGGTGCAGAGAACTCTTGACCATATCCCTTCAGGTCTGGGCAGTGTCTGGAGCACAGGGGAACTGCTGCTCGAGTGCCCCTATCTTCAGCTTCCCAGAGGTCCTATACAGTTTCCTCTTGGGCCAGGGATGTGGGAAGGGGTGGGCAGGATTGTTGGTCTCTCCTGCTCTACAGTCTCGGGTGTGCCCACCTCTCTGGGCAGTGAGCTCCCAAGGGGTTTGGGAGCAGTGAGCTGAGGGCCAGGATCAGTGAGGTTGGGGCTCCAGCTAAAAACTGGAAGTCACTATATAACATTTATACACTGTAATTTTTCTTCTTATTCCCTGGCATTCTCCTTGTTCCCATACTACACTGAGGCTTTGCCTTGTCAAGGAGGATTATGAAACTTCCTTTTATGTAATTCAACTGTTACAGAGAATGAAAATTTGGCTGATCATCTTTTGCAAATCATAGAAAAGTATGGTGTCTGAAGACTGTATTGCATAGTGCTGTACATAATCATTCTTCTATGATAGACAGTAATAAATCTGTACAATTTGAATCTACTACAATCTGTTATCACTTACTGGTGTCTTTCCATTCTTACACCTATTACAGAACAGAAAAGTAACAAAAGATAAAGCAATGTGTGGAGAAAATTTACACAGCAAATGTGAAAGCTGCGCAAATTTTAGGAGTGTCTTGGAATATACGCCAAGTGAAATGAATTGTTAGCAAAAAACAGGATCAAATCAGAGTTTTGTCAGGCATTATGGCCGAATTGCTTACTCATGATTCCCCAGTTATGCTGAGACCCACACTGTCAAAACAAACCTGCTAAATAAAGCCTTTGGTTATAGTTCCCCACCTGCACTCTTCCTCTTCTTTTTTCCTATACCCCACTCCCTTTTTGGCAAAGAGTGACAAAATGTAAATCACCGGTCAGATTTATTCACATGCCACATTTAGAAAACATGGCCAAGCTAATTACTCAGAGCCAGAGCTAGGGACTCTGAGAGAGATGACAGGGTTGGGTGAATAAATTTTAGTACAAACATTAACCTTTTGTGATATAATCTCAGTCTTAATTTCCAGTGAGGCGGTCAAAATGCATTAGAGCTCTGACTCCATTAAAGCAGCTTTGGGTTTTGTGAGGTTGCTGGCTGAGTTATTTAGAGGTTTCATGTATCCAGTGTATTTGTAGAGATTTGTAAAGACAACTGGTATAAAAGATTAAACCTCTTTTAAGTGCCTTTTCCTTTCAAAGAAAATCAAAATAATTTCTTGCCACCACCAGGGATAATTGTTAAGCATATAACATTTCATCCTGTTTGCATTATGTGACCTTTCCTTGTCAGCTTTTACAGCTCTTTTCTGTGAACATTTCCTTGTAGTAAGCAATCTTGGTGTATAGTAAATGCTAATTGGACCTTTAAAAGGTTCCCATCATAAATATCCTTATGCCACAATTTAAATTTTCTAGGTAGAGAGTACTGATGGGCACAGTCACTTTATCCTGTCCTTCACCTGTACTCATGGTCCTCTTACATCTACCTTGGTCTCAGCAACATTTGATTATTCTTATCTACTGTTCATGTTCCCTCTAACTGGTTTCACCTCACTTTCTGCTAAGAATAGAAAGATAGTGAGCTAAGAAGACAGTCGCTAGCATTTCCTGCCTTTTTTTTTCTAAAGGAAGGTCCTTCAAAGGATTTTAATATCTGGTTACCCTGGGTAAGGGCTAGTCTAAGGAGTGTGTCCTAGTTTCATTTCTGTTGCTGTTACAAAATACTGTGACAAAATAAACTTAGTGGAGAAAAGATTTCTTTTAGCTCATAACTCTGGGTTACAGTCCATCATTGCCCTGAAGTAAAGGTACCAGGAAACTGAAGCATCCAATCACACCATAACCATAGATAAAAGCATAGAGAAATGAATGCGCACATGCCTGCTCCCTTTGCCTGATTGCTTGAGTTCATTGTGATTTCTCTTCACTCTTATACAGCTCAATAGTCCTCTCTAGGAAATGGTGTCAGCACAGTGGGCTGGGTCTTCTTACATCAGTTATGTGATAAAAGATAATCCCACAAAGACCATCCCAGAGGAACCCAGTATAGCCAATCTCTCTATTATGAGATGACTGTAGGTTTTGTCAGGATGAGAATTAAAGAGAAAGATCACACAGTGTGACAAACTGAATCCAGGGCATTGACTTTATCATTTCTATCCATGATTAGATTGTATCTGCTTCCCATTTCTTGTTATCTTTATTTTCTATTTGAATCACCCTATCTGAACAAGTTAGCATCTTGTTATCTACTTGTCCCTCTAAACACTGTTTTTGATAAGTTTTGGTATCTTTTATGCAGAAGTATTTTTTCTCTTTCACTAAAAGCACCTTTAGAAATATGCAAAGCAATAATTTCGGTGTGATGATGTTGATATTAAAATTTTTAATTTTCTACTGAAATTCCTGGGAAATTCTAATTTCTTGGAATCTGCACTTTCAAGATTCTGAAACAAATAGAGAAACAACTGTGTTTGTAGAATATCTTCATTCCTGTCATAGTGTTTACATTAACTCACCAGAGTCAAACTCTACACTATTTAGTGGAAAAAGAATAAAGAGAAGCCAATAAGAGAAGGCAGATAAAACCAAAATCACTAAAATCATAAGGAGGCAGTGGAGTTGAATTTTGACTAGTTAAATACCATTAGAGTTTAAAGGACTGGAGTGTGACCTTATCCTCTGTAAACAACCAAAGTATTTTAATTCTTTCTTCTGATCACTCTGTTTGCTTGTTTTGGAATACTCTGGTATGTTCATCCTCCTTTTAACATTTTGATAGCTTGTTGAGGTTGGGGTGATTTGTATCACGTCTCAAAGAAACTGAGACAAAATCTCCACTATGTCGAATTAATGTATTTGTTAAATATATATGCATGCCTCTCTGCAGACAAAGCTAAGATGACCAGAGTGTAAGAATATTTAACCATACTGAAGGCAATGGGTGGGACACAAGTCAAATAAGCATAAAATAAACGCTTCTGGTCTGTATTAAGACCAGAGTGTCACATCAGAACACTAAAGGTAGACTTGCAGGTGGGGCAGGCATCAGACCTCCCTGGACTTTACCCTATGTAGCCAATTAAATAATTTGCTTTTTCCTGCTTACCTTCTTCCTAAATAACTAGTTTTAGAAACCTGAAAGGCATTTTAATATGGATCTGGAAAAGATGACACGAAATTATATTTCTTTTATAGCTCACAGCCTTTCTTCCAAGGGTAAGTAAAAGTTTCCTTTAAATATATATATATATATATATTTCCAGTTCCTTCCTCATGTTCCATATCTGGACCTAAATGTCCCTGGATCAAAAATAGTTCTGTTTCTTTGTTTTTTTTTTTACCAGCCCTGTATCTTTTACTGTATCCCATGTAGAGTTTGGTTGTACTGGAAATAAGATCCTGGAAAACAATCTACACTAGGGAGTATTTGGATTCCTATGGCTGGTAGTCTTGCAGTGATGAAAAGAAGCTACTTTGGAATGGCTAGAACCTAGTGCCTTTCCTGAACCTGATGTTCTATGTGACCTGGCATACTAGTAAATGCATTTGACATGAGCGCCATGTTCAGAGGCTGAAGTCAAGTAGGGATAGATGATGTCAAGTACCCACAGGTAAACATGTGATGAAAAGAGCAAAGAAGTTAGTCATATGCATTCTTTATAAACCTATAATACTGTATCTGGCTTGCAATAACCTTCCAATAAATGAGTGCATGTGTTCAAGCCAGTTCCCTAAGCTCTTTATAAGTCCAAGCTTTTCTTAAGCACAGAAAGAGCACAGCTAAGGGTGGAATAATGATCTAGAAATAAGAAAATAGTTAGACATATGTAAGGATATGAGTTTGACCCTTCTAGTCCATTTGAAAAGCTGGGCATAATGACATATGTTGGTTGTCCTAGCACTGACTAGGCAAAGCACATATAACCAGCTATCCTATCCTAGCCACAGAGAGCTAATCAATGAACCCAGTTAACTATGGTCTTGACTAACATGCACACATATATTTACACTCACACAAATACATATGCATGTTTGTGCGTACACACACACACACACACACACACACACACACACACAGTGGGAGTGGGGAGCATGGCCTTTAGGAGTTGTTTGAGCTGTATTCAGGGGTTGCTGTAAGATCATAGCCCCCCTTGAGGACATGCTGCAGAACCTTTTTAGTACTTACATAGTCTGGGCTCCACAGACTTGCGGTCCCTCTATGATAGCTGTAACATAGTCCTCCATTGTGCCTTGTAACAACATTAAAGAAGTATGGCTCAGGACAAAACCACACATCTGACCCCAAGACTTAAGTTATGATTTTTCAGGGTTTGGTCTATTGTCAGTGTCTTGACTGAGAGTTTTGGGAGTAAAACAATAAATTATTTCCCAGGGACAGGGCATAGCTCTTCAAGTCCTTGTACAGCATGCAAAAAGCATTGAGCTCAATCTCCAATACCATGTAAACCAGATATTGTGTTGCATGTCTGTAATCCCAGCACTCAGAAGGCAGAATCAGAAAGATCAGGAGTTTAAGGCTAATCTCAGTTACATACAGTATTTGAGAGCAGCCTGGGCTATATGAAACCTTGCTTAAGAGAAGGAGGACATTCTTACTCTTCTATCACTCAAAAGCTACTAGGAAATCCAATAGCTTCCCACAGTCTCTCGTAATTCTCAGTCAGAGGAGAAGCAGCCAGCTTGATTCCTTTTTCATCCTTAGCTTAATTTTCTAGGATTGCCTTCCTTCTAGAAGTAAGCACTACTGTGAGAATGGTCTGACTAAAGTTATGAGGGCTGTGTGTAGAACTGGATAATGGATGTCATGGGAAAAGCTGAGTGATTTAAAAAATATTTTATCCAAAATTTTGAGTACTAGTAAAGTAACCTGAGACTCTTAGAATCCTAAGCTGCCTCTCCATGGCTTAACTGTTCCCAGAAGGAGAAATGGCCTGATGCTAATCTTTCTGAATCCCATCTAAAGTGGTGGTTGTGAAATGAAATCTTTGAATTACATCCATCAATGTAGATGAAACAATACTGTATGCTTCTCTCACTAAGTTCCCATGGCTAGAGGGCCAAGATGTTTTCTATTCCAAGATGACAAGCATGGAATTACCTTAGAGAAATTTGAAACATGGTTATGGTCCTAATGGACAATACTTAAGTAAGCAAGGCAGATAGCTCATTGGAGGTTAGTGTAGTCTGGTAAAAGTCAGTAGGCTCTGTGTCTGGCAGGTGACTGTGAGACTGTGACCATCAAACTTTAACCACTTCACACAGGCCAGCTTACTCTTCTACTTTCTGACTTGAGTTAAGCAAGTATTAACACCTGATCTTGAACTTCCAATCCTACACAAGCATGGTCAATAAACACCTCTTTTCTACTGAATTTACTTGGCCTCTAGTATTCTGTTATGTCCATAGAAAGGGCATTGTTTGAAGACTAACCCACTCATGATAACTGGAATACTTTCCAAGGTCTCATCTCCAAATGCCATTATCTCAGGATGAGGGTTTTGATACCAGACTTTGTAGTGCCCACAAACATTGATCTACAAAGGAAAATGGCATTTTTTTAAGAGGACAGTTAGAGAACATAATAAAAGAGGGTTATATAATAGGAAGCCATTTGCAGTGAGATTGAGATAATTCTACAAAATAAAGGGTGAAGGAGTACATATAATTTCCATTACACAGTACTTCTGTTTCAACCGCTAATGTCACTAGAGGCATGACCATGCATTAATGACCTTGTCTTTGGCCTTGCACTATTGAGAAGTAGTGGTGTATATATAATGCAGAGTGTAAAGGAAGGATGCTAAAGCACTGGAATGCCCACAAAGAAGATGTCAGGACACCTCACTCCCGCAGTCCCTCTTTGGTTTATGTGCTTTTTGTTCCTGACATCCATGAGCCAAAAGGGATGGGCCAAATAAGCCATGGACTATAAAGGTCTTAACATGTAGCTCAGAATAAACTCATAGTTTTTATGTTAATTATACTGGGTTTATTTTTATGTTAATGAAAACATATTTGCATAGATATTACTAAATAAATATTTGATTTCTTTTCTCAAAAGTAGAACAGAATGGAAAACTCTATTTTAAATAGGATTCAACTTAAAACAATGAACTCATGTAGTTAATGGAAAGGCTGTCTAACAATAGAGGGGATTAGATGAAGCAGCAACATCACCATGCCAATATTATACACTTTTGTAGGACTGTCAAAAAATGGACTTTCTGTGAGCATGAAAACTGGGTTGGGCGATTGTCAAAATTACAGAATTTGAATCTGGATTTTCATCAAAGTTAGTGGCTCATTTAGAGAAAAGGTGTGTTGCGGGCTTTCTGAGATCATGAACCTCCTCTGATTGCTTTTCAAGATCTTAACACAGTGGAGAAGAAATGGCATTAACACTCTGAAGACATTCTGAGCAGATGCCACAGAAATGCTGAAGTTTGGGTACAATGGAATATGTGTGAGAGAGAGGAGGATGTTACTGTCCATCACTCTATAGGAAATTCAACATTATGTTTAAGATCAAGTGGGCACATATCCCCTGGTGCACTCACCCCAGGCAGTTTCCTTATTCACTGAATCACTTACTCATCCAATAAGTAACAGTGAAGTCTAGGTAAGGAAAAGAGCAAAGATGTACAATAAATCATGAGCTCTTTAGGACTCTATAGCCAAAAGACAAGCAAGAGAATAGGAAGAATAGTGCATGATATATAAATATGGAGAAAGGAGTAAAAATGGTTCACTGTATCCCATCTGTGCTAGTGTCTACAGCAAGTACAGCAAGCAGGTGAACCCTTCCTTATGTAGTTCTTATTGAAGAAAGAACTGAATAACATACTTACTACAGCATTAAAGAGTTAAGAGCTGTTCAGATTCTGCCCTTTTTTTTTTTTTTTTTTTTTTTTTTTGCTACTTAGATCCGTATAAATCCAGCTCCATGCATTCAGAAATGGTGGCCTTTATAGTGGTAAGGGTCAAGAAAAACATAAAAGATGGGGTTTTGAAATGGTAACATCTAACCTGACCCAGAGGAAATACCTGTGTAAGATAAAGAATCATCAAATGCTGAGTAATTTCCTTGTATAATGCATTAAATTTTTTGGCTGTTAATACCATAAAATGCATTTTAGGAGAAAAATAGTTTATTTTTTTGCTCATATTTCCAGGTTGTAGTCAAACATTACATAGAAGTCATCAAGGCAGATATTTGAAACAGCAAGTCATATCACATCCACTGAAGAGAAAGAAATGAGCAATTATGAATCAATTAATGCTCAGCCCCTTTCTACACTTTATAGTTTGGGACTCCTTATTGCCCATAGTAGATGGCTCCTCCTACACCAATTACATTATCAAGAAAATTTCCACAGGTATGCTCAAAGGCTAGCTTAATCTAAACAATTCATCAGTGAGACTCAGTTCTCATTGACTTTAGTTCTTGGCAAGCTGCAAATTAAAGCTAATATACATATATAGCTCTATTGCACCAATGAAGTAAGTGAGCTGAATGGAAGAACTAGCTTGTCCATCAGTGCTATGAATGAAGTCATGCTCATTGTATTGAAGTTGGGTACATTAATTGTTATATGTAAACTGTTGAGTGTTGTGTATGGTACGACAAATGATAGCTGAGTATTCACTGTTTATTCTTTGTTCACTGCAGAAGGCATCTGTTGTTCCCCTTTTAGTTCTTCTGTTATTAGAGCAAGCAGAAACATTATCTTCAATGTTAGGTCTTGCTTTCTTGATTGTCTTACCTGGATTTCTTTGTGCTCTAAAATACCACTGAAGTTCAGTGAATGGACAGGGTTAATCATTGCCTAAATGATGTGACTAGAGTTAAGTAAAGAAGGGGATATGTGTTCAGTGGACTTTGATTACTAGGCTTGTATTGCCGATGGCGTGCTGGGTAGCATTGTCCTTCTCTTACACATGCTCTACTGCAGCCAGACACCTGTATTTCTATGATATCTTAATGAATTACTTCAGTATATTGGGGGGTATTGGGTAGTATTGCTTAAATTTCTTTTTTATAATGTGAAGGTTTGTGTGTGTGTGTGTGTGTGTGTGTGTGTGTGTGTGTGTGTGTGTGCAATAGCAGAGATTTATACCCTTTCAAGACTTGTAACACTAGCTTTTCCTCAGCGGCACATCATCTTCCTTCCAAACTCAAAATCAGAGAGTAATATATGTATTTCACTAAAGTTCAAATGATAAAACTTTGCTGACAAAATTCAAGGTATAGCAAGACCTTGATGCGTGAGTCAAAAAGTGACTTTTAATCATATGCCAAGTACTAGCTGCCCATTGGAACCACTTAAGCGAGTTAGGCATTTGTCTCATCCTTGAGTCCATACGGCATCCCTCTCATCCTCTGGGTTCTTCATTCCTGTCTGATGATCACCTGTAAAAAGTGGAGCTGCAAACAGAGCAAGGCAGGCAGGCAGGCAGGCAGGGGATAGAAAAGGACTGGTGGTATACCTGACACTGTGATTATCTCTGCCACACATGGCTAAGGAAGTTAAATAGCAGAGGAACAAAATTAAACCATAAGAAACATGGGGTTTATTTTGTATGAAACTATGTACTCATTTTTTATGTCATCAGAAGGACATGTGTGTTAGTTTTGTATGCATTTAGATTAGAATTGTAAGGCTGTAATCAAATCAATTTTGAATTCAGGGAATTTGTTTATCTTTTTAAGGTCTCAGTTTCCTTGTGGTTAAAGATACTGCATTTGGTGGTTAATCCTAATTTCAACCTAATGGAATATAGAATCACCATGGAAACACACCTTTGGATGCATTAGTCAGAATTTCTGGAAAGGTTTAAGTGAGAAAGAAAATTCATTGTAATTGTAGGAATCTCCATGCCCATGAACTGGGCTAATTGATTTAATAAGAAGGAGAGGGGCTAAATACTAATGTTCATCTCTTTCTGCTTCCAGATAATGCATAAAATATGAGCAGCTTCAACCTCTTTTTTGCTATGCCTTCCCTGCCATCCGTGTATATATACATATATATACATATTTGTGTATATGTATGTATGTATGTATGTATGTATGTATGTATGTATTCTTTCTTTGAGGTGATTTTGTTTGCTTGTTTTTGGTTTAATATTTGATTACAGCAGTAAGAAAGATAACTAATACATTGCCCTTATTTTAAATAGAGTCTAAGAATCCATAGAGGAACACACACGCACACACAAACACACATACACACACACACACACACACAAACACACACTCACCTATTTATCAACAACTCTTCTTTCAGTGTTCAAAATTTACATAATTTCTCATTATCTATACTACTTTGAACATAAAAATCAATGTCTCCAAAACAATGCAGATAGCCTTCCAGATATTTCTCTACATCAACACATTATGTAAAGTGGAATAGTTTGTCACTGCAAAGGAATCAAGTTCACTTCCCAGAATTCGCATCAGGGGAACTTATAACAGCCTATCGCTCTAGAGCACACAGTGCATAGCTTCAGTCTGCACAGTACTTATGTGCACATACCTACCTACGCACAGGCACATACATGTCATCAAATAGAATAAGTAAATCTTAAACAGGGCATAGTGACCCTAGCTTCAATTTCAGAATTTTGTGTGCAGAGAAAGATGGATTTCTGTGACTTTGAGGCCAGCATGGTCTACATTGCATTATAATCTACTGAGAACCAATGATGGTAGAAACTATATTAAGATATTGTGCATTAAACTTCCTTCACATTCATAGGAGCTGACAATTTGTTCAAATATTTAAATGAATGCACTGGATTCAAATATTTTATTACAAATGCTGTGGGTCTACATCATTATTTTCACTGAAATTTATCTTCTTTTTAATTACTTATATGTTCATGTGTCTGAGTTGAGTATGTGTGTGAACACAGGTGCCCACAGAAGCCAAATGTTCTGGAAGCTCATGGAACTGAAGTTGTTAGTGATGGTGAGTTGCCACATCTGCATTCTGAGAACTGAACTCTCAGCCTTTGCAAGAACAGTATGTGTTGTTAGCCAGAGAACTCATTATCTAGCACCCTTAGCCATCATCTTGATCAGGTGTATTTACAGGAGTGTTGGGGATCAAACTCAGATCTTTTCCATTTGAGTCATCTCCACATCTTCATACACATTATTTTGTGTTTATCATATTACACAGTACTCTTGACTCTAGTGCTTAGATCAGTGGGTGTGTCCCTCTGGGTATGAGCATAGGAGGGAGCAGCACAATAAGGAATACGGATGCCAGAGAAGCCTTCACAGTGCAGAGAGGGTCAACTGGCTCTGTATAGGTGCCTATATGATCAGAGTTAAGGAGGACATTAAAATAATGATCTGGATAGATCTACTTTTAATAATGATCTGGATAGATAGACTTTTATGACCTAGATTTGTCTCTCTCCAAGTCTGATGTTAATGTTCACTTCACGGTGGAAACAGGTGAGGAAGTCAGGTCGTATAAAAGCCTATCATAGTCTCCATAAAAGATGGTATCTGAAGAACTACTCTAATGCTCCAGAAATAATGTTTGGCCAAATGTTTACAGCTCTCATGAGAAGGTTGGTCTAAGAATGCATAGGACCATTGTGATCCCTAGCATGGACCTGTGGAACTGGAGGTGAGAAGAAAGGCACATACAGAGAAAGCATCAAAACTATGGAGCAAGTTGGTGGGTGCACATTAGAAAACTGGACATTTCTAGATGTACAAATAATTTCATTCAAAGAAAATATGAAAATGTGAAAAATATTAAGGATATTTAGGGTTGGTAGTAGCAGTTTTTTCACAAGTTACATATTTTGCTTTGTTTTCAAAGAAATGTGAATTCAATCTTTAGATTTCAGATATGAATATCGATTAAGAATGAACCCAAAGAATATGTTGAGCAGTAAACAAAATCACTGGTATTTGTAATCAAGCAAGTATAAGGGCAGTGGAATATGTTGTGGACATAGTTTCTAAAATGTGACCTTTTCTCTTTTCCTCTCTCTCTCCCACCTCTTTTTCTCCCTCCCTCTTTCCCTAACTCACATTCTTCCTTCCTCCTTCCTCACTACCTCCGTCTCTTTTCCTTTTTCTCCACTCACTGCCGCACACATCTCTTTGAAACAACTTCTGCAGTACCTGTCACAATATTTTACAAACTGGATTAAATCACATCATGCATAGAATTTTATCTGTCATCAAAGGGCTACTATACAAGGACTTCAATGTGACTTGGGAATCTGTATATGTTGGAAGAGATGCAAATATACGCAGCAATATGTGGGTCCTCATGTGAATGTGTGTGTGAAGGTGTGAAGTCAACCACAGCTGTTGCCCATGCTGTTTTTTCTGAGACAAGATAGGCCTAAAAATCACCATGTAGAAGGAAAGGCTAATTAGCTAGTGAACATTAGAGATCCTCCTGTCTCTACCTATCAGACAATAAGATATCAAGTATACTTCATTGTGACTGATTTTTTATATGGTTTCTTGACTCAGGTCATCAAGCTTGTAAGCCAAATATGTTAACATCTAAGTTATCATCTCCTATGCTTAAATATTGAGAATTTTTAAATTATTAAATTTACATTGCAAGAAAATTAGATTAAATTATTTACTATATACAGGCATATATACACATATAGGATTAAGAAATATATTATTCATAGAACATCTATGCATAAATTTATACATGCACTCACACATCTATATTCTATCTATCTATCATCTATCTATCTATCTATCTATCTATCTATCTACTTATCTACTACACATGTGTATTTATAAAGGAAGAATGAGCTTAGAGTGACTCATATCTCTTAGGATTTAAACCATGTGGTAGTTTCCCCAGATAAATGTCTCCTACTTCAATGTGACTCTTTTTCTGTTCAGATCTGCATTTTCCACTCTGGCATGTCTGCTTTCCCTATTCTCTCTCAGTTCCATACTCAAAGGATGACTCCTTCAAATCTGTGGACCTTGGCAGCACAAGAGCAGAATGTTCTCACCTCTTACCTGATACCTTTTGCTTCGGCTGCATCTCTAATGTAAATGGCAGTGCGAGGAGTTCTCTTTAGTGGTAGTGCCAGACTGTCCTACTCCCTGTCATACCCTTCTGCCTACTTTGACTTTGCACTGGTCACTTCCCTGACCAGACTCCTTTGCCTTCTATATGATTAATTTGACCACACAAATATGCTATAATAATTATCACCTACAAAGTTAATACCACATATAAAGCAAGCCAACAGAACAGTAAACCTGACCTAGGCTCTGCTGCCCTACTTGTACCTCTCTGTTTTCCACTATGATTCAAGTGCTGGGCACTTTCCTTTTTCCTTGTCCTTCACTGTCTCCTTTAGCATCTGGGTTCTATGTCTCCTTTTGCTAACTGTGTCTCCTCTTGAGTATCTCCATCATTCAGAAGGGCTCTTTTCATAGCAGGTCTTGTTAAAGTCAAGGCTATAACAACAAGTTTAAGAACATCCATATCTGCATGCAAATCACACCGTCTAGAGAATCTGTTGCTTATCTCTATCTAATAGGTGATCTAAAAGTTTGAACATTTAACCATGACATATTATTATACCATCATAACTTAGCACAGGTCAGCTCAACCTGAGGTAGTGAAGATTTGCTCTTGCATCAGTACTAGGTGTTTGTCTCAGTTACATTTATATTGCAGAAATAAAACAATGTGACTAAAAACAATTTATGGAAGAAAGTGTTCTCCTGACCAACACTTCCACATCAGTCTATCACTGAAGGAAGTAATAAATCTGGTGACACACACTCAAGGCTGAACTGAAACAGAAATCATGGAGGAACTCTACTTCATTGATTGCTCATCAGGGCTCAGCCTTTCTTATACAACCCAAGACCAGTCTGTGATCGTACTACCCACAGTGATCTGAGCCTTCACACATCAATTTTTAATGAAGACAATACTCCACAGACTTCCACAGACTTACTGATAAGCCATTCGCATGTAAGCATTTTTCTTTATTAAAATTTCCACTTCACATGTATGTTTAGGTTTATGTCAGGATGATTGAAAAATCAGTACAGGGGTATCCCATGCCAACTTTTCCCCCATACCCAGTGAGTCTTCTCATCAGTTCCATTTTAGCATTACTTATTTTTTCCTTTGTACAACATGGTGTTCATGCATGGGTGTATATGCCTGGGTGTGCATGCATGAGTGAGTGTGTTTGTGTGTGTGTGTGTGTGTGTGTGTGTCTGTCTGTCTGTCTGTCTGTGTGTCTGCATGTATGACAAAGACAATGAGCTAGGCTTACATACACACATACTTACCTGGATGTCAGTCTTTACCTTCTACTTTGTGAAAGTCATTTGTTCCCACTGCCATTGCCTGGCTAGCTGACCCCTTAGGGCTCTAGAGATGCTTCTATCTTTGTCCCTCATCTCCCAGTAGAAATTTGGGGCTTACAGTCTCACATGCTTCTATAACCAACTTTTCATAGTTTTAGTAATGCAAACACATATCTGTGAACTATCAAGTTTTCTTCCTGTTACACCCATATTTTCACCATATTGACAAGTATTCATTGAGTTTGCACTTAAGAATACTGTGGAATGCCTCTGTGGTTTGTAGAGAGACAGACTAGGGCTAAAATTCTCTGCTAGTCAAAAAAGCCTAGACTTAGTCTTTTCTGGTTTCTAAAAGAGCCCATGTTGGGTCTTTTTTTGTTTCCAACGAATAGGCTTATTCCTTGCAAAACTTATTATACATTTTGTGTTCCTCAGAAAAAATTATGAACTCTGCACAACACCTTATTTTCTTCCCATGGGTTTCTACTACCTCTTTCCAAACTTGCAATAAAGATCGAATTGAAAAATTTCAGTGCTCTAGATGTTAGTTTTGAAGCAAGAGTCCGTCAGTCAGTATTCTCTAGGGATGTGCTGAGTTCAGGGCAATATTATACACCCAAGGGAGAGAAGAGCCAGCAAAATAGCCTTCAGTAAAGTAACCCACTGAGAAGAAAAAGAGAACACACATATTCTCTAAAAGAACAAACAATCTTAAATAATGATATGTGTTGCACACAACAGTCCCTTACTGCTCTGTGAAATATAAAGAATATGGCATTTCCCTAAAAATCTGGAGGCTGTATTCTTTAGAATGTGACATTTGAACTGAACCTCGATGGTTCAAAACAAATATTGCTGAGAAGCGATCAGGGACGTGAGTTCTACCCAGAATGAACTTGAGTGTGATGAAACTGGTTTAGAACACTGTTATTTATGAAACTGGTTTAGAACACAGTTATGTGTGTTTAGGAACAGATAAAAGACTAATACAGGTGGTAACCAGAGACAAATGCATACACAGAGAGAATGGCAAACAGGCTGCAAGGATATTTGATTTCATTCAAATGTGAATAATAATCAGCACAGTCCTGTACATGCTAGATATCTGTGATTCATTTTGCTTGCTAGCACAATTTGAAAGTTTATGTGTCCTTCTGGAGAGAAATTCCTTTTTTGGGTCAAAGACCTTTCATCTTCAATATTCCACTTAAATTGAAGATGAACTGTTTTTTAGGAATCTTTTGGGTTTCTGATACCAGACTGGAAATAATGACACATCAGTCTTGTAGATGGAACAAATACTAGATTCTTGGCCTTTTGGTTCTGAGATAGACATTACTGTACTATTGAACCATAGCCTATAAGCCACTTGCGTAAATCACATATAAATATAAATATATAATTGTGTGTGTGTGTGTGTATTCTACCAATTCTGATTCTTTAGAAACCCCTGAGTAATATAGTGCTGCACGATTATTTTTTCTATTGTTGTGATTAAGTACCCTGATGCCACAAATTAAAGCAAAAGTGTTTCTTGTGGCCAACAGTTCCAAAGAATAAAGTTAATTATGGTGGGGAAGATGAAGCATCAGTTTAAAAAAATATAGTAGTAGGAGCAAGAGGACAGCTGGCCGTATTACATGCACACCTATGAAGCAGAAGGTGAAAATAAAGTGGGACTTTTCCACTAAGGCCCAACCTCCTCAAGGTTCTATATCCTACAATACATGTGCTTATGGCTTGTTCACATTCAAACTCCAAAAGTCCATGTTTGTAAACTAATAAATTATAACTAGATGGATATATTTGGATACAAAATTAATACTACTAAGACAGATAGTAGTAGGTGGCAAAGAAGAAGTTCTGGGACTACCCTGTAGACTGCAAACTATTTTTCATGGCAGAAAATATCTGGAAAAATAAAAAAAGGATGGTGGATATATTCCTAGTTAAAATTCTGACTTATGTTTGGTCCCAAGCAAAGGGGTTTGTATAACAAAAGCATCGAGAAAGTTGTTTAAATTGTAACCTCCTCAGCCTTCTTCTACTGCTGAATAACCTGCAGAGACTGCACAGACACTTCTTAGGGAACTATAGTCCAAATGGATGAAAGCATCTTTCCAAGGATTACATGGAGAAAATTCTGGTAAGCATTAATAGGGCAGTAATTATTAGTATGTTGACAGAGTAAAAAGATTAGGTTACACAACAGTTAATAATAAATTAGCAATAACTCAAAGGAATTGGATGAAAATTTATTTTTTGTGGGAAGGTCAGTATACATTTATAGCAGATTTGTGTATAGTCATCTCTGTGCTAAGGAAAAAAAGCTGTTCTATAGAAGAACATCTATTCTTCTATAGATGAACAGGTAAACAACAGGATGTTATTCTGACAAGAAATAAGAAGATCTCTTTTGAGTTGTTGACCAGACTAGCAAAGCATACAGCTATATTATTGTTACTCTTGATTGTCCCCAGAGCTGGAATGTAACTCCTTTGAGATACACACTTCAGAAACAAGGAAGAACCGTGGAAGCTTTCAATAGGGGAAAACAAACAACATTCTTAGGGAGCGGGATGCCTGTGAACCACAACAAAGATCAGCATGATACAATAACCCAAAAGGATACATTTACTTTCTCTATAACCAACAACTCTCTAAGTAGACTAAAGATCAACTCAACAGGAGGCTGACTGTTCTCAGTATAGGAAACTTGGCTAATGAACCCATTCAGTGACGTCATGGTTATGAAGTCATGGCTTTTGGAGTAGAATCTACAACAATATAAACCAGCATAATTCCTAATAAAAATCCATAAAATTTTTTCATACACACAAATAAGTGTAGAATTCACCCCTCATCAAGGAAATTTTTCTTTGCAATAGAAAAAGACTACAGAAACCATGGCTAATCAAAATGATGTATTGAGGATGCTAGTACCAATAGATATGTCTAAAAGACTCTCTCTCTCTCTCTCTCTCTCTCTCTCTCTCTCTCTCTCTCTCTCTCTGTTATAGGGAACATTGCAGAAGACAAGAGAAGACAAGGTGTAAAGAGTATAAAAGCTAAAAAAAATCAAGTAGTTTGCTATGGGATTGACTCTCCTAGTAATGTTAGAAGCTACACACAGAGTTTCACCAACACATATAAGCTAAATGAGGACAATACTAATGGATATATCAAGGGGAATGCATAAATCCACTGAGAAGTTGACTCTACACAAATAACTGTAAACAACTATAGGAAAATCGGGAAAGGTATGGAAACACTAGTAAAAAATACACACAAAAATATTAATACATAATTAGCTTTAAAACCTTACTGAACAACTTCCACTCTGAACAACCCACTCCTATCTCACAGTCCTGGTATTACCCTACCCTGGGGAAATTGGGCCTTCATTGGACCAAGGGCTTCTCTGGTGACAGGCAATGCCATCCTCTGCTACATATGCTACTGGAGCCAAGGGTCCCTCCATGTATATTCTTTGGTTGATGGTTTGGTCCCTGGGAGCTCTCTGGCACTCTTAGGTCATTTCAACTACCTCCTTAAGTTTAAGAAGATGAGCCTACCCCGTCTATGCCTTTGTGGATGTTCACATCAAGTAAGGACCTTGTTATAAATAGATATAAATGGATATTATCATATCAAGCATTTTCATTAAAAAGAAATTTACTCAACCATAAACTGTCACCTCTTACATACAATTTTCCAACAGTCATATGATCAGTATATCTTTACACCAATTTCGCATAGTAAGGTCAACATTTTCCCATGTCTTAATTTGTATGCAACTCCAGAGATACCAAAACATTCTTACCAAAGCCCAGGGAGATGACTTAATCAGTAAAATGTCTTTTCATGTAAAACAAGGACATGAGTTCAAATAACCAACACCCACATAAAAAAGGGAGGTAGTAACTAGGTGGTCAGCTGTGTCAAGATGGAGCTGAATAGCTCCTTCCCTGAAACTGGCTGTAGGAAATTCATTGAAGCAGATGACGAATGCAAGCTTCATACATTCTTTGAGAAGCACATGGCCCCACTAATGCTCTTGGTAAAGAGTGGAAGGATTATATGGTCTGGATCAGCAGTGGTAATGACCAAGAATGGTTTCCTATGAAGGAAACCCATGTTTTCTTTTGACCCATGGCAGAGTCTGCTTGCTGATGAGTAAGGGGCATTCTTGTTATAGACCAAGAAAAACTAGAGAACAAAGTGCAAGTCTATTCGTGACTGCATTGTGGATGCCAATTGAAGTGTTCTAAACTTGGTTATTTAAAAAAAAGGAGAGGAGGATATTCCAGTACTGACAGATACTACTGTGCCTATTCAGTTGGGACCTAAAAGAGGTAGTAGAATCCAAAAGCATTTCAATCTTTCCAAAGATGATGTCTGCCAATATGTTAGCAGAAAGCTTAAAGAAGGTAAGAAGCAAAGGACCAAAGTATCCAAGAATCAGTGTCTTGTTACTCCACATGTCCTGCAACACGAACAGCAATGTATTGCTCTGAAGAGAGAATTTACTAAGAAAAGCAAGAAGGAGGTTACAGAACAGGCTAAACTTTTGCCAACATAATGAAGGAAGCAAAAAAAAAGAGAGAGAACAAAAACAAAAAACAAGAAATAGAAACCAACAACAACAAACTACAAAAAAGACAAACAAACAAACAAAACACTCAACAACACCAGAAACAGATTGCCAAGACATGTAGGCTGTCCTTGCTAAGAACTTCAAATTCTGAGTTGAGTCAAAAATAAGTCTTTAAGAATAACCAATAAATAATCAGGCCTTAAACAAGGAGGGGGTAATAATGAAACAGTGACAAATGGATTCCTAGAGCATATGGGCCAACCAGTGAGCCCAAGGTACAGTAAAGTATGGAATCCAGAAATAAGATGAAGAGCCATTGAAGTAAACACCCAGTGTCAACCTCTGGGTTTCATACACATGCTATCACATGTGCACATGTTCTTGCTCACACATGTTACACATATGAACATGACATACCCACACCCATATCAAACATAAAACACAAAAACATGCACATACATACCAAATACCCCTTACATACCCCAGACAATAAAACACACTTCACACATCTAAGACATACCCCACATACTACAACACACACACACACACACACACACACACACACGCTTCCTACAAAGTACATTAAGTATTTCCTTAACTCAAAGGTATCTATACTTTTCTTTGATTACTTTTATCTACCTAAGAGCAAGAGCTTCACACATTAATTATGCTAGCCCATATTTATGCTGCCATAATTTCTATTTCTGCTCCCATATCTGTCCTGTGAAATATCATAAAAAGCTACTTTTGCTTCATTATTTATTTCCAACAATTAGAGCTCAATTATGTTAAATGAATGGCAGTTGTCAATCATGTGTTTTACTTCTTCCAGTTTCATGTCAAGCAGCTTCTTTTCATTTCCATATTGGTCTACATGACTGTTGTAATATTAAAAGCTCTAATTACAAATGTCTTTCCTTAATATAAATTTTTAATTCAACTCTCCAAGTTAATTTTGAGAACCAGATTCCCTTATCACCTTCCAGGTTCTCTTAGAAATTTATGGACTCTTTTTCATTAATTTCTTACATACACACACACACACACACACACACACACACACACACAAACATATACATTCTTAGAGAAATTAATACAACATGATCAGTTTATATAATTGTACATGTGTATTAAGGACTGACCATTTGGTTGCATCCTCAATTCATGTGCTCTTTCCTGAGAGAGACTATGTTCCCCATTCTCTGCATCCTTTAGTTGCTTGTAGTTCTTTGTGTGTGTAGAGTTGAGACTTCATGTGCTTTCCCCCATTCATGTTAGCATGTTTAGGCAATAATATTGGTGAGACTATATAGAGAGTAGATCTTTTGCAATTCCAAGGATGAAAAAAATCGCATATCCATTTGTATTCTCTTCTGACTCTTACAGATCGTCTGTCCCCACTTGGGCAATGTTCCCTGACCGTTACATATGGAAGTTCTGTTGTAGATGTATCCATTGGGACTAGGCTCCACACCTCTGAATTTTGATTAGTCATGGTTTTCTGTAATGGTTTGTTACAAAGAGAGGCTTCCTTTATTATGTGTGAGGAATATCCTTATGGATGAATATAAAAACAAATATTTACAATGTAGTTAGGGATTATGCTGGTTTGGCAAAGTGGCAAGTTTTGATTGTCCTCTCAGATTCAGGACACCAATAACTGGAAAGCAAGCTATGTTGTTGCCTAGCTTTCCAGTACCAAGCATGGGTTCCTTCATGTTATGTGTTGGGTTTCACCCTTCTTAAGTCGAAGCAAAAAGCAGTTGGTTGCTATTTAGGTATGCATGCCACAGCTGCATTCTTCTACTTATTGAGTCACACTGCTTGTTGTTTTGGTTTGTACACATCAACTGTGTAAAATTGCTGACTGATTCTCTCTTTTGCAAGCTTGTATAGCATGTTCTGCTACTTAAAGACAGTTCTCAGGAAGGAAGTTTTAAGGTCAGTTCTAGCTCAAGGGTCTCTGGCCTCAGTTTCTGAAGTGAATGATATATTCAGTAACAAGGACTTACCTTTTATCTCTGCGGTGACTAAACGAAGTAGCAGTAGCCTATATATAATGTTCTTGAGTTTCTTGAGTAATCTTGACTAACACCTCAGATGAGCAATTCCCATGTAAAGTTTTAGGCTCTTATAAGGACCATTGTCAGAATAAAAATGATACATTTTTGTTCTTCTGATGCTTATGATGCTTTTTTTATGTTCCTATTATTGTTTCACCATCCTTCAGTATTTATTTTCTTTTCCCTCCCTAATTAAAGCCCCTACTAGTTTTTAACATCCTCATAAAATCACTTGTATTAGATACTATTCCTCTGTATAGTTGTGGCTACCCTGGAAATCACTCTGTAGACCAGGCTAGTCTCAGACTCAGAGATCTGCCTGCCTCTGCCTTCAAAGTGCTATGATTAAAGGGGTGCAGCACCACATCCAGCTTTTTTCTTTTAAAAATTCATGATTTCATTTGTCTTTTGCATCTGAATATTATTCTATACTATATATGCATCATATTTTCATTATTTATTCCTTGGTTAAGGAACATTTAAGTAGTTTATATTTCCTAGATGTTGTGACTAGAGCAGCAATGAACATAGCTGAGTAAATCTGTGAGAAGTAGGCCATGAAGTCTTTTTGGAATATGCAAGGACTAGTATGGTTGGGTCATATGGTAGGTTTAGTTGTAGCTTTTGGAGAATTCTTATATTGCTGCTTCATGTTGCAATCTCCAATGGTGAATAACAATTTCCTTTCCCTCCATCCTCTAGCTTTTGTGGTTCATTGTTTTGTTGATCTTGGCCATTCTGATAGGGGCAAAATGAAATCTCAAAGTTTTTTCAATTTACATTTTCCTAATTGCTAGAGATAATGAGCAGTTTTTGAGATGCTTCTTAGCCATCTTTCTTCTTTTAATAGTCTCTGTTCAACTCCAAAGCACATTTTTAATTAATTAATTATAAATCCTTATATATTATGGATATTCATTCTTCCTCAGTTATAAAGTTGGTAATTATCTTCCTTTTGTAGATTTCCCCTTCACTTGGGCTATTCTTTCTGTAGCTGGACATATATTTACTAGTTTTATAAAGTCCCACTTGTCAATTATTGGCCATAATTATGTGGTAGATGGAGGACTATTTATGTAATCCTTTTCTACATCTATGTCATGTAGGGTACTACCAAGGAGTTTTTAAAGTGTGTGTGTGTGTGTGTGTGTGTGTGTGTGTGTGTGTGTGTGTGTGTTATGCCATGTGTTCAACAATGCTTATGGAAGCCAGAAAAGGGTGTCAGATATTCTGACTTTGGAATTATAGGTAGTTGGGAGCTCAATGAAATAGTCACTGAGAATCAAATTGGGGTTTTCAGGAAAAGTAGCAAGAGCTCTTTATCACTGAGCCAGCTCTGCATCTTACTGTCTAGGCATTTTCAAAAGCATTATTGGTTTTTAACCAAGACATTTTTAGAAATGATCATAAGGATGAAGTGGATTCTAGGGGGGACTTACTTCTCACGGATTCTGCTTTCCTCCATGTTTTTCTTATTTTAATTAACATTTCTTGTTTTAATTCCATAAGGAATGTAAACGTTTTGCTTCTTGGCCCCCACCAAACAGAGAATGCCCCTTCATCTTTTCTTATATCACTTCAAAATTCTACCCTTTTCCCAAAAAAGTTTGGTTTCCACCAGATATTTACTTAGCACACTCAAGATTATCCAATGATTTGTTCCAAAGTCTGCCGACATGAAGTATATTTCTGAGATACATTTGCAGAGATGATGTTCCTGGGTGAGATGCATCTTTGTAAGTTAGAAGGGTGTTGTTAAATCAATGTCTATGCAGTATTATCAGAGGATGAAGCTTACCATGTACCACAAATAAAGAATGATTTGGTGATCATTTCAACCAGACAAGAATGACATTCAGAGACTTCCATTATGTCTTTTTTTGAAAATCATTTTACATATTAATATAAATGTTATATTTTTGTTTTCTTTCTGTGTATATTGAGAGAGAGGGAGAGAAGGACACAAAGAGAGAGAGAGAGAGAGACAGACAGACAGAGAGACAGAGACAGAGACAGAGACAGAGTACAAGTGTCTAAGTTTGCATATGAGTGTATGGGAAGCAAACCACCTCTGGCAAGGTTCCTCAGAGCCATTCACTATGGTTTGATGAGACAGTCTTCCTGATTGCCCCATCAATTAGGCTACTCAGGGTGAGGAGTGAGACCTAAGGATCTACCTAGCTCCATCTCCTCAGTACTGAGAATACAGGAATAAACTACCATGCCTGATTTTCTCAGAGTTCTAAGAATTGAACCTGGGACCCAATGCTACCAGTCAAGCAGTTTACTGACAGAGATATTTACCTAACCTCTTTGTTTTTCTTTTATATTGATACTCATTATCTTAGTTATCAAACTTGTCATTCATAATGTGATTATTTCTCTATGGACAAAAATGCTATTATGTGAGACAGCCTAGGAATCCATCCAGTAATTGCTCTAACATTGTCACAGAAGACAAAGTCATTATTTCATGCAAATTAATTATCAGTACACTTCATATGGCACTTCAAATCCATGTTTTCTATGCTTTCCTCATAAGGTACTTCACATTTCATGGGAAGTAAATATTTGCACAAACACACAGTACTGGACAGGAAGTACATTCAGAAATTATCTGCCAGTTCCCTTATCAAAACTGATTTCCATCCATAAGTAATTGCTCTACAAATGAAAGTCTTCAAACAGCCTTAATAAAAGAGCTAGAATTTTAGAAGGTTTCATGAGTTTTATAATATTCCCTCACATGAGAGAAACTTTTCCTTTCGGTGGTTCTGATTAAATACATTTAAACACCACACGTTCTCAGAAATCAATTTATGCCAATCTGAAACTTTTCAATGCAGATTAAAGGCCAGGGGGTCTAGACATTTCAAACAATCACATCGCTGTCTGAAGTATTTAGAAATGAAAAGGAGAGCTTCTACCACAGTGTAAGGTTCTCTCTCTGTGCATTCGCCAATTCAAATATTCAAGTATAAAGTAATAATCTTAAACTGAAACTAATCATTATCTTAAAGAATTAAGTACACACTACAGGGGCACTGTGAACTAGAAAACACTTCTTTTCATTTTCCATTTTTAAAAATAATTTTGTGGTATGTCTGAGTGTATGTGCATGCAAGCAGGCATGCATGAGCACAAGTGCCTTTACACACACATGCAAAAAGATGTATAGATGCCACAACAAATATATGGAAGAGGACAATCTCAGATGTTTGTCCTCACCTCCTCCCCCAACCCCGTTTGAGATAGGTCTCTTTTGTGACCCACTGTGTGTGTCAGGATAGCTGGCCCATGAGCTTCAAAGCCATTTTTTCACCATAAGAATGCTGGGATTGTTGAAGACACTAGACACTTTTGATACAGGATTTGAAGTTTTACAGAGGGACCTGACCTGTACATCCAAATTTGTTAGACAAAATAAGAAGGGAGAAAACCAATGAAAAGACCTACCCAGCTCTAAAGCCTCTAGAATATAATGAGCAGTACAATAACATTTATCCCAGGGTAACCACAGTGCAATCGTAGATTAAATTTTCTCAATAAAGGGTAATCAATGCCTAATACTATAAAAATTAGCCCAGTACATATGACTGAGGTCACAGACATGAGAAGAAAACTTACTACTGCTACATTCCTAAACAAGAATAATTCCTAATCATAGTCTAAATATTTATCCTTTTATGCACAATTAAGCATAGCTCTCACATTTCATCCTAGAAGCTTATTTCTGCTGTATACAATTGCAACTAGAGAAATCCACAACTGGTCAAAATACAGAAAACATACAAACAATTTAATAGCAGCACCAATCCATATGGTTTTCTACAATACAACCTCCAAACCCAAGGTTCTAGAAACACAGTAGAAGAGGAAGCAGAAAGATTTTAAGAGCCAGATGATTGGGATATCTATTTTGAGAAATCATCTTTTACACATGCATCTTCTATATATGACAGAGAAGTGTCATCCATGACATCACAAGAATATCATTGCTTAAAAAGAGCCTGAATAGGGACAATACCAGATGACATGTTGTTGCTGATAAGAGAAACTCCATAAGGCCTCACCACTAGATGAAAAGCTAAGAGAAAGGCAGGTGTCTCCTGGTATAAGCTACTTGATAGGTTAGTCAATCCCAAGTGGTTAATCTGAAACACATATTCATATGATCAACACTAAATTAATTCCTCAGATTGCATTCATTTATATATACATGTGTGTTGATATATACACCTATGTCATAGCAATATTATGTACATATTAATAATTAAAAAGAGGAGTTCATGAAGTTGAGAGGTAGTTGTGGAGCATGGAATGACTAGAATTGAGGAGAGAATGGGGTGCAAATGAAATAAAGAGAGAAATTATGTATGGAAATTTTAAAAATATATTTTTAATAAGGAATAGGAAAAAAGCAAGATATGTTCTTCCGAACAAAAATCCCACTAGCATTACAGATGTACCCAGCTGAATTCATCTTTTTTCATGGGCCATGGTGTGTCTTAACTTCTTCATACCATATTCTTCACCAACTGAGCCTTTCCTTATGACTCAATTTCTTCTTGGTTTAGCTTCAAGCTGTTCAGACAGGATAACATTTCTGAGATCATGTCTGCAGTGTTCGGTGCCAAGTTGCATGGCCTAGATTCCCTTGAGAGCTATATCTTTCACTTATATTGCCAACAGGATATTAGCAGCTGGCAACTCTGAGCTGAGTATTACATCTAGCACTGAGTATTCAGATCCTTCTTGACTGCCATTTTTTCCTCCAAGTGCCTGTAGTCAAGAGTGACTTCTGTGGGCAGAGTTTAAAATAAAGACCAGTAACACTTTTTCAATTTGCACACAGCACTAATGGCTCTTCTAGTCCCAGAGATTCCCAGAAGATAGGGTTGAGTATTAGAGATGACTCTGACTTCAGCTCAGAGGATAGGGAAATGGCTGGCTCTTTTGCAGGAGTAAGTGTTGCAATATGGTTGAACAAAGGAACAGACCAGTGAGGGATAAAACATGAGAGGCATGTGGAAATGTTGGCCCAAAAAGAACTTTGTCCTTTGACATGTTCAGAGATGCTGCAAATGACCATTAGGCATTGTCTGATTTAAAACTTTATGTAGATGTTTATGGCTTCTGGGTTGACAATAGCATCCATCCAAAAAGACATGGGCTAAAACAAAAATACACTTACAGTTAAATTGATCATGACTTGGATCAGGGTTGCACTCAAGAACACTCCTAGTATATTCTCTCTCTCTCTCTCTCTCTCTCTCTCTCTCTCTCTCTCTCTCTCTCTCTGTTAAACACATGTAGGCATTCACTGATGCATAGTTGATGTTATCTGATTACATGAAGTGATAGGTTTAGATACATGCATATGTCATACCCTCTCTTCAAGCAAAATAATGGGCACATCTATCAATTCAAAATATTTTCCCATATTGTTTTAATAGTTTGAAGCTTTTTGTTTTGCTTTGTCTTTTGGTTTCTAAAATTTTTTTGTTAATAACTGCATTGAACATATGATCTCCACTAATAGTTTTAAGTGCACAATATAGTTGTATTAGCCATGCTGTGACAACCATGACTTTAAAGGAAAGAGTGGGTTATTTGACTTCACGGTTGAGGGTATAGTCCAGCATGGCTGAGAGAATGAGTAGGCAGAAGTTGAGGTGATTAGTCACATTGAATCAATTGTCACAAAGGAGAAGATGGATGCTGGTGTTCAGCTTTTTCTTTCTTTGTCTCAGCTCAGGTACCAGCCTATGGGTTAGTGTCACCCATAATTGAGGCAGCTGTTTCTACTTCAATTGACCTAATCTAAATCGCCTTTGTATGTATGCCAGGGGACATGTTTCCAAAGTGATGCTAGATCCTACCAATTGGAAAATTAATGTTAACTATCACCAGAGTACCACTAAGTATACTATGCAGTATATTGGGCAGTAGCACTTAGAACTTAATGATTTTTCTACAGTTATAAATATTTTTCACATTGAAGTTTATGGATTTTTATAAATATGAAAGGAAGAAATAATTAAGGCAATATCAAGGACAATCGAACTGCTATGCTCTGGGATTTTCTAGACTAAGTATAGAGTATGTTTGGGAGAAAACAATTTCTTATTTCAGGTGACTTGAGTTTGTATAACTGCCATAGTTACAAATGACATAGAGATAATAAAACAGGTGAAATATATTCTTAGAGTACAATGGAGGGCACTAAATTTGGACATTTAGGAAAGTGAGTAGGTAATATAAGTGAAATGCCAGAGTCAACATATGAAAAAAATGTGTCTGGGTCTATGAAGGGGACAAATGAGGTGTATCTCTGTGTGTGTGTGTGTGTGTGTGTGTGTGTGTGTGTGTGTGTGTGTGTGATTATGATGAACTGTGCCCCACTTTCAAATCAGCAACAGGGAAGTTAATAAGAGAAATTTGAACATTTTGCCTTTCTGACATTTCCTACATCCATGTGAGTTTCTTTATTGTTGGGTTAATACCTATCTTCTCTACTTATAACTCACATTTTTGGAACATTTGCACAATGAATGTAGAACTCTAGGGGTGATGTTTCTGATTTTATTCCCACATGCCCAGTAGATAAGTTTCCTTTTTCTTACTATACTCACCAATATCTAATGTAGAGAAGCTTATTGACATGGAAAAGCTTTGTGCATAAGAATTAATTAACAAACACAAAAGAGAGGGGATAGGAAAATAAAATGCCTGCTGAGCAAGAACAAAGTTTGCATTTAGATCTTCATAACTCACTTAAAATGCTGGATGTGGGAGGCAGAACCTATATTCCCACCTCTAAAAGGAGGATACAAAAGAAGCAAAAGATCTCCTGTACAATTGGAGAACTCCAGGTTCCGTAAAAATCATGTCTCCAAAAGCAAGTTTCAGGTAGATAAAACAATATCGCCAGTGACAACAATTGTCTTCCACACCACTAATACAACACACACACACACACACACACACACTCATAACACACATACATTTTATATACACATATACATGCATATATATGCTTACAACAAATCAACACACACAAAGAAAATCAGAGCAGGTCACTCGATGCTGCTGTCCAGACACCGCCCGGATGTGAAGGGACCTGGTCAAACAGCTCCATGCATCCAAATCCCATAGGAAGGAGAACTAGAACTTCAGAGGGCCAGACACGACTGGGAAGCCAGAGGAGACTACATTCTGCCCACATTTCAGATTCTACAGGAAAACACCTAACGCCATCTGAGCCCCCTACTCACAGGGTCCCGATCGAAGGCAGGGAAGGACGTTCTGGTTGCTGCCCTCAGAGAGAGCTGAAACCCAGCACTGAGAAGTAACTCCAGGCCTGAGACCAGAGGTAAGACCACCTTTTCTGCTCCAAGTGACCTGCCTGGTGGACCCAGGACACACACCCACAGGAACACCTGAAGACCAATAGACAGGAACTACTACATGCCTGAAGAGAACACTCTGTTCCCATAACTGGCTGAAAGAGAACAGGAAAACAAGTCTAGAGCACTCCTGACACACAGGCATATAGGAACATCTAACCCCTGTCAGAAATAGCAGAACAAGGTAACATCAGAGATGAACTGATGGCAAGAGGCAAGTGCAGGAACTCAAACAACAGAAACCAAGACTACATGGCATCATCGGAACCCAATTCACCCACCAAAGCAAACACTGAATATCCAAACACACTAGAAAAGCAAGATCTAGATTTAAAATCATATTTGATCATGATGCTGAAGGACTTCAAGAAAGACATAAAGAATTTTCTTAGAGAAATGCAGGAAAACACAAACAAACAAGCAGAAGCCTATAGAAAGGAAATGTAAAAATCCCTGAAAGAATTACAAGAAAACACAATCAAAGAGGTGAAGGAATTAAAAATGGAAATAGAAACAATACAGAATGCACAAAGGGAGACAACCCTGGATATAGAAAACCAAAGAAAGAGACAAGGAGCCAACAGAATGCAAGAGACAGAAGGGAGAATCTCAGGAGCACAAGATTCCATAGAAATCATCAACACAAGTGTCAAAGATGATGTAAAACGTAAAAAGCTACTGGTACAAAACATACAGGAAATTCAAGGCAAAATGAGAAGATCAAACCTGAGGATAATAGGTATAGAAGAGAGTGAAGACTCCCGGTTCAAAGGACCAGTAAGTATCTTCAACAAAATCATAGAAGAAAACTTCCCTAACCTAAAGAAAGAGATGCCCATAAACATACAGGAAGCCTACAGAACTCCAAATAGATTGGAACAGAAAAGAAACAACTCTAGTCACATAATAGTCAAAACTCCAAATAACAAAAGAATATTAAAAGCAGTAAGGAGAAAAGGTCAAGTAATATATAAAGGCAGACCTATCAGAATTATACCAGACTTCTCCAGAAACTATGAAAACCAGGAGATCCTGGATATATGACATACAGACCCTAAGAGAGTACAAATTCCAGCCCAGGTTACTGTATCCAGCAAAACTCTCAATTAACATAGATGGAGAAACCAAAATATTCCATGACAAAAACAAATTTAGACAATATCTTCTACAAATCAAGACTTACAAATGACAATAAATGGTAAAGCCCAACACAAGAAGGCAAGCTACACCCTAGACAAAGCAAGAAACTTATTGTTTTCCAACAAATCAAAGAGAAGACAATCTCACATCCATGCACAAATATAACAGGAAGCAACAACCACTGTTCCTTAATATCTCACAACATTAATGGACTCAATTCCCCCAATAAAAAGACACATATTAACAAACTGGATAGAAAATGAGGACCCAGCATTCTGCCGACTACAGAAACACACCCCAGTGACAAAGACAGACACTATCTCAGAGTGAAAGGTTGGAAAACAACTTTGCAAGCAAATGGTCTGAAGAAAGCTGAAGTAGCCATTCTAATATACAATAAAATCAATTTTCAACCAAAAGTCGTCAAAAAATAAGGAAAGATACTTCATATTCATCAAAGAAAAAATCCACCAAGATGAACTCTCAATTCTAAATAACTATGCTCCAAATACAAGGGCACCTACATATATAAATGAAAACTTACTAAAGCTCAAAGCACACATTGCACCTCACACAATAATAGTAGGAGATTTCAACACCCCACTCTCATAATGAACTGATCATGGAAATAGAAATTAAACAGAGACATAGACAGACTAAGAGAAGTCAGGAACCAGATGGATTTAGCAGATATTTATAGAACATGCTATCCTAAAAAGAAAGGATATACCTTCTTCTCACCACCTCATGGTACTTTCTCCAAAACTGACCATTTAATCTGTCATAAAACAGACCTCAATAGGTACAGAAAGATAGAAATAATACCATGTGTCCTATCACACCACCATGGGCAAAACCTGGTCTTCAATAACAATAAGGAAAGAATGCTCACATATACATGGAAGTTGAATAATATTCTACTCAATGATAAGCTAGTCAAGGAAGAAATAAAGAAAGAAATTAAAGACTTCTTAGAATTTAAAGAAAATGAAGGTAAAACATACTCACACATATGGGACACAATGAAAGCTGTGCTAAGAGGAAAACTCATAGCTCTGAGTGCCTGCAGAAAGAAACAGGAGAAAGCATATATCAGCAGTTTGTCAGAACACCTAAAAGCTCTAGAACAAAAAAAAGCAAACAGACCCAGGAGGAGTAGAAGGTAGGAAATAATCAAACACAGAGCTGAAAGCAACCAAGTAGAAACAAAAAGGACTATACAAAGAATCAACAGATCCAAAAGGTGGTTCTTTGAGAAAATCAACAAGATAATAAACTCTTAGCCAGACAAACCAGAGGACACAGAGAGTGTGTCCAAATTAACAAAATCAGAAATGAAAAGGGAAAAAACAACAGAGCCAGAGGAAATTCAAAGAATCATCAGATCCTACTACAAAAGCCTATATTCAACAAAACATGAAAATATGGAGGAAATGTACAATTTCCTAGTCAGATACCAGGTTCTGAAGTTAAATCAGGAACAAATAAACCATTTAAACAACAACATAACTACTACAGAAGTAGAAGCAGTCATTAAAAGTCTCCCAAGCAAAAGGAGCCCAGGTCCAGATGCAGAATTCTATCAGACCTACATAGAAGACCTCATACGAATAATATCCAAACTATCCATGAAATTGAAACAGAAGGAGCGCTAGCCAATTCCTTTTATGAAGCCAGAATTACTCTTATACCTAAACCACACAAAGACCCAATAAAGAAAGAGAACTTCAGACCAATTTCCCTTATGAATACCGATGCAAAGATAGCAATAAAATACTTGCAAACCGAATCCAAGAGCACATCAACACAATCACCCATCATGATCAAGTAGGCTTCATTCCAGGGATGCAGGGCTACTTTAATATACAGAAAACCATCAACGTAATACATTAAATAAATTGTAAAATAAAAGCACATTATCATTTCATTAGATGGTGAGAAAGCACTTGACAAAATTCAACACCCCTTCATGATAAAAGTCCTGGAAAAAACAGGAATTCAAGGCCCATACCTAAACATAGTAAAGCCATATACAGAAAACCAGTAGCTAATATTGAAATAAATGGAGAGGAACTTGAACCAATCGCACTAAAATCAGGGACTAGACAAGGTTGCCCATTCTCTCCATACTTATTCAATATAGTCCTAGAAGTCCTATCCAAAGCAATCAGACAACAAAAGGAGATGAAAGGGATACAGATTGAAAAGGAAGACGTCAAAATATCACTATTTACAGACGATATGATTGTATATTTAAATGATCCCAAAAGTTCCACCAGAGAACTACTAAAGCTGATAAACAACTTCAGCAAAGTGGCTGGGTATAAAATTAACTCAAATAAATCAGTAGCCTTCCTCTACAAAAAAGAGAAACAAGCCAAGAAAAAAATTAGGGAAACGACACCCTTCATAATAGACCCAACTAATATAAAGTACCTTGGTGTGACTTTAACCAAGCAAGGAAAAGATCTGTACAATAAGAACTTCAAGACTCTAAAGAATGAAATTGAAGAAGACCTCAGAAGATGGAAAGATCTCCCATGCTCATGGATTGGCAGGACTAATATAGTAAAAATGGCCATTTTACCAAAAGCGATCTACAGATTCATTGCAATCCCCATCAAAATACCAATCCATTTCTTCAAAGAGGTAGAACAATTTGCAAATTCATCTGGAATAACAAAAAACCCAGGATAGCTAAAACTATCCTCAACAATAAAAGGACTTCAGGGGGAATCACTATCCCTGAACTCAAGCAGTATTACAGAGCAATAGTGATAAAAACTGCATGGTATCGGTACAGAGGCAGACAGGTAGACCAATGGGACAGAATTGAAGACCCAGAAATGAACCCACACATCTATGGGCACTTGATTTTTGACAAAGGAGCCAAAACCATCCAATGGAAAAAAGATAGCATTTTCAGCAAAGGGTGCTGGTTCAACTGGAGGTCAACATGTAGAAGAATGCAGATCAATCCATGCTTATCACCCTATACAAAGCTTAAGTCCAAGTGGATCAAGGACCTCCACATCAAACCAGATACACTCAAACTAATAGAAGAAAAACTAGGGTAGCATCTCAAACACATGGGCACTGGAGAAAATTTCCTGAATAAAACACCAATGGCTTATGCTCTAAGATCAAGAATCCACAAATGGGATCTCATAAAACTACAAAGCTTCTGTAAGGCAGAGGACACTGTGGTTAGGACAAAACGGCAACCAACAGATTGGGAAAAGATCTTTACCAATCCTACAACAGATAGAGGCATTATATCCAAAATATACAAAGAACTCAAGAAGTTAGACCACAGGGAGACAAATAACCCTATTAAAAAATGGGGTTCAGAGCTAAACAAAGAATTCACAGCTGAGGAATGCCGAATGGCTGAGAAACACCTAAAGAAAGGTTCAACATCTTTAGTCATAAGGAGATGCAAATCAAAACAACCCTGAGATTTCACCTCACACCAGTGAGAATGGCTAAGATCAAAAACTCAGGTGACACCAGGTGCTGGTGAGGATGTGGAGAAAGAGGAACACTCCTCCATTGTTGGTAGGATTGCAGACTGGTACAACCATTCTGGAAATCAGTCTGGAGGTTCCTCAGAAAATTGGACATTGAACTACCTGAGGACTCAGCTATACCTCTCTTGGGCATATACCCCAAAGATGCCCCAACATATAACAAAGACACGTGCTCCACTATATTCATAGCAGCCTTATTTATAATAGCCAGAAGCTAGAAAGAACCCAGATGCCCTTCAACAGGGGAATGGATACAGCAAATGTAGTACATCTACACAATAGAATATTACTCAGCTATCAAAAACAATGACTTTATGAAATTCATAGGCAAATGGATGGAACTGGAAAATATCATCCTGAGTAAGGTAACCCAATCACAGAAAAACACACATGGTATGCATCCATTGATAAGTGGCTCTTAGCCCAAATGCTTGAATTACCCTAGATGCAACAGAACACATGAAACTCAAGGATGACCAAAATTTGAATTCTTCACTCCTTCTTTAAAAGGGGAACAAGAATAAACTTGGGAAGGAATAGGGAGGTAAAGTATAGAACAGAGGCAGAAGGAATACCCATTCAGAGCCTGCCCCACATGTGGCCCATACATATACAGCCATCAAACTAGATAAAATGGATGAAGTAAAGAAGTGCAGGCTGACAGGAACCGGATGTAGAGCTCTACTGAGGAACACAGCCAGAATACAGCAAATACAGAGGTGAATGTCACCATTAAACCACTGAACTGAGACTGGGACCCCCATTGAAGGAATATTAGAAAGGACTGAAGGAGCTTGAAGAGTCTTGAGACCCTATATGAACAACAATGCCAACCAACCAGAGCTTCCAGGAACTATGCCACTCCCCAAAGACTATACATGGACTGACCCTTGGCTCCAACTTCATAGGTAGCAATGGATAGCCTAGTAAGAGTACCAGTGGAATGGGAAGCCCTTGGTCCTGCCAAGACTGAACCCCCAGTGAACGTGATTGTTGGGGGGAGGGTGGTAATGGGGAAAGATGGGGAGGGGAACACCCATATAGAAGTGGAAGGGGTGAGGGGGATGTTGGCCTGGAAACCTTTAAAGGGAATAACAATCGAAATGTAAATAAGAAGAACCCAAGTTAATAAAGGTGGAAAAAAATTGTAGCAAACTAAGCAGCAAAAAACACACTACTTAAGCTTTAAAAACTATCTGAGTTGTCCTGTATATGCTTTGAGTCTGCAAACTCACTGTAATGTGTATTTTTTGGTTTGCCTTCTTACTTAATTCTCTTGATATCAAAATTCATCTTTTCCTCGCAAGCATCTTAACAATGGCCACATATGGTATACCTATTTCTCTTCATTGAAAAGGTCCATATTGCAGAAAGTTTCCTTAAGATATAGTAAATAAACTAAACTTTTGAGGGTCAGTTCATAAGTTTTAAGGAGCTATTGAATCTTGCAAGATTCATAGAGCACCTCCTTCAAGTTTTATAGGCAATAGCAGTTGCTATTAAAGATTCCTTGGTTTGCCAAACTGCTTGCAAATTGTGCACAGAGATCCAGATATGGAGCTTTTGAGAGTCTTTATACATACTGATGTGGACTTTTGGAGATAAAGATGCCTTTCAGTTACGTATTTTCTTGTAAGAAACTGAAAAAAGCTTAGTATACTAGAAGTGCTCTATACAGCATAAGTTGAACATTGGTCATATCACCATAAGAAAAAAGTTTCACGCTGGTTGCAGCCCCCGCGGAGAGCTCATAGGCAGCACACCACGAGCAAACTTGAGCCACAGGACCACAGGTAAGACAAACCTTCCTGCTCCACGCGACCTGCCTGGTGAACTCAGGACACACAGAGGCAAAATTCCTCTAGGACCGGACACTTCTGGTTTTTAGCGGGATTCCCAAACCCGTGGATCCCTGCCCGCAGCAGCTCACTGCTCCCAAAACCCATGGGAGAGAGACCTCACCGCCTGGACAGGTGGGCACTCCTGAGACTGTAGAGTGGAAGAGACCACCAACACTGCCCACCCCTACCTACATCCCTGGCCCAAGAGGAAACTGTATACAGCCTCTGGGTTCCCTTGGAAAAGGGCACGACCGCAGCAGTTCCCCTGCATCTGAGACACCGCCAGAACCTGAAGGGACCGACCAGATAAACAGTTCTCTGCACCCAAATCCCATGAGAAGGAGAGCTAAACCTTCAGAGAGGCAGTTACGCCTGGGAAAGCAGAAGAGACTACACTCTGCCCACATTACTGATTCCAGAGGAAAACACCAAACGCTATCTGGAACCCTGGTACACGGAAGCTCCCGGAAAGGGCAGTGCATATCTTCCTGGTTGCTGCCCCCACAGAGAGCTCATAAGCAACACCCCATGAGCAAACTTGAACCTCAGGACCACAGGTAAAACAAACCTTCCTACTCCAAGTGACCTGCCTAGTGAACTCAGGACACAGGCCCACAGGAACAGCTGAAGACCTGTAGATAGGAAAAACTTCACGCCCGAAAGCAGAACACTCTGTTTCCATAACTGGCTGAAAGAAAACAGGAAAACAGGTCTTTAGCACCCCTGACACACAAGCTTATAGGACAGTCTAGCCACTGTCAGAAATAGCAGAACAAAGTAACACTAGAGATAATCTGATGGTGAGAGGCAAACGCAGGATTCCAAGCAACAGAAACCAAGACTACATGGCATCATCGGAGCCCAATTCTCCCACCAAAGCAAACACGGAATATCCAAACACACCAGAAAAGCAAGATCTAGTTTCAAAATCATATTTGATCATGATTCTTGAGACTTCAAGAAAAATGTGAAGAACTCCTTTAGAAAAACACAGGAAAACATAAATAAACAAGTAGAAGTCTACAGAGAGGAATCACAAAAATCCCTGACAGAATTCCAGGAAAACACAATCAAACAGGTAAAGGAATAAAAAATGGAAATAGAGGCAATCAAGAAAGAACACATGGAAACAACCCTGGATATAGAAAACCAAAAGAAGAGACAAGGAGCCGTAGATATGAGCTTCACCAACAGAATACAAGAGATAGAAGAGAGAATCTCAGGAGCAGAAGATTCCATATAAATCATCGACTCAACTGTCAAAGATAATGTAAAGCGGAAAAAGCTACTGGTCTAAAACATACAGGAAATTCCAGACACAATGAGAAGATCAAACCTAAGGATAATAGGTATAGAAGAGAGTGAAGACTCCCAGCTCAAAGGACCAGTAAATATCTTCAACAAAATCATAGAAGAAAACTTCCCTAACCTAAAGAAAAAGATACCCATAAGCATACAAGAAGCCTACAGAAATCCAAATAGATTGGACCAGAAAAGAAACTCCTCCCGTCACATAATAGTCAAAACACCAAATGCACAAAATAAGGAAAGAATATTAAAAGCAGTAAGGGAAAAATGTCAAGTAACATATGAAGGCAGTCCTATCAGAATCACACCAGACTTTTCGCCAGAGACTATGAAAGCCAGAAGATCCTGGACAGATGTCATACAGACCCTAAGAGAACACAAATGCCAGCCCAGGTTACTGTATCCTGCAAAACTCTCAATTACCATAGATGGAGAAACCAAGATATTCCATGACAAAACCAAATTGATACAATATCTTTTCTACAAATCCAGCATTACAAAGGATAATAAATGGTAAAGCCCAACATAAGGAGGCAAGTTATACCCTAGACGAAGCAAGAAACTAATCATTTTGGCAACAAAACAAAGAGAAGAAAAGCACACAAACATAACCTCATATCCAAATATGAATATAACAGGAAGCAATAATCACTATTCCTTAATATCTCTCAACATCAATGGCCTCCACTCCCCAATAAAAAGACATAGATTAACAAACTGGATACGCAACGAGGACCCTGCATTCTGCTGCCTACAGGAAACACACCCCAGAGACAAAGACAGACACTACCTCAGAGTGAAAGGCTGAAAAACAACTTTCCAAGCAAATGGTCGGAAGAAGCAAGCTGGAGTAGCCATTCTAATATCAAATAAAATCAATTTTCAACTAAAAGTCCTCAAAAAAGATAAGGAAGGACACTGCATATTCATCAAAGGAAAAATCCACCAAGATGAACTCTCAATCCTAAATATCTATGCCCCAAATACAAGGGCACCTACATACGTAAAAGAAACCTTACTAAAGCCCAAAACACACATTGCACCTCACACAATAATAGTAGGAGAATTCAACACCCCACTCTCATCAATGGACAGATCATGAAAACAGAAATTAAACAGAGACGTAGACAGACTAAGAGAAGTCATGAACCAAATGGACTTAACAGATATTTATAGAACATTCTATCCTAAAGCAAAAGGTTATACCTTCTTCTCAGCTCCTCATGGTACTTTCTCCAAAATTGACCATATAGTTGGTCAAAAAACGGACCTCAACAGGTACAAAAATATAGAAATAATCCCATGCGTGCTATCAGACCACCACGGCCTAAAGCTGGTCCTCAATAACAATAAGGGAAGAATGCCCACATATACGTGGAAGTTGAACAATGCTCTACTCAATGATAACCTGGTCAAGGAAGAAATAAAGAAAGAAATTAAAGAAAACAAAAGGAGGTCAAGGGGATACAGATCAGAAAAGAAGAAGTCAAAATATCACTATTTGCAGATGATATGATAGTATATTTAAGTGATCCCAAAAGTTCCACCAGAGAACTACTAAAGCTGATAAACAACTTCAGCAAAGTGGCTGGGTATAAAATTAATTCAAATAAATCAGTAGCCTTCCTCTACACAAAAGAGAAACAAGCCAAGAAAGAAATTAGGGAAACGTCACACTTCATAATAGACCCAAATAATATAAAGTACCTCGGTGTGACTTTAACCAAGCAAGGAAAAGATCTGTACAATAAGAACTTCAAGACACTGAAGAAAGAAATTGAAGAAGACCTCAGAAGATGGAAAGATCTCCCAGGCTCATGGATTGGCAGGATTAATATAGTAAAAATGGCCATTTTACCAAAAGCGATCTACAGATTCAATGCAATCCCCATCAAAATACCAATCCATTTCTTCAAAGAGGTAGAACATTTTGCAAATTCATCTGGAATAACAAAAAACCCAGGATAGCTAAAATTATCCTAAACAATAAAAGGACTTCAAGGGGAATCACTATCCCTGAACTCAAGCAGTATTACAGAGCAATAGTGATAAAAACTGCATGGTATTGGTACAGAGGCAGACAGATAGACCAATGGGACAGAATTGAAGACCCAGAAATGAACCCACACATCTATGGGCACTTGATTTTTGACAAAGGAGCCAAAACCATCCAATGGAAAAAAGATAGCATTTTCAGCAAATGGTGCTGGTTCAACTGGAGGTCAACATGTAGAAGAATGCAGATCGATCCATGCTTATCACCCTGTACAAAGCTTAAGTCCAAGTGGATCAAGGACCTCCACATCAAACCAGATACACTCAAACTAATAGAAGAAAAACTAGGGCAGCATCTCGAACACATGGGTACTGGAAAAAATTTCCTGCACAAAACACCAATGGCTTATGCTCTAAGATCAAGAATCGACAAATGGGATCTCATAAAACTGCAAAGCTTCTGTAAGGCAGAGGACACTGTGGTTAGGATAAAACGACAACCAACAGATTGGGAAAAGATCTTTACCAATCCTACAACAAAGAAGTTAGACCACAGGGAGACAAATAACCCTATTAAAAAATGGGGTTCAGAGCTAAACCAAGAATTCACAGCTGAGGAATGCCTAATGCCTGAGAAACACCAAAAGAAATGTTCAAAATCTTTAGTCATAAGGGAAATGCAAATCGAAACAACCCTGAATTTTTATCTCACACCAGTGAGAATGGCTAAGATCAAAAACTCAGGTGACAGCAGATGCTGGCAAGGATGTGGAGAAAGAGGAACACTCCTCCATTGTTGGTGGGGTTGCAGACTGATACAACCATTCTGGAAATCAGTCTGGAGGTTCCTCAGAAAATTGGACATTGAACTACCTAAGGACCCAGGTATACCTCTCTTGGGCATATACCCAAAAGATGCCCCAACATATATCAAAGACATGTGCTCCACTATGTTCATAGCAGCCTCATTTATAGTAGCCAGAAGCTGGAAAGAACCCAGATGCCCTTCAACAGAGAAATGGATACAGAAAATGTGGTACATCTACACAATGAAATATCACTCAGCTATCAAAAACAATGACTTTATGAAATTCCTAGGCAAATGGTTGTAACTGGAAAATATCATCCTGGGTGAGGTAACCGAATCACAGAAAAACACACATGGTATGTACTCATTGATAAGTGGATATTAGCCCAAATGCTTGAATTACCCTAGATGCATAGAACACATGAAACTCAAGACGGATGATCAAAATGTGAATGCTTCACTCCTTCTTTAAAAGGGGAACAAGAATACCCTTGACAGGGAATAGTGAGGCAAAGATTAAAACAGTGACAGAAGGAACACCTATTCAGAGCCTGCCCCACATGTGGCCCATACATATACAGCCACCAAATTAGACAAGATGGATGAAACAAAGAAGTGCAGGCAGACAGGAGCCAGATGTAGATCTCTCCTTAGAGACACAGACACAATACAGCAAATACAGAGGCCAATGCCAGCAGCAAACCACTGAACTGAGAACAGGACCCCCATTGAAGGAATCAGAGAAAGAACTGGAAAGCTTGAGTGGGTTCGAGACCCCATATGAACAACAATGCCAAGCAACCAGAGCCTCCAGGGACTAATCTACCACCTAAAGACTATACATGGACTGACCCTGGACTCTGACCTTATAGGTAGCATTGAATATCCTAGTAAGATCACCAGTGGAAGGGGAAGCCCTGGGTCCTGCTAAGACTGAACCCCCAGTGAACATGATTTTTGGGGGGAGAGCAGCAATGGGGGGAGGATGGGGAGGGGAACACCAATAAGGAAGGGGAGGGGAGGGATTAGGGGGATGTTTGCCCGTAAACCGGGAAAGGGAATAACACTCGAAATGTAAATAAGAAATACTCAAGTTAATAAAAAAAAATCCAAAAAAAAGTTTCACAACATGGATTTAGACTTGTGAAGAATATTTCATTTCTTGATTCCTTTTCTTCTTTCAAGCTTGTATACACCCAATTTTTTCTGTTCTGTACTGTTCTAAAAATGACCAAACTCTACAACAATTTCTTTAATATGCTGAGTCATTTCACTGGTTCCTATTTCCACCTACATTTGTTATTGTTTATTTTGAAAGTTAGGAGATATGGAACTCAGATTACTCTCAACATCACAAAGAAGGGGAAGTTCTAATGTCAATGCGATGACTCCTGCTAGCATCAGCAAACATTGGTGAGGAGCCTTCTCTCTCCTATGTTTGCACTGCAGCAGTCTCAAAGTTTTCCTCTTTGCTCTCCTTCAATTCAACTGGCTTCCGGTGACTGCCTCATTACTGAGGACCTGCCAAGGGTCCAGGGCATATCCCAGCCTCTTTTCCTCAATCTTTGCTTCACGTTTACTGACACTTGAGGCCCTGGCACTATATTGCCTTGCCATTTACTGGAAAGAAGTAAGCACCTTTACTCAAATATTTTATGGATTTAATAACTTTATCAAGAATGTATGCCACTGTAAAGGTGGGTCAATTCTTGTATTTGTGTTTTTCAATTTTCCTGCTGCCTTCATTCAGAACTGCAAACAACACCAATTTCTGCCTTCCCATCTCATTTTATATATGTCGAAACCCTGGCCTAAACCTCTGTTTTAAAGTGTGCTTATTATTAAAGATGAAAAAATGAAGGAAAGCCTTTGTTGTTTTTCTGTTCTTACTGCTCAGAGGGAAAAAGAGAAGTCTAGGAAGGTGACATACTTTCCTTGACATCTACCAGTGGTCAATGGCAAAGGCCAAGGTCTTTATGCAGACCTCTATTCCTAGTCCTGGGTAATACTTTATCCTTCATAGATAACCCCAGGATGTTACCTTCTCAGAACTGTGAGCTACTTAACTACTGTGAAGTTTAGTACTTCCCAGAGGAAAGGCCAATTTGCTATTCTGAAGAATAGGCTTAAAATTGGACTTTGGGGGAAGACATGTATGGGACACTTCCTTGGAATATCTTTGTTTGTCCTTTGATGATTTTTTTTTAATTTGAGTGTGTGTGTGTGTGTGTGTGTGTGTGTGTGTGCGCGCGCGTGTGTGTGTGTGTGTGTCTCCAGTGCATGTACACATATATGGAGGACCCAGATTGACATTAGAAATTTTCCTGTATTGTTTCCCAGCTTTATTCACTGAGGCAATATCTCTCAGACAGTCCTAATACTCACCAATATGGTTTGCATAGCTAGCCAGCTAAATCCAGGGATCTCTTTCTGCAGGCCACCATGTGCACACAGTTTTTCTGGTTGTTTCAAATAACAATCAAAAAAATTCCCCAAAGATGCCTTAATAGGCTATTCTGTCTGGCAGTCCCTCCTTTGAGACTCTTTTTTTTTTTTCAGATGATTCTAGGCTACACCAAGTTAATTGTTATGGCCAACTAAAATAATCCCCAAATCCATGTAAAAATGAAAGAGAAAAATGATTCTACAAAACAGAACTTTTAGCTTTACATACACATTGTGGAAGTTCTATCATTATCTCTCTTTCTCTCTGTATCTCTTTTTCTCTCCGTCTCTCTCTCTACCTCTCTCTGACTCTATCTCTCTGTCTGTCTGTCTGTCTGTCTGTCTCTCTCTCTCTCTCTCTCTCTCTCTCTCTCCCTCTCTCTCTCTCTGACACACACACACACACACACACACACACACCACCACCACCAACAACAACAACAACAACAACATCAACAACAACAACAACAAATAACTAAGAATCAAAAGAACAAAATAAAGGACAGAGCTCCTCTAGTACAGGAAGCATGTTTTCTGTTTCATTTGTGCACATATTAGCTGCATCCTAAGAAATAAATTTCAAATGAATGCTCAAAATGTCTTTTCTTGAATAATACAGCAATCAGAGACATTATCTCTCATACACAGATAAAGTGATTCCTGAGGGGACATAGTCATTATAAACCAGTGTGAGTCACAGTCAGGGAGGTGGGAAGTTGAAAGAAAATCCATCTTGCACCAGGCAGAACTGAAGCTTCTGTGATGAGACATAAACTCAGCAGTTTTTAGGTTTCACATAAATTTCTGAATAAGGTTTTGAGTGAAAAAAACTGTCATGCATCCAACCCTTGCCATTTTAGGGAAGCCCAAATTTCATGAGATATGCATTCTAGCCACTGTAATTTAATCCTTAGACATCTGTGTTTATACAGGGAAATACAGAATTGTGGTGTGTGTTTGTGTGTATGTGTGTGTATGTGTATGTACATGTAATATTGCTCAATATATAAATTATGCACAGCAACACAGGGTGAGGTAGTACATACCTATAGTCCTATCATTCTAGTAACTGAGACATGATAATACTGATTTTAAGCTAAATTACACAGTAAGATCCCATCTCAGAAAGAATGACGAATCCACCTCTACTGAGTATCTGTAGCAGAAGCTAGGAGCTCTACACAACCAATTCAATTTACTCAGCATCACCAACCTTTATCAGTTTTGTTTCTATTCTATGTACAGATAAGGCTAGCACAGGAAGTCTAAGCAGCTGCTCTTATAAGTGATTATTAGGAAATGAAGCTAATCTGTCTGTACCAAGACTGATTCTCTTTCCTCTTTTACAATTCCTATTTTCTGAGTTAACATGAGAACTTTTTCTTAGAGTCCTGCACCAGTTTCATATTTTGTAAGGGTCCAAATGTCACTGAAGGAAGATGCCAGACTCAGATAGTATGCCAAAACAAAGAGCATTATTCTGCAGACACAACCAGCATGTGGCAGTCAACCAGCCTCTAAAATGGTGAGCATTTAGACAAAGGCATTCAGGTCTTCTTGTAGGGTACCAGGGTAACTCACTAGAAGGATTAGGTAATCTGAAATTTTATTCGTAGCTGCTAGGGGTCACTGGTAGTCAGTCGTCTGCATTGCTTTGTCATGAACTTTTGTCTTTGTGACTAAATAGGGTTGCTCACCACACATGGCCCTTTCTGAGATATTTCCTCATTTTTGTGTTTATCCCTTGGCTGTTCTTTGGGAAGGGGTTTTATGGTCTGTTCCTAGAGCTGGTGTCTTATTTTAGTTTCTGGGACTTATGGTCTATTCTTGAAGTTGGAGCCCCATGGACATTTTTTAAATCAGGCCTGGTTCTTAAATTGAGACAAATAGGGTTATGTTGTCCTTTAAATTTATACATAAGCACATTTATTTTTTAATCCCCAAAGAAGTAAAGACACTGATACTTCATTTACAAAATAAACACAAGTCAAGGGCCAGCATTTACTGCCTCAATTCAGCCTAGCTTCCTTTTTCATAACTCAGACTGATCTTGGTTTTCTTCCTAGGATAACCCCTTAAGCCCATTTAAATAGTGGATGGCTTAAATTTCTTATGCTTTACTTTTCAATTAGTTTTTTTTTTTGAAATACCAAATACCTTTTGGTATTTCAGCTTGTTACATAAAATAGTCAATAAAAGTCTCAGCACATCTGCTTTGATTTGAATTTGCACAATAGGGAATGGTTATGTGTGCTAAAGGAAATGGAAACTGAGTAGTTTCCAGCCGCTAGGTTGGCGGGAATAATCCTGTTAGAAATCAGGGTAAAGGACAGGTGAGATAGCACAAAAGATAAAGTGCTAGCTGAGTGAGTCTGGAGACCAAAGTTCTATCCTCTGAAACTACACAAAAGAAGATAGAGAACTGATTACCCAAACTTAACATTTTCAGTTCTATACCCACACTACAGCATGCAGTTACACACATTTTCTCATTCTCATCCTCTCTCTCTCTCTCTCTCTCTCTCTCACACACACACACACACACACACACACACACACACACACACACACACCCTTTCATCTTTTAGCTTGACACAAAACTGAGAAACTTCATGTGTAAAAGAGAAGTTCAGGTAGGCCTTACCTTTCTACCTTGAATGAACTGGTTTGTGCAGTGGATTGCTGAAGAGCTATGCATTGTGAAGTGTGCTCACTGTCCTTCCTGGTCCATGCAGCACTGTATATTGTGACATTAGTTGTTACTGTAGTGTTCCCTAATGAAAACATCTTATACATTGCTGTCTCCTTAGCAATTGGTATGCTCAGAATCAGGGGCTTAGGTAAGACTAGATCTTAGCTAAATTACTGAGGTGAGTGAAAAAGTGATGGAGAACCAGCTAAGCAGTTAAGCATCACGGGCCACCCACCCTGGATTCTGAAGAAATTTTGTCTCTCTCCATTTTCTCCCATTCTTTGCTAAAGACTGAAGCAATAACACTTGATGGTTCACTGCTCTTCAGCACACAAAGAAAGAACTTAGCTTTCCTTGATCTTTGCCTTTCCAGTCCTAAAACCAACCCTCTCTTCGTGCTGAGTCAGAAGTTTCTGATAGTTAAAAAAAAGACTATAGCTATTCTCCTCAGGGTGACCAGAAACTTTGCATTACAACAACTTGAAAGAAACAATATGCAGGAAACAGCCTGAGCTAAAACCCAATACCATTGAGGCTACATACACATTTAAAATTCAAAGTAAAATACTAAAGGTAGAAACAAATGCCTTGCTGAGCAGAAGAGTAGGGTGAGAAAGACAGTGAGATTCTACCTTTAGTTACATTAGTGTGAATAATTAAGAAAATAACCTACCAAATCAGAATCAAAAGTAATTACAAATAACATGATACAGAAAAGAAACATTTTGTTAATAGAATGCTTGAATTTTTAGCAACTGACCCAGGCTGGAGATCCAAGAACAGTTGCTTCAAAATGATGACATTGTGCTGACATCTGGCATAGAAAAAAAATTAAAAAGTGGGAAAATGGAAAAATAGAACAACAGAGAATAGGTCGTGATTAAACTTAGATCCAGACACAGTCCATTAGAGGAGCCTGGCGAGAAGTTCTTAAGCGCTTGTGAAGGTTCTTAAGTGCTTGTGAGTGTTCCCCAGCACATTCTCAGGTGGTTTGAGAGAATGGAAGGCTGGTCTTAAGAACAGAGTGTGGAGATCCCTCTCTAAAAATAAGATTCATATTACAGTTCCAGAACCAAATGGAAACAGGATTAATATTGGTTGTAATTTGACAGGACCTCATATCATCTAGGAGAAAAGACCTCTCTCATCACTAAGTATTTGTTTAAAGATGATCTAGGTAATTAATTCACTCATTATTCATTCAATTCTCAAACGACCATTAATTATGGACTCATCCTTTGTGCAGCACAGACTTCTGAGAGGATATATAGAACATCTGCCCTCAGTGTCCTGTAGTCTGGAACTCCATAACAACCTCAGAGAAATGTGTTAGGTCTTTAAATAGCTGCTACAATTGGGAAACAGCCTCCTCATCTTTTGAAAGCTTTTGCACAAGATGGTTGATCCATCTGTGTTTGAAAATCACCATCTGAAAATGTTTTATTTCCAAATACACAGATTTATGTGCATTTGTCCTCAGAGAATCTAATTACACATGTAAACAACTCCTCCCAAACTTGAGTTGGTTCTGAGTGATACTCAGCCTTTCTCTCTCCTTCTTTCCCACATGCAAATAAGTGATCTAATGACCTCTGTGGACAACAAAAATAGATCTCCTAACTATTCATGAAAAGGAGTAAGGGAACTTATAAGGCACAGCAGAAGCTGGAGTTTTTTCATGTATTCAAGGAAAAAAGAAACTCCTGCTCACTCTAGATGGCCAGCAATAACAGACTTAAATACATTGTACTAAAATTCAACTTGGTGAGACCAATGATTTTATCAGACTTATTTAAAGATCACTCAAGAGGAATTACTTACAGGAGCATGGGATACCTCAAAATAGCTTCATTAATGCAAAGTCTCACCTTATCATGAATAATGACTTCATGGAAGCAGCCACTGAACCCTACCTTCAATCAAACATCTACTTCCTCTTATTAGGAAGCTGTAATGAAATATCACAGACTGAATTGCTTAATCTACAGACAAGTCCTTGCATTTATAAAGGTAGGAATTGAGGAACAAGTTTCCAATGACTAAATGTATATTAAGGCATCTTTCCTTCATAGCAACTTTATAGTTGAGTCTTCCTGACATTTTTCCCTCTGCTTGCTTAACTATTTCTTCTCCCCACGACTATCTTTAAGCTTAAAGGACCTGTTTCCAAATATATCCATTTGGAGAGTGAGGATATTAATATGTAAATTTGATTTATAGGCACACAATTAGTCTATAGCACTCCATGTTAGTTAATTATTCCTTAATGTGTTAAATGTGATGGAAATATTCCCCTCTATACCCTTAAGTAGAGCTTTAAGACGTATCCACATAATCAATCACCTGAAGTATCATGACAAAATTTCAAGAGATGTTAGAAGTCTCTGAGGCTGGGTAGATAGATGAATCAGTAAAGTTCTTTGGGAATAAGGCCTGAGTTTTATAGCATAGTGGCATGCTCTTGTGCTGGAAGACCCTGCTTTTAAGGTCACAGTCCATCATCTGAATAAGCTCTCTCCAAGCTCAGCACAAAAAGGAGGATTCCCTTTCTCAGCAGGGCTTTTTCTTTTCTACCTGATCTTATCTGGAGAGTGTCACTAAGTACAGGTGCCTGACCTATGTAGAAGAAGACCCTGCACCATTCTTCCCACAAAAACAGCATGATTAAGCACACAAGTCCTGAATAGCCCTCCCTGTCATATGTTAAATAGGTAATGTGTTATGATCAATCAGTCTTTATCATCTATAACCCTCCAAAAAATCTCTTAGGAGAGTCACACAGCCTATGACTACATTAAAGGTTCACCATACTCTCTCCCTATAAGAACCTTCCTGGTTGATTCCTAGAATTACTCTTTATGCACATGAAGCATTCATGGCCTTATCCATTAATGTCTATCCACTCAGAAAACCTCTACCCATTCCCTAAGATCACTTGTTCACCTTCAGTAAAGTTGGCTTTCTCATTTAAAATGGTCCAGGAAGTTAATCTGACACTACTCAATGATGTTTAAATCCTGTTTATTTATGCTCTACTCCTAGTGGAATTGCCCTCAAGGGTCCATGAAGAAAGGGAGTCCCACATTCCTCTAATCCTGGAGTGGGGAAGAAGGAAACAAGGTATCTGGAACTGTTAGCTAGCCAATCTAGTTGAATCAACAAGTTTTACCTTAAGTGAAAGACCAGATCACAGAAGTGAGATGGCACCCAGTTGAAGAGTACCACCAGACATAGCCTTTGGACCACTTACCAATGAATACACATATACATGTACACATATGTACGCACAAACTTGTAACACACATGATGGTGGCTGAGACAAACAAGAGACAGAGAGAGAGAGAGAGAGAGAGAGAGAGAGAGAGACAGAGAGAGACAGAGACAGAGACAGACAGAGACAGAGAGAAACAGACACACACACACAGAAAAAGAGAGAGAGAAACAGACACATACAGAGAGACAGACAGACAGACAGAGAGACAGAGACAGAGAGCCAGAGAGAGACAGAGACACAGAGAGACTGAGACCACATAGAGACAATATGATACTAAGAAATGAAGGAGGTGAAGTATACTCTAATATTGTCTCAGATAGGCTTGCAGAATATTGAATGTGTGCCCTACCTTCTATTAACAAAATGGTATAAAAGGTAGTAGAAAAGAGAAGGAAGAATAATAGTCAGTTTATTTACATAGTGTAAAATTGATGTGTGTAATAAAATAGAGATCATTTTTTCCTAATTATTTAGAGACATAATTTCAATAGGAGAGGCATAACAACACACAACCATAAATACTTCATGAGCGGATCTTCTGTGGAATCACAGTTGTAATGGAAAAGGACTCAATAGACAAAATAATATTAGGTAACAGATTGAAAAGGGCACAATAATTTAAGAGGTTGGTCAATACCACACTTCATTTAGCAAATACAGCTGTCCAATTTATCGAGATTATATATTGCCTCTGCAAAGAAAACAGAGATTTGTTGATTATCAAGTGCAAGTATCATTCAGTCCATCCTCTAAACAAAAGTGTTATTCTTTAAAAGCATGATGCCTAGTAATTAATGACTATGACACAAATGGAACTGGAAACAATGGTGTTCATCAATGTACTAATGTACTAATACCTTAATCAGAGAGTGCATATAAAATCCTTTTTCTTTTTTAACTACTTAAAATATTTTAACTACGTTTCTTTATTTAGTATTTAGTGTGGAAGTGGAACAAACAGTGTGTGTGTGCTTGTGTGTGTGTGTGTGGGTGTGTGTGTGGGTGTGTGTATTGGTGTGTGTGTGTGTGTGTGTGTGTTTGTGTGTGTGTAGAGATCAGAGGAGACCTGCAGAAACAGGTTTTCTCTTTCTATCATTTCTGTTCCACAAATCAAACTTAGGATATCACTCTTGCCAAGTAATGTCTTTACCCACTGATCTGTCTTAACAACCAACCCACTTTTAATATAATGTTTTGTCTTTTATTTTTAATTAGCATACTCTTCATACAGAATAGGTTTCAGTACATTTTCATGAATGTATAATGCATTTGTGTTCGCTTTATACCCTGCTAATCTCTTTATCACCTTTCTACTTTCCAACTATTTCAGCTAATGCTTTTATATTTCCCAGTCATATCATATCTAGTCAGAAACAGACTCTAAAACTGTTTTAAAAAGGATATCCACATTTTCCAGTAGCCTCAATACTGAAGAAAATCTGTCTCTGGAAAAGGAGTCTCCAGCTATTTGGCCATGGGAAAGGTAGTATCCATGCTGAGTGAAAACTCTACAGCATGGCTACTTTTGGGTTGCCAACACCCTTCTAAGGAATTTCTCACCTATGATATAAACTGGTTGGTTTTCACTTTCAATTTGATACAACCAAGTTGACAATAAAAGAAGGAATCTCAATTGAGGGATTACCTGGGTCAAATTTGTCTGAAGGAGGATATAGTCCATTGTAGTTGGTATTACACAGATACCATGGGCAGATGGTTCTAGGCTATAGAAGAAAGCAAGAGTGAGTATGAGCCAGAAGAAGCAAACAAGTAAGCACCATTCTCCCATTATTCTTCCCCAAGCCCTGAGCCTGAGTTCCTATAGGATGAATCTATTTCTTCCCTTGACACATTGGTTTTGCTCTTAGTGTTTATTTCAGCTATAGAAACCAAATCAGAAAAATAAGTGAGCCCAATAAGCTTATTACTTCCCTATGATGAACACATGCTGTTCATATTTCTCCCAGATAAGAAAATTTTACAGCACACTCAACTGAAATGACAACCCTGATATTTAACCATATCCCTCTTCTTCTACCTTCAAGTCTCTTTCCATCTTCCTTTGACATCCTTTTTGCACAGCAGACTTGGAATAACCACCCTCCTAGATGCTGTCACAATGTCCATCACTGTTTATCAGATTTATTTTTCCTCATTTTTATTGCATGCTTTCCTGATGGCTGGAGTATTTATGCTCCATGATAGTGATTAAAGCCAGTGCAGCAGATGCCAAATGTATTCCTATTGCCATTTATTCATACACAAAATTGAAATATTTCCAGGCTCAGATGTCTTACTTCTGAGAGAGACCTGGAACTATTCTTAAATCATGGATGTGAACATGATTTTGTGAAGACAAAATGCCTAGTAACAGTGTGGCACAGAACCATTCATCTTCCCAAATATTCTGCCCATCTTTCAATTTCCAGACTCATTTAGGTTGGAGTTGGGAAGAACCCATGATGACTATGGGTATCAACTTTCTATGTGCTGTTGCCTGAAATGAATAAAAATCAGAAAGCCAAATGGGTACCAGGACCCACGCTTTTCTGCTTCCTAACCAGATGTCATGTGACCAGCTCCTTTAAGTTTCTGTGCCCTGTATGCCTTCCATGCCATAGTAGAATATTGCCCAGAACTAGAAATAAGCTCTTTATTCCTTAAATTGGTGTGGGCAGGTATTTGACTTACACTTTGTCTCATTGGGCAATAGTTTAGGAAGACTTATATGCTCCAACTGTATTCTAAGTAACAGAACTTACATATAGGTTGTAGCATGAACAATTTTTACTGAGTATTAAACTAATTAGACCTAATGTCACAAAGTGAGTTGCTCCTCCTTGGAGAAAAGAATAGAAAAATATATAGGAAACTATGTGAGGATAGTTTGGAATAATGCTTCCTGGGTGAGTGGGAGGAGTTAGATGTAAGAAGTGGGAAGATGGGGACCTATATTCACTATTACAGAATACTGGGAGAAAATGTTCATATAAAAGTGTGAACAAATCACTTAAGAGAAGAACTAGAGAAATCTAGAAAGAGGTATTGAGAGAACTAATGTGGTTTTTTTTGTTTTGTTTTGCTTTGTTTTGTTTTGTTTTTGGTGAGGGATGTAGGGTGTATCTTGCTTGTGTAAACTAGACTTTTATGTAGTAGTACAAAGTAAGTAGGGTTTACAAAACTTTGGTGAACTACCCTGAGCTCAGAAAAAAAAAACACAGTTAGGTAAAACCACTCAGTTTAATGGCCCAATTGAGTTTCATCTTATCTCATCCATTTTTGCACATAAGTTATTTCCAGCCAAATGAAGAGGGTTTGGAATAGGTGGGAGATGTGGGAAAGAAGATCATCATAGGCAGAAGTCTCTGTGTCTAACTCCAAGTAATACCACCTGTAATAACAGTAAAGCAAAATCAAGCTGTAGCAAGTAGGACAGGCTTGTCCCTGAACTCCCCTTTATGTGATGGACACTATTTCTCCATTGGCTCTGTTGTTCATGTTTCACCTTTGTGTCTTGGCTATCGATGTAAATATACATATGGAATTGGGTAGAATAGATGACATTAGTTTTATGACTTACTTATTTATAATTTCAAGACCTTTCATTCAAAAGGGACTGCACACAGTTTCTCAAATGAATGCCATGTACCTGTTCTTAGAAGTAGATACAGTAATGATGAAAGTTTACAGTGTCTTCACAAATAGTGGATGACAATTCCAAGGAGCGTGATGGTTACAAAAAGGCAAAGGCAAGGGATAATGCATGTGCATGGGGACAAAGTAGATATTTGGTGACACAGTGGTTAGAATGGCAAAAGCAGTATTCCTCACCACTGTATATCCTGCATTGTCCTTAGCAGCAAAAGGTGAGCTGGTTACTGTCCACTTTTGAATCTGCTGCTTATATGGTTCTTGAGCAGTGGAGAACAGGTATGTCCCCCATTTTGCATCTATTTTTACCACGATTGCAAAGCAGTATCTTGCACTATGTGTCAGGGTAGAAGGAATTCTAGCCACCAATTATGACTTAGTGGATTTGATTTAAAAAATTATGGCATTAAGTTACCAGTGTTTCTGGAAAGTTTTACTTTTAAACTCTCTATTTGTGTTTTCTTTTCTTGTTGTATGAATGTTTGCATCTAATAGGGATATGGTATGTGTAGGGTGGTACACATGTATATACATGTCTGCAGAAGACTGATGTCAATTTTAGGGTGTTTTCTTCCATAGTTTTTATATTATTTATTAAGGCAGAAGAACCTTGGAATTTGCCACTGTGGCTAGTAATGCTAGCCAGCCTTCTGAGGAGTGTCCTAGTCTCTGTCTCCCAAAAGATGAGGTAATAAGATGACTCATGTTCCCACATGACATTCATATGTATTCTGAAAATTCAAATTTACATCTTTCCATGTATTTGTCAAAAGCTTTGGTCCACAAAACCATCTCCACAGCATCTCGAAATATGTTTCTGTTCTGAATAATAATGTTGATTACCTTGATCAATTGCAAGAAAAGTAAAACAGCGTTAATAATCTAATCCATCAAATAGTATTTTATATATCATTAAAATAATTATAACAGGCACATGTGTAAAATAAAAAAGAGACCCAGCAAAAGAAGAGAAGGTGCTGATATGTATCAGCTCTTAAAACTTTTGGGGGGCTTCCATCATCACCCAGAGCTGTGGCTGTCCCACAGCCCTCAGACACAAAAGTTGCTTGCAGAGAGCTGGTCTACCAGGAGTACTCTCACTTCTAAGCCTGGAGCCCACAGGTGAGACCCCACTTTCTCTCCATTTACTGTCCAAAGAGAGATGCCCCTAGAGTGCAGAGGAATCAGGAGTAGCAGGGAAGCCATGAACAGAACCTTTCCAGTCTTCATCTTTGCCTAGATCAGGGGCAGTCCCTCACATATTGGACCCAAAACCTGCCTACAGGGAGCTAGAATATCAAGAGTGCTCTCACTCCAAAGACCACAGGCTCAAAGGCTCAGAGGCTCACAGGAGAGACAAGCACCTGTCAGAGACAACAAGAACAAATAACATCAGAAATAACCAGATGGCGAGAGGCAACCACAAGATACTAAGAAACACACCTCAGAGACAAAGACATAAACTACCTCAGAGTGAAAGGCTGGAAAACAACTTCCCAAGCAAATGGTCTGAAGAAGCAAGCTGGGTAACCATTCTAATATTGAATAAAATTGATTTTCAACTAAAAGTCATCAAAAAAGATAAGGAAGGACACGTCATACTCATCAAAGGAAAAATCCAACAAGGTGAACTCTCAATCCTAAATATCTATGCTCCAAATACAAGGGCACCTACATACATAAAAGAAACCTGACTAAAGCTCAAAGCACACATTGCACCTAACACAATAATAGTAGGAGATTTCAACACCCCACTTTCATCAACAACAGATCATGAAATCAGAAATTAAACAGACATAGACAGACTAAGAGAAGTCATGAACCAAATGGGCTTAACAGATATCTATAGAACATTCTATCCTAAAGCAAAAGGATATACATTCTTCTCACCACCTCATGGTATTTTCTCCAAAATTGACCATATGATTGGTCATAAAACAGGCCTCAAGAGATACAGAAAGATAGAAATAATCCCATGTGCCCTATCAGACCACCACAGGCTAATGTTGGTCTTCAATAACAATAAGGGAAGAACAACCACATATAAATGGAAGTTGAACAATGCTCTACTCAATGATAACCTGGTCAAGAAAGAAATAAAGAAAGAAATTAAAGACTTCTTACAATTTAATGAAAATGAAGGTACAACATACCCAAACTTATGGGACACAATGAAAGCTGTGCTAAGAGGAAAACTCATAACTCTGAGTGCATGCAGAAAGAAACAGGAGAGAGTATATGTCAGCATCTTCACAGCACACCTAAAAGCTCTAGAACAAAAAAAAAAAAAAAAAAAAGGAAATACACCCAGGAGGAGTAGAAGGCAGGAAATAATCAAACTCAGAAATGAAATCAACCAAGTAGAAACAAAAAGAACCATACAAAGAACCAACAGAACCAAAAGTTGGTTCTTTGAGAAAATCAACAAGATAGATAAACCTTTAGCCACACTAATGAGAGGAAACAGAGAGTGTGTAAAAATTAACAAAATCAGAAATGAAAAAGGAGACATAACAACAAAATTAGAGGAAATTCAAAAAATCATCAGATCCTGCTACAAAAGTGTATATCCAACAAAACTTGAAAAGCTGCAAGAAATGGACAATTTTCTAGACAGATACCAGGCACCAAAGTTAAATCAGGAACAGATAAACCATTTAAACAACCCCATAACTCCTAACAAAATAGAAGCAGTCATTAAAGGTCTCCCAACCAAACAGAGCCCAGGTCCATACGGGTTTAGTGCAGAATTCTATCAGACCTTCGTAGAAGACCTCATACCAATACTATTCAAACTATTCCACAAAATTGAAACAGATGGAGCACTACTGAATTCCTTCTATGAAACCACGATTACTATTATACCTAAACCACACAAAGACCCAACAAAGAAAGAGAACTTGAGACCAATTTCCCTTATGAATATTGATGCAAAAATACTCAATAAAATTCTGGCAAACCGAATCCAAGAGCACATCAAAACAATCATTCACCATTATCAAGTAGGCTTCATCCCAGGCATGCAGGGATGATTTAATATACGGAAAACTGTCAACGTGATCCATTATATAAAGAAACTGAAAGAACAAAATACATGATCATTTCATCAGATGCTGAGAAAGCATTTGACAAAATTCAACACCCCTTCATGATAAAAGTCCTGGAAAGAAGAGAAATTCAAGGCCCATACCTAAACATAGTAAAAGCCATATACAGCAAACCAGTTGCTAACATTAAACTAAATGGAGAGAAACATGAAGCAATCCCACTACAATCAGGGACGAGACAAGGCTGCCCACTCTCTCCCTACTTATTCAATATAGTTCTTGAAGTTCTAGCCAGAGCAGACACAAAACAAAAGAAGATCAAGGGAATACAGATTGGAAAACAAGAAGTCAAAATATCACTATTTGCAGATGATATGATAGTCTACTTAAGTGATCCCAGAGAACTACTAAAGCTGATAAACAACTTCAGCAAAGTGGCTGGATATAAAATTAACTCAAATAAATCAGTAACCTTCCTTTACACAAAAGAGAAACAAGCCGAGAAGAAATTAGGGAAACGACACCCTTCATAATAGTCCCAAATAATATAAAATGCTTCAGTATGACTTTAACCAAGTAAGTAAAAGATCTGTATGATAAGAACTTGAATCCTCTGAAGAAATAAATTGAAGAAGTCCTCAGAAAATGGACAGATCTCCCATGCTTATGGATTGGCAGGATTAATATAGTAAAAAGGCCATTTTACCAAAAGTGATCTACAGATTCAATGCAATCCCCCATCAAAATACCAATCCATTTCTTCAGAGAGTTAGACAGAACAATTTGCAAATTCATCTAGAATAACAAAAAAGCTCAGGATAGCTAAAACTATTCTCAACAATAAAAGGACTTCTGGGGCAATCTCTATCCCTTAACTCAAGCAGTATTACAGAGCCATAGTGACAAAAACTGTATGGTATTAGTAGAGAAACGGAAAGATATACCAGGGGAATAGAATTGAAGACCCAGAAATGAACCCATACTCCTATGGTCACTTGAATTTTGACAAAGGACCCAAAACCATCCAATGGAAAAAAGATAGCATTTTGAGCAAATGGTGCTATTTCAACTGGATGTCAGCAAGTAAAGGAATGCAGATCAATCCATTCTTATCACCCTGTACAAAACGTAAGCCCAAGTGGATCAAGGACCTCAACATCAAACCAGATATGCTGAAACTAATAGAAGAAAAACTGGGGAAGCATCTCGAATACATGGGCACTGGAGAAAATTTCCTAAACAAAACACCAGTGGATTATGGTCTATAATCAAGAATTGACAAATGGGATCTCATAAAACTGCAAAGCTTCTGTAAGGCGAAGGACACTGTTGTTAGGACAAAGTGAAAACCAAAAGATGGGGAAAAGATCTTTACCAATCCTCCAACTTATATAGGGCTTGTATCCAAAGTATGAAAAGAACTCAAGAAGTTAGACCGCAGGGATACAAATAACCCTATTAAAAAATGGGTTCAGAGCTAAACCAAGAATTCACAGCTGAGGAATGCCTAATGGCTGAGAAACACCTAAAGAAATGTTCAACTCTCTGCTCCCAAACCCCGTGGGAGAGAGACCTCACCGCCTGATCAAGTGGGCACTCCTGAGGCTGCAGAGCGGAAGAGACCACCAACACTGCCCACCCCTGCCCACATCCCTGGCCCAAGAGGCAACTGTATAAGGCCTCTGGGTTCCCGTAGGGGAGGGCCCGGGAGCGGCAGGACCCCTGCGCCTGAGACACTGCCGGAACCTGAAGGAAACAGACCGGATAAACAGTTCTCTGCACCCAAATCCCGTGGGAGGGAGAGCTGAACCTTCAGAGACGCGGACACACCTGGGAAACCAGAAGAGACTGCACTTTGTGCACATCCAGGCGCCAGAGGAAAACACCAAACGCCATCTGGAACCCTGGTGCACGGAGGCTCCTGGAAAGAGCGGCGCAGATCTTCCCGGTTGCTGCCACAGCTGAGAGGACTTAGGCAGTACCCCACGAGCAAACTTGAGCCTTGGAACTGCAGGTAGGACCAACTTTTCCCCTGCAAGAAACCTGCCTGGTGAACCCAGGACACACAGAGGCAAAATTCCTCTAAGGCCGGGCACTTCCTGTGTTTACAGGAAGTCCCACACCGGCGGATCCCGGACCGCAGCAGCTCCCTGCTCCCAAACCCCGTGGGAGAGAGACCTCACCGCCTGATCAGGTGGGCACTCCTGAGGCTGCAGAGCGGAGGAGACCACCAACACTGCCCACCCCTGCCCACATCCCTGGCCCAAGAGGCAACTGTATAAGGCCTCTGGGTTCCCATAGGGGAGGGCCCGGGAGCGGCAGGACCCCTGCGCCTGAGACACTGCCGGAACATGAAGGAAACAGACTGGATAAACAGTTCTCTGCACCCAAATCCCGTGGGAGGGAGAGCTGAACCTTCAGACAGGCGGACACGCCTGGGAAACCAGAAGAGACTGCACTCTGTGCACATCCAGGCGCCAGAGGAAAACACCAAACGTCATCTGAAACCCTGGTGCACGGAGGCTCCCGGAAGGAGCGGCACAGATTTTCCCGGTTGCTGCCACAGCGGAGAGGACTTAGGCAGTACCCCACGAGCAAACTTGAGCCTTGGAACCACAGGTAGGACCAACTTTTCCCCTGCAAGAAACCTGCCTGGTGAACTCAAGACACAGGCCCACAGGAACAGCTGAAGACCTGTAGAGAGGAAAAACTACACGCCCGAAAGCAGAACACTCTGTCCCCATAACTGGCTGAAAGAAAACAGGAAAACAGGTCTACAGCACTCCTGACACACAGGTTATAGGACAGTCTAGCCACTGTCAGAAATAGCAGAACAAAGTAACACTAGAGATAATCTGATGGCGAGAGGCAAGCGCAGGAACCCAAACAACAGAATCCAAGACTACATGGCATCATCGGAGCCCAATTCTCCCATCAAAGCAAACACGGAATATCCAAACACACCAGAAAAGCAAGACCTAGTTTCAAAATCATATTTGATCATGATGCTGGAGGACTTCAAGAAAGACATAAAGAACTCCCTTAGAGAACAAGTAGAAGCCTACAGAGAGGAATCGCAAAAATCCCTGAAAGAATTCCAGGAAAACACAATCAAACAGTTGAAGGAATTAAAAATGGAAATAGAAGCAATCAAGAAAGAACACATGGAAACAACCCTGGACATAGAAAATCAAAAGAAAAGACAAGGAGCTGTAGATACAAGCTTCACCAACAGAATTCAAGAGATGGAAGAGAGAATCTCGGGAGCAGAAGATTCCATAGAAATCATTGACTCAACTGTCAAAGATAATGTAAAGCGGAAAAAGCTACTGGTCCAAAACATACAGGAAATCCAGGACTCAATGAGAAGATCAAACCTAAGGATAATAGGTATAGAAGAGAGTGAAGACTCCCAGCTCAAAGGACCAGTAAATATCTTCAACAAAATCATAGAAGAAAACTTCCCTAACCTAAAAAAAGAGATACCCATAGGCATACAAGAAGCCTACAGAACTCCAAATAGATTGGACCAGAAAAGAAACACCTCCCGTCACATAATTGTCAAAACACCAAACGCACAAAATAAAGAAAGAATATTAAAAGCAGTAAGGGAAAAAGGTCAAGTAACATATAAAGGCAGACCTATCAGAATCACACCAGACTTTTCGCCAGAAACTATGAAGGCCAGAAGATCCTGGACAGATGTCATACAGACCCTAAGAGAACACAAATGCCAGCCCAGGTTACTGTATCCTGCAAAACTCTCAATTAACATAGATGGAGAAACCAAGATATTCCATGACAAAACCAAATTTACACAATATCTTTCTACAAGTCCAGCACTACAAAGGATAATAAAGGGTAAAGCCCAACATAAGGAGGCAAGCTATACCCTAGAAGCAAGAAACTAATCATCTTGGCAACAAAACAAAGAGAATGAAAGCACACAAACATAACCTCACTTCCAAATATGAATATAACGGGAAGCAATAATCACTATTCCTTAATATCTCTCAATATCAATGGCCTCAACTCCCCAATAAAGAGACATAGATTAACAAACTGGATACGCAACGAGGACCCTGCATTCTGCTGCCTACAGGAAACACACCTCAGAGACAAAGACAGACACTACCTCAGAGTGAAAGGCTGGAAAACAACTTTCCAAGCAAATGGTCAGAAGAAGCAAGCTGGAGTAGCCATTCTAATATCAAATAAAATCAATTTGCAACTAAAAGTCATCAAAAAAGATAAGGAAGGACACTTCATATTCATCAAAGGAAAAATCCACCAAGATGAACTCTCAATCCTAAATATCTATGCCCCAAATACAAGGGCACCTACATATGTAAAAGAAACCTTACTAAAGCTCAAAACACACATTGCACCTCACACAATAATAGTGGGAGATTTCAACACACCACTCTCATCAATGGACAGATCATGGAAACAGAAATTAAACAGAGATGTAGACAGACTAAGAGAAGTCATGAGCCAAATGGACTTAACGGATATTTATAGAACATTCTATCCTAAAGCAAAAGGATATACCTTCTTCTCAGCTCCTCATGGTACTTTCTCCAAAATTGACCATATAATTGGTCAAAAAACGGGCCTCAACAGGTACAGAAAGATAGAAATAATCCCATGCGTGCTATCGGACCACCACGGCCTAAAACTGGTCTTCAATAACAATAAGGGAAGAATGCCCACATATACGTGGAAATTGAACAATGCTCTACTCAATGATAACCTGGTCAAGGAAGAAATAAAGAAAGAAATTAAAAACTTTTTAGAATTTAATGAAAATGAAGATACAACATACCCAAACTTATGGGACACAATGAAAGCTGTGCTAAGAGGAAAACTCATAGCGCTGAGTGCCTGCAGAAAGAAACAGGAAAGAGCATATGTCAGCAGCTTGACAGCACACCTAAAAGCTCTAGAACAAAAAGAAGCAAATACACCCAGGAGGAGTAGACGGCAGGAAATAATCAAACTCAGAGCTGAAATCAACCAAGTAGAAACAAAAAGGACCATAGAAAGAATCAACAGAACCAAAAGTTGGTTCTTTGAGAAAATCAACAAGATAGATAAACCCTTAGCCAGACTAACGAGAGGACACAGAGAGTGCGTCCAAATTAACAAAATCAGAAATGAAAAGAGAGACATAACTACAGATTCGGAGGAAATTCAAAAAATCATCAGATCTTACTATAAAAACCTATATTCAACAAAACTTGAAAATCTTCAGGAAATGGACAATTTCCTAGACAGATACCAGGTATCGAAGTTAAATCAGGAACAGATAAACCAGTTAAACAACCCCATAACTCCTAAGGAAATAGAAGCAGTCATTAAAGGTCTCCCAACCAAAAAGAGCCCAGGTCCAGACGGGTTTAGTGCAGAATTCTATCAAACCTTCATAGAAGACCTTATACCAATATTATCCAAACTATTCCACAAAATTGAAACAGATGGAGCCCTACTGAATTCCTTCTATGAAGCCACAATTACTCTTATACCTAAACCACACAAAGACCCAACAAAGAAAGAGAACTTCAGACCAATTTCCCTTATGAATATCGACGCAAAAATACTCAATAAAATTCTGGCAAACCGAATTCAAGAGCACATCAAAACAATCATCCACCATGATCAAGTAGGCTTCATCCCAGGCATGCAGGGATGGTTTAATATAAGGAAAACCATCAACGTGATCCATCATATAAACAAACTGAAAGAACAGAACCACATGATCATTTCATTAGATGCTGAGAAAGCATTTGACAAAATTCAACACCCCTTCATGATAAAAGTCCTGGAAAGAATAGGTATTCAAGGCCCATACCTAAACATAGTAAAAGCCATATACAGCAAACCAGTTGCTAACATTAAACTAAATGGAGAGAAACTTGAAGCAATCCCACTACAATCAGGGACGAGACAAGGCTGCCCACTCTCTCCCTACTTATTCAATATAGTTCTTGAACTTCTAGCCAGAGCAATCAGACAACAAAAGGAGATCAAGGGGATACAGATCGGAAAAGAAGAGGTCAAAATATCACTATTTGCAGACGACATGATAGTATATTTAAGTGATCCCAAAAGTTCCACCAGAGAACTACTAAAGCTGATAAACAACTTCAGCAAAGTGGCTGGGTATAAAATTAACTCAAATAAATCAGTTGCCTTCCTCTATACAAAAGAGAAACAAGCCGAGAAAGAAATTAGGGAAACAACACCCTTCATAATAGACCCAAATAATATAAAGTACCTCGGTGTGACTTTAACCAAGCAAGTAAAAGATCTGTACAATAAGAACTTCAAGACACTGAGGAAAGAAATTGAAGAAGACCTCAGAAGATGGAAAGATCTCCCATGCTCATGGATTGGCAGGATTAATATAGTAAAAATGGCCATTTTACCAAAAGCAATCTACAGATTCAATGCAATCCCCATCAAAATACCAATCCAATTCTTCAAAGAGTTAGACAGAACAATTTGCAAATTCATCTGGAATAACAAAAAACCCAGGATAGCTAAAGCTATCCTCAACAATAAGAGGACTTCAGGGGGAATCACTATCCCTGAACTCAAGCAGTATTACAGAGCAATAGTGATAAAAACTGCATGGTATTGGTACAGAGACAGACAGATAGACCAATGGAATAGAATTGAAGACCCAGAAATGAACCCACACACCTATGGTCACTTGATTTTTGACAAAGGAGCCAAAACCATCCAATGGAAAAAAGATAGCATTTTCAGCAAATGGTGCTGGTTCAACTGGAGGGCAACATGTAGAAGAATGCAGATCGATCCATGCTTATCACCCTGTACAAAGCTTAAGTCCAAGTGGATCAAGGATCTCCACATCAAACCAGACACACTCAAACTAATAGAAGAAAAACTAGGGAAGCATCTGGAACACATGGGCACTGGAAAAAATTTCCTGAACAAAACACCAATGGCTTATGCTCTAAGATCAAGAATCGACAAATGGGATCTCATAAAACTGCAAAGCTTCTGTAAGGCAAAGGACACTGTGGTTAGGACAAAACGACAACCAACAGATTGGGAAAAGATCTTTACCAATCCTATAACAGATAGAGGCCTTATATCCAAAATATACAAAGAACTCAAGAAGTTAGACCGCAGGGAAACAAATAACCCTATTAAAAAATGGGGTTCAGAGCTGAACAAAGAATTCACAGCTGAGGAATGCCGAATGGCTGAGAAACACCTAAAGAAATGTTCAACATCTTTAGTCATAAGGGAAATGCAAATCAAAACAACCCTGAGATTTCACCTCACACCAGTGAGAATGGCTAAGATCAAAAACTCAGGTGACAGCAGATGCTGGCGAGGATGTGGAGAAAGAGGAACACTCCTCCATTGTTGGTGGGATTGCAGACTGGTAAAACCATTCTGGAAATCAGTCTGGAGGTTCCTCAGAAAATTGGACATTGAACTGCCTGAGGATCCAGCCATACCTCTCTTGGGCATATACCCAAAAGATGCCTCAACATATAAAAGAGACACGTGCTCCACTATGTTCATCGCAGCCTTATTTATAATAGCCAGAAACTGCAAAGAACCCAGATGCCCTTCAACAGAGGAATGGATACAGAAAATGTGGTACATCTACACAATGGAATATTACTCAGCTATCAAAAACAACGAGTTTATGAAATATGTAGGCAAATGGTTGGAACTGGAAAATATCATCCTGAGTGAGCTAACCCACTCACAGAAAGACATACATGGTATGCACTCATTGATAAGTGGCTATTAGCCCAAATGCTTGAATTACACTAGATCCCTAGAACAAAGGAAACTCAAGACGGATGATCAAAATGTGAATGCTTCACTCCTTCTTTAAATGAGGAAAAAGAATACCCTTGGCAGGGAAGGGAGAGGCAAAGATTAAAACAGAGACTGAAGGAACACCCATTCAGAGCCTGCCCCACAGGTGGCCCATACATATACAGCCTCCCAATTAGACAAGATGGATGAAGCAAAGAAGTGCAGACCGACAGGAGCCGGATGTAGATCGCTCCTGAGAGACACAGCCAGAATACAGCAAATACAGAGGCGAATGCCAGCCTCAAACCACTGAACTGAGAATAGGTCCCCCGTTGAAGGAATCAGAGAAAGAACTGGAAGAGCTTGAACGTGCTCGAGACCCCAAAAGTACAACAATGTCAAGCAACCAGAGCTTCCAGGGACTAAGCCACTACCTAAAGACTATACATGGACTGACCCTGGACTCTGTCCCCATAGGTAGCAATGAATATCCTAGTAAGAGCACCAGTGGAAGGGGAAGCCCTGGGTCCTGCTAAGACTGAACCCCCAGTGAACTAGACTATGCGGGGAGGGTGGCAATGGGGGGAGGTTTGGGAGGGGAACACCCACAAGGAAGGGGAGGGGGGAGGGTGATGTCTGTCCGGAAACCGGGAAAGGGAATAACACTGAAATGTATATAAGAAATACTCAAGATAATGAAAAAAATAAAATAAAATAAAATAAAATAAAAAAAAAGAAAAAAAAAAGAAATGTTCAACATCTTTAGTCATAAGGGAAATGCAAATCAAAACAACCCTGAATTTTCACCTCACACCAGTGAGAAAGGCCAAGATCAAAAACTCAGGTGACAGCAGATGCTGGCGAGGATGCGGAGAAAGAGGAACACTCCTCCATTGTTGGTGGGATTGCAGACTGGTACAACCATTCTGGAAATCAGTCTGGAGGTTCCTCAGAAAATTGGACATTGGACATTGAACTACCTAAGGACCCAGCTATACCTCACTTGGGCATATACCCAAAAGATGCCCCAACATATAACAAAGACACGTGCTCCACTATGTTCATAGCAGCCTTATTTATAGTAGCCAGAAGCTGGAAAGAACCCAGATGCCCTTCAACAGAGAAATGGATACAGAAAATGTGGTATGTCTACACAATGGAATACTACTCACCTATCAAAAACAATGACTTCATGAAATTCATAGACAAATGGATGGAACAGGAAAATATCATCCTGAGTGAGTTAACCCAATCACAGGAAAACACACATGGTGTGCACACATTGATAAGTTGCTATTAGCCCAAATGCTTGAATTATGCTAGATGCACGGAACACATGAAACTCAAGAAGGATGACCAAAATGTGAATGCTTGACTTCTTCTTTAAAAGGGGAACAAAAGTACCCTTTGCATGGAATAGGGAGTCAAAGTTTAGAACAGGGGCTGAAGGAACACCCATTCAGAGCCTGTCCCACATGTGGCCCATACATATACAGCCACCCAATCAGATAAGATGGATGAAGCAAAGAAGTGCAGGCCAACAGCAACCAGATGTAGATCTCTCCTGAGAGACACAGCCAGAAATACACAGCAGCAAATACATAGGTGAATGCCAGCAGCAAACCACTGACCTGAGAACAGGACCCCCGTTGAAGGAATCAGAAAAAGGACTGGAAGAGCTTGAAGGGGCTTGAGATCCCATATGAACAACAATGCGAAGCAACCTGAGCTTCCAGGACTAAGCCTCTACCTAAAGACTATACATGGACTGACCCTGGGCTCTGACCTCATAGGTAGCAATGAATAGCCTAGTAAGAACACCAGTGGAAGGGGAAGCCCTTGGCCCTGCCAAGACTGAACCCCCAGTGAATGTGATTGTTGGGAGAAAGGTGGTAATGGGTGGAGGATGGGGAGGGGAACACCCTTATAGAGGTGGAGGGCGACGGCTTAGGGGGATTTTGGCCAGGAAACTGGGAAGTTGAATAACAACGGAAATGTCCATAAGAAATACTTAACTTAATAAAGATAGAGGAAGAAGAAGAAGAAGAAGAAGAAGAAGAAGAAGAAGAAGAAGAAGAAGAAGAAGAAGAAGAGGAAGAAGAACCTAAGCAATAGAAACTAAGACTACTTGGCATCATCAGAAACCAGTTCTCCCACCAAAGCAATACTGAATATCCCAAAAAACTTGAAAAGCTAAATTTGGATTTAAAATCACAGCTCAAGATGATGATAGAGGACTTTAAGAAGGACATAAATAACTTCCTTAAAGAAATATAGGACATCACACATAAACAAGTAGAAGCACTTAAAGAGGAACTGCAAAATCCCTTAAAGAATTACAAGAAAATACAAGCACGTGAAGGAGTTGAACAAAACCATCCAGGAGTTAAAAATGGAAATAGAAACAATAACGAAATCACAAAGGGAGGCAACCCTGGAGATAGACAACCTAGGAAAGAGATCAGGTGTCATAGACACAAGCATCACATCAACAACAGAATAAAAGAGATTGAAGACAGAATCTCAGGGAGAGAAAATACCAAAGAAAACATTGACAAGACAGTCAAAGAAAATTCAAAAAGCAAAAAAACTGCTAACCCAAAACATCCAGGAAATCCAGGACACAATGAGAAGACCAAATCTGAAAAAAAAATGATATAAGTATAGAAGAAAGAGAAGATTCTCAATTTAAAGGGGTAATATATTCAACAAAGTTTTAGAAGTAAACTTCCCTAACCTAAAGAAAGAGATGCCTATGAACATAAAGAAGTATACAAAACTCGAAGCAGATTGCACCAAGAAAGAAATTCCTCCCTTCACATAATAGTCAAAACACAAAATACACAAAACAAAGAAAGAATATTAAAAGTGGTAAGGGGACAGAGTGTTCTGCTTTCGGGCGTGTAGTTTTTCCTCTCTACAGGTCTTCAGCTGTTCCTGTGGGCCTGTGTCTTGAGTTCACCAGGCAGCTTTCTTGCAGCAGAGAATTTGGTCTTACCTGTGGTCCCGAGGCTCAGGTTTGCTCGTGGGGTGCTGTCCAGGGGCTCTCTGCAGCGGCAGCAACCAGGAAGACCTGTGCCGCCCCTTCCGGGAGCTTCAGTGCACCAGGGTTCCAGATGGTCTTTGGCTTTTTCCTCTGGCGTCCGAGATGTGTGTGCAGGGAGCAGTCTCTTCTGGTTTCCCAGGCCTGTCTGCCTCTCTGAAGGTTTAGCTCTCCCTCCCACGGGATTTGGGTGCAGAGAACTGTTTATCCGGTCTGTTTCCTTCAGGGTCGGCGGTGTCTCCGGCAGGGGTCCTGCCGCTCCTGGGCCCTCCCCCACGGGAGCCCAGAGGCCTTATACAGTTTCCTCTTGGGCCAGGGATGTGGGCAGGGGTGAGCAGTGTTGGTGGTCTCTTCCGCTCTGCAGCCTCAGGAGTGCCCACCTGACCAGGCGGTTGGGTCTCTCTCTCACCGGGTCTGGGAGCAGAGAGCTGCTGCGGGCCGGGATCCGCGGGTGTGGGACTTCCGGTAAACACAGAACGTGCCCGGTTCTAGAGAAATTCTGCTTCCGTGTGTCCCAAGCTCACCAGGCAGCTTTCTTGCAGCAGAAAATTTGGTCTTACCTGTGGTCCCGAGGTTCAAGTTCGCTCGTGGGGTGCTGCCCAGGGGCTCTCTGCAGCGGCAGCAACCAGGAAGCATCAAGACACTGAGGAAAGAAATTGAAGAAGACCTCAGAAGATGGAAAGATCTCCCATGCTCATGGATTGGCAGGATTAATATGGTAAAAATGGCCATTTTACCAAAAGCAATCTACAGATTCAATGCAATCCCCATCAAAATACCAATCCAATTCTTCAAAGAGTTAGACAGAACAATTTGCAAATTCATCTGGAATAACAAAAAACCCAGGATAGCTAAAGCTATCCTCAACAATAAAAGGACTTCAGGGGGAATCACTATCCCTGAACTCAAGCAGTATTACAGAGCAATAGTGATAAAAACTGCATGGTATTGGTACAGAGACAGACAGATAGACCAATGGAATAGAATTGAAGACCCAGAAATGAACCCACACACCTATGGTCACTTGATTTTTGACAAAGGAGCCAAAACCATCCAATGGAAAAAAGATAGTATTTTCAGCAAATGGTGCTGGTTCAACTGGAGGGCAACATGTAGAAGAATGCAGATCGATCCATCCTTATCACCCTGTACAAAGCTTAAGTCCAAGTGGATCAAGGACCTCCACATCAAACCAGACACACTCAAACTAATAGAAGAAAAACTAGGGAAGCATCTGGAACACATGGGCACTGGAAAAAATTTCCTGAACAAAACACCAATGGCTTATGCTCTAAGATCAAGAATCGACAAATGGGATCTCATAAAACTGCAAAGCTTCTGTAAGGCAAAGGACACTGTGGTTAGGACAAAACGGCAACCAACAGATTGGGAAAAGATCTTTACCAATCCTACAACAGATAGAGGCCTTATTTCCAAAATATACAAAGAACTCAAGAAGTTAGACCGCAGGGAAACAAATAACCCTATTAAAAAATGGGGTTCAGAGCTAAACAAAGAATTCACAGCTGAGGAATGCCGAATGGCTGAGAAACACCTAAAGAAATGTTCAACATCTTTAGTCATAAGGGAAATGCAAATCAAAACAACCCTGAGATTTCACCTCACACCAGTGCGATTGGCTAAGATCAAAAACTCAGGTGACAGCAGATGCTGGCGAGGATGTGGAGAAAGAGGAACACTCCTCCATTGTTGGTGGGATTGCAGACTGGTAAAACCATTCTGGAAATCAGTCTGGAGGTTCCTCAGAAAATTGGACATTGAACTGCCTGAGGATCCAGCTATACCTCTCTTGGGCATATACCCAAAAGATGCCTCAACATATAAAAGAGACACGTGCTCCACTATGTTCATCGCAGCCTTATTTATAATAGCCAGAAACTGCAAAGAACCCAGATGCCCTTCAACAGAGGAATGGATACAGAAAATGTGGTACATCTACACAATGGAATATTACTCAGCTATCAAAAACAACGAGTTTATGAAATTCGTAGGCAAATGGTTGGAACTGGAAAATATCATCCTGAGTGAGCTAACCCAATCACAGAAAGACATACATGGTATGCACTCATTGATAAGTGGCTATTAGCCCAAATGCTTGAATTACCCTAGATCCCTAGAACAAACGAAACTCAAGACGGATGATCAAAATGTGAATGCTTCACTCCTTCTTTAAATGAGGAAAAAGAATACCCTTGGCAGGGAAGGGAGAGGCAAAGATTAAAACAGAGACTGAAGGAACACCCATTCAGAGCCTGCCCCACATGTGGCCCATACATATACAGCCACCCAATTAGACAAGATGGATGAAGCAAAGAAGTGCAGACCGACAGGAGCCGGATGTAGATCGCTCCTGAGAGACACAGCCAGAATACAGCAAATATAGAGGCGAATGCCAGCAGCAAACCACTGAACTGAGAATAGGTCCCCTATTGAAGGAATCAGAGAAAGAACTGGAAGAGCTTGAAGGGGCTCGAGACCCCAAAAGTACAACAATGCCAAGCAACCAGAGCTTCCAGGGACTAAGCCACTACCTAAAGACTATACATGGGCTGACCCTGGACTCTGACCCCATAGGTAGCAATGAATATCCTAGTAAGAGCACCAGTGAAAGGGGAAGCCCTGGGTCCTGCTAAGACTGAACCCACAGTGAACTAGTCTATGGGGGGAGGGCGGCAATGGGGGGAGGGTTGGGAGGGGAACACCCATAAGGAAGGGGAGGGGGGAGGGGGATGTTTGCCCGGAAACCGGGAAAGGGAATAACACTCGAAATGTATATAAGAAATACTCAAGTTAATAAAAAAAAAAAAAAGTGAAACATCAAAAAAAAATATTAAAAAAAAAAAAGTGGTAAGGGGAAAAGGTCAAGTAAAATATAAAGGTAGACCTATCAGAATTACACCAGACTTCTCAACAGAGACTATTAAAGTTGAAAGATCATACAGACACTAAGAGAACACAAATGTCAGCCCAGTCTACCATATACAGCAAAACTCTCAATTAAAATAGATGGAGAAAACAAGATATTCCATGACAATATCAAATTTAAATATTGTTTCCACAAAGTCAGTCCTACAAAGAGCGATAAATGGAAAACTTCAAAACAAGGAAGGAAACTACACTCTAGGAAAAGCAAGAAAGCAGTCTTCTTGCAACAAACCCAAAAGATAGCCACACAAACATAATTCCACCTCTAACAACAAAAATGGCAGGAAACTTCTAACAACAAAATTAACAGGAAAGAATCACTGTTCCTTAATATCTTTAAGCATTAAATTCCCCAATAAAAAGACAGACTTACAGACAGAACATGTAAACAGGACCCTGCATTTTGTTGCATAAAGGAAACACATATCAGAGTCAAAAACAGACACTACCTAAGAGTAAAAAGCTGGGAAAAAATTTCCAAGCAAATGGTCCTAAGAAAGAGGCTGGAGTAGCCATTCTAATATCAAATAAAATAGACTTTCAACCAAAAGTTATCAAAAAAGATAAGGAAGGTAAAACTTTACTAAAGCTCAAAGCATACATTGCACCACACACAATAATAGTAGGAGACTTCTGCACCCCATTCTCATCAATGGACAGATCATGGAAACATAAACTAAACAGATTACCATGGACTAAGGCTGGCTTCAATAACAACAAAAATAAAAGAAAACCCACATAGATATAGAAGCTGAACAACACCCTCCCTACTCAATGACAACTTTGTCACACTTTCAAAGAAAATGTAATGATAATACTATTCAAACTGTTCCACAAAACAGAAATAGAAGGAATTTACCCAATTCATTCTTTGAATCCAAAATTAAGCTTATAGCTAAACTACTCAAAAACCCTACGAAGAAAGAGAACTTGGGACCAGTTTCCCTTATGAATTTCGATGCAAAAATACTCAATAAATTCTCCCAAATTGAATCCAAGAACTTGTCAAAACAATCAAGTAGACTTCATCCCAGGGATTGAAGGATGGTTAAATATACAGAAATCAATCAAGAGAATTTAATATATAACAAAAGTCAAGGAAAAAACACATGATCATTTCATTAGATGATAAGAAAGCATTTGGCAAAATTCAACACCCCTTAATGATAAAAGTCTTAGAAAGGTTAGGAATTCAAGGTTCATACCTAAGCACAGAAAAAGCAATATACAGCAAATCAAACCAATGGAGAGAAATCTGAAACAATCCCACTAAAATCAGGGACTAGACAACTCTTTCCCTATTTATTCAATATAGTACTTGAAGTCCTAACCAAAGCAATTATACAACAAAAAGAGGTCAAAGGGATATGAATTGGAAAGGAAGAAATCAAAATATCATTATTTACAGATGATATAATAATATACTTAAGTGACCTCAAAAATATCACCAGAGAACTTCTGTAGCTGATAAACAACTTCAGCAAAGTGGCTAGGTATAAAATTACCCCCAAACAAAATAGTACTTTCCACTATTTAAAGCATAAACAGTCTGAGAAAAAATAAGAAAAATGACACCCTTAATAGTAGCCACAAATAATATAAAATACCTTGGTGTGACTCTAACCAAGCAAGTGAATGATCTCTATTACAAGAACTTTAAGTGACTGAAGAAAGAAATTGAAGAAGATCTTTAAGAGGGAAAGATCTCCTATGCTCACAGATTGGCAAGATTAATATTGGAAAAATGTCCATCTTACCAAAAGCACTCTAAAAACTCAGTGCAATAACCATCAAAATTCCAACTCAATTCATCATAGAATTCAAAAGAGCAATCTGCAAATCCAAAAATGAAAAGCAAAAACCCAAGGAGAGCAAAAGGTTTTCTCAACAATAAAAGAACTTCTGGGGGAATTAGCATTCCTAATCTCCAGCTGTATAACAGAGCAATATTGACAAAAGGTGTATGGTATTTGTACAGAGACAGGCAGGTCAGTCAATGGAATGGAGTGAAGACTCATTGTTTTTGATAGCAGAGTAGTATTACATTGTGTAGATGTACCACATTTTCTGTATCCATTCCTCTGTTGAAGGGCATCTGGGATCTTTCCAGCTTCGGACTATTATAAATAAGGCTACAAGGAACGTAGAGGAGCATGTGTCTTTGTTTTTTGTTGGAGCATCTTTTGGGTTTGTGCCCAAGAGAGGTATAGCTGGGTCCTCAGGTAGTATAATGTCCAATTTTCTGAGGAACCTCCAGACTGATTTCCAGAATGGTTGTAACAGTCTGCAATCCCACCAACAATGGAGAAGTTTTCCTCTTTGTCCACATCCTTGACAGCATGTGCTGTCGCTGGAGTTTATGATCTTAGCCATTTTGATTGGTGTGAGGTGGAATCTCAGGGTTGTTTTGATTTGCATTTCCCTCATGACTAAAGATGTTGAACATTTCTTTAGGTGCCTCTCAGCCATTCGGCATTCCTCAGCTGTGAATGCTTTGTTTATCTCTGAACCCCATTTTTTAATAGGGATATTTGTCTCCCTGCTGTCTAACATCGTGAGTTCTTTGTATATTTTGGATATAAGCCCTCTATCAGTTGTAGGGTTGGTAAAGATCTTTTCCCAATCTGTTGGTTGCCATTTTGTCCTAACAACAGTGTCCTTTGCATTACAAAAGCTTTGTAGTTTTATGAGATCCCATTTGTCGATTCTTGATCTTACAGCATCAGCCATTGGTATTTTGTTCAGAAAATTTTCTCCAGTGCCCATGTGTTCAAGATTCTTCCCCACTTTTTCTTCTATTAGTTTGAGTGTATCTGGTTTGATGTGGATGTCCTTAATCCACTTGAACTTAAGCTTTGTACAGGATGATAAGAATGGATTGATCTGTATTCCTTTACATGCTGACATCCAGTTGAAATAGCACCATTTGCTGAAAAAGCTCTTTTTTCCATTGGATGGTTTGGGCTCCTTTGTCAAAATCCAAGTGACCATAGGAGTTTGGGTATATTTCTGGGTCTTCAATTCTATTCCACTGGCCAATTTGCCTGTCTCTGTACCAATACCATTCACTTTTTATCACTATTGTTCTGTAATACTGCTTGAGTTCTATCAAAAACAATGACTTTATGAAATCCACAGGCAAATGTATAGAACTGGAAAATATCATCCGGAGTGAGATAACCCAATCACAGAAAACCACACATGGTATGCACTCATCAATAAGTGGATATTAGCCCAAATGCTTGAATTTCCCTAGATGCATAGAACACATGAAACTCAAGAAGGATGACCAGAATTCAAATGCTTTACTCCTTCTTTAAAAGGAGAACAAGAATACCCTTGGGAGGGAATAGGGAGGAAAAGTTTAGAGCAGAGGCTGAAGGAACTCCCATTCAGAGCCTGCCCCACATGTGACCCATAATATACAACCACCAACCTATATAAGATGGATGAAGCAAAGAAGTGCAGGCTGACAGAAACCAGATGTAAATCTCTCCTGAGAGACACAGCCAGAATGCATCAAATACATAGGCGAATGCCAGAAGCAAACCACTGAACTGAGAATGGGACCCCTGTTGAAGGATTCAGAGAAAGGACTGAAAGAGCTTGAAGGGGTGTGAGACCCCATATGAACAACAATGCCAACCAACCAGAGCTTCCAGGGACTAAGCGACAACCCAAAGACTATACATGGACTGACTCTGGGCTCCAACTGCATAGGTAGCAATGTATAGCCTAGTAAGGGCACCAGTGCAAGGGGAAGCCCGTGGTCCTGCCAAGACAGAATCCCCAGTGAATGGGATTGTGGGGGCAAGGGCAGTAATGTGGGAGAGGATGGAGAGGGGAACATCCATAGAGAAGGGGAGGTGAAGATGCTTGGGGGATGTTGGCCTGGAAACTGGGAAAGGGAATAACATTTGAAAGGTAAATAAGATTTACATTTTGATTTAATAAAGATGGGGAAAAAAGAGAAAAAAAAGAATTGAAGACTCATGAATGTACCCACATACCTATGATGACTTCATCTTTGATAAAAGAGCTAAAACAATCCAGTGAAATAAAGATAGCATTTTCAACAAATGGTAGTGGTTCAACTGGAGGTTAGCATGTAGATGAATGCAAATTTATCCATTCTTATTGCCCTCCATAAAACTCATGTTCAAGCTTATCAAGGACCTCCACATAAAACTGGATACACTCAAACTATTAGAAGAAAAAGAGTAGAAGAGACTTGAACACATGGACACTGGGGAAAATTCCCTGATGAGAACACCAATGGCTTATGCTTTAAATCAAGATTCAAAAAATGGGACCTCATAAAATTGAAAAGCTTCTGTAAAGCAAAGGACACTGTCATTAGTACAAAATGGCAATGAACAGATTGGGAAAATATTTCACCAATCCTACATCTGATAGAGGGATAATATCCAAAATATACAAAGAATTCAAGAATTTTTGACTCCAGAGAATCAAATAACTGTACTAAAAATTGGATTACAAAGCTATACAAAGAATTCTCAGCTGAGAAATATCAACTGACTGAGAAGTACCTAATGAAATGTCCAACATCCTTAGTCATCAGGAAAATGCAAATCAAAATGACACTGAGATTCCTCCTCAATCCAGTCAGAATGGCTAAGATCAAAAATTCAGGTAATAGCAGACACTGATGAGGATGTGGAGAAAGAGGAACACTCCTCTATTGTTGGTGGGATTGCAAGATGATACAACCACTCTGGAAATCAGTTTGGAGGCTCTGTAGATTCTACCTGAGTACCAAGCTATACCTTTCCTGGGCTTATACCCAAAAGATGCTCCAACAAATAATAAGGACACATGCTCCACTATGTTCATAGCAGCCTTATTTCTAATAGCCAGAAGCTGGAAAGAACCCAGATGCCCTTCAACAGAGAAAATATGGAACACTTACACAATAAAGTACTATTTAGTTATTAAAAACAATGACTTTATGAAATTCATAGGCAAAAGGATTGAATTAGAAAATATCATCCTGAGTGAGAGAACCCAGTCACAAAAAATACATATGGTATGCACTCACTGATAAATGTATATTAGCCCAAAACCTTGAAATACCTACAAAAACATTCACAGAACATATGAAGCCCAGTGAGAAGGAAGACCAAAATGTGAATGTTTCATTCCTTCTTAAAAGTGAGAACAATATGCTCATGGGAGGAAATACAGGGAGAAAGAGTGGAGCAGGGACTGAAGAGACTGAAGATACCCAGATACTGTCCCACCTGGGTATCCATCTGCCACCAAAACCACTCACTATTGCTCATAACAAGAAGTGTTTGCTGACACGTGCCCAGGGATGGGCGTGTCCTGAGTTTTCTGCCAGAGCCCTACTGATATAGATGAGGATGGTTGCAGCTAACCATTGGACTGAACATGGGGACTCCAATGGAGTGGTTAGAGAAAAGACTTAAGGAGTTGAAGGGCTTTTCAACACCATAGGAAGAACCAGACCCTACCAGACCTCCCAGGGGCTAAATCATAAACTAATGAGTACACATGGAGGGATCCATGGCTCCAATCACGTATGTACCAGAGGAATGCACTGTCCAGCATAAATATGAGGAAAAGCCCTTGCAAGGCTGTGAAAGCTTGTTTCTCCAATGTAGGGTAATGGCAGGGAGTAGAGATTGGAATAGGTGGGTGGGAGTAGGAGCATCACCAGAGGATCAGGGTAATGGGGGAGGAAGTATGAGAAGGGGGGAGGCGATAACATTTGAAATGCAAATACTTAAAATATCCAAGAAAAATAAAATTAAAATAAAGACCTTTTGTTTTTATTGCACACATAGCAAGCACTAGCTCCAAGGAAGTACTTCACCCACCATACTCAACAAATATATTTTGAATATAGGAACATAAAATGAAACATACTCTATTATTTAAAAGTTCTGTTTGATTCTTTTAGTTATAAAATCCTCTCATTTGCTTATTTGTTATTCTTGGTCACCATCAGGAAAAGCCAAGAGAAAAATCAAACAATAACAGAATGACTTTGGATTTTCAGAGTGAAAACAAACTCATTTCTGAAATAGCAATATGACTTTTTCTTATAATCAAACTCACAAGGCTGGAACTGATTTCTCAAAAAAGGGGCCCTGAGCTCTGACCACAGTCTACTCCAAATAAGGGACTTACCAACCCACTGCTATTCATTTGAAATGTGAGAGATAAGATGTCTTCATCAACGCCAAAATAATTCAGAGGCTGAAAAAATGGCTTTGTCACTAAGGTGCTTGTCTTCACATGAAGACATGAGGTGTATCCACAGAACCCATGTAAGAAAGTCAGACATGTTGATGTGTCAACCACCAAGGAAGCACAGACAGGTGACACTGACACACACTGGCAAGCCACCTCTGTGGAATTGGAGAGCTCCTGGACAGGGAGAGTTCTAAAAGACAGGTAATGTTCCATCATGTTTTGAACAAGGAGGCATCTAGTCCATATTGGGGTTCTAGTAAAAGAGAAAGTACTGGTTCATTATAAAAAATAAATAGGCTTCTTGAATTATTTCAATACACTCTAAAAATGTTCAAGAGATGCTCACAGCTAGGTGGGTACCTAAGTAATGAAACCTAAGGCTTCTGAGTTTGCCATGGACACATGTATACAAGTAACTTCAAGGCATGAGCTAGTTGTGGAGAGAGAGAGAGAGAGAGATAGAGAGAGAGAGAGAGAGAGAGAGAGAGCCTGTCCATATCATCTCATCTGTAGTTTCTAGTTCTATGAAGTATGATAGAGTGTTTAAAATAGTCCATACATTCAGGTAATGTTTCCTCATGTTGTAAACACTAACACATCCTAGTTCACATTGGAATGATAATAAGAATGAATGTATTAGTTCATTATAAGAAAATATATGTTTTTCCAGTTATTTTAATACACTGCAGAAATATGTAAGATCTGCCCAAGGCAATTAGCTTCAAACGTGTTCAAAACTAAGAAGCTTTGCCTGTGTTTTGGCTTCTCTATATCCCTTTCTTGTATCCCCTTCTTTCTTATTCTCTTTCCATCCAGAAGCACAGGAATTCTTCTAGTTTTTAAAATACCATATCCAGCTTTTACCTTTTTCCTGGACACCATTCTTGTGGTGTGGACTATGTTTCCTCTTCTACTGAAGACAATTGACCACCACACTGTGCTATGTAGTCTTGTGCCTGTTGGAACTAATTGTTAACTGATAAAGTCCTGAATCACCCAAGAGATGAGGTTCTGGGCATGTGTCTGAGATCATCTTGATCATGTTATTTGATATGTGGAGATTTGTGGTGGTTTGAATAGGAATGGTCCTTATAGTCTCATATATGTGAATGCTTGGCCATTAGAATGTGGAAATCCTTGAAAGGATTAAGAGAAATGGCTTTATAAGAGGGACATTGTCACTGGAGGTGAACTTTGTGATTTCAAAAGCTCAAGCCAGACCCAATATCTCTCTCTTTCTGATGTCTATGGAACGATATGTAGAACTCGCAACTACTCCCAAAGGATCATGTCTGCATGCATGCCACCATGCTCACTACCATGGTGAAAATGGACTAAACTCCTCAAACTGGAAGCAAGTCTCAGATAAATGGTTTCATTTACAAGAGTTTCCATGGTCATGGTGTCTCTTCACATCAATAGAACATTGACTAAGACAGGCTCATCTTGAATGTGGGTTGAATCATTTTTTGGGCTGGGCATTGTGGCATGTATAAAATAGAGAAAGTGAGCAGATCATTACCATGCATTCATCTCAATGCTTCCTGGTTGTAGATGTGATAAGAGCAGTATCTACATGCTTCTGATGTCTTGACTCTCCCACTATAATGGATAAAAACCTGAAACTATGAACCAAAATAAGTTTTTTCTTCCTTAAGCTGCCTTTGTCTGACTATTTTATTATAGGAAAAGAAACTAAGGGAAATCCATTCACTGCATTTTCAGAAAGAACTACTCAGACCCTTTAATATATATCTAGCTCTAGGCCAAGCATATTTTTACATTTATTTTTCTTGGATATTTTATGTATTTACATTTCAAATGTTATCCTCCTACCCCTGCCTCCATGAGGATGCCCCTACCACCGACCACCTAATCCTGCCTCAACACCTTGACATTCTCCCACATCGGGAAAACGAGCCTTCACAGGACCAAAAACTTTTCCTCCCATTGATGCTCGACAATGTCTTCCTCCACTACATATGTTTCTGGTGTCATGGGTCCTTGCACAAATTTGTTGGTGGTTTATAAACCCTTACTGGTTGTATTTATTTCAAAACATTGACATTTAAAATTTTTCCATATTATTTTGTTTATTGTCATAGTGTTTAGCAGTGTGTAAATATGCATGATAAAATATTAAAAATGTCTTAAGTGAACATCCTAAGTGAAATATGAAATTTCCTGAGGGCAATGAGAGCATCATGATGACAAGAATGACATAGTCTACTTGCATCATTATTGAATTATTATATACATATCTGTATCCATGCTTACATATTTATGGATAAATAAACTTATAGGTATGTATACCTTTGTGTGCTCATGTCTGTACCATTCTTCAGGAGTCATGCAAATTTTTTTATACATAGGTTTTTTTTTCTGGAAACCTGAGGGTTTGACATTATGTTGGAATGCCTACATTAAACCATGTGGATCTGCTTATGCCAGGAATGGAATTACAAACAAACATCTGTTCTTCATATGGGAGTTGGAGATCAAACTTGGTTTCTAATGCTTTCTTAGCAAGCAGCTTATGATATAAGGTCCTTCCTCATATCACACTGTCTCTCAATAGCCCAATCCTCTTCCTCATCCAAAGAATATAGCTATGTGTCCAGTTGATATATATCCTTTCTCTCATTTTCACTGTCAAACTATTCTTCCTCTGTACCTCATCACTGCTGTCTGATCCTTATGATATCCATCCAGAGTGTGAGAGTTCCATGTCTACTGTCCAGTGTGCAGAGATGACTTTTCTGTCCACCTTCATGAGAACAATGAGAAGCATTGAGGATAATTATACACATACACACACACGTATATATATGCATATATATATATATATGCTAAAGAATCCTTTAAGGGTAACTATGTCCTCTTTACCTTGAAGACTATACTATTATTCCCAAAGTCTCAGAAATGGCAAAGACCCAAGATTTGCTTTAGGATAAAAATATAATTGACTGAACAAAAGTAGAATTATTCTCCAATAATTTTCTTTTTTTCCACAAATTATTTTCTTTTATTGGATTTTTTATTTACATTTTAAATGTTATTCCCTTTCCCAGTTTCTTGGACATAAGTCACCTATCCCACCCCATTCCCCTTCTTCTATATGGGTGTTTCCCTCCTCATCCACACCCCCTTTACACACCCAGACATCCCCCTACACTGGGGCTTCAACCTTGGTAGGAACAAGGGCATCTCCTTCAATTGGTGCCCATCAAGGCCATTCTCTGCTACATATGGATCTGGAGCAATGGATCAGTCCATGCATAGTCTTTGTGTAGTGATTTAGTCCCTGGGAGCTCTGGTTGGTTGGCATTGTTGTTCTTTTGGAGTTGCAAGCCACTTCAGCTCTTTCAATTCTTTCTCTAATTCCTCCCATGGAGGGCCTATTCTCAGTTCAATGGTTTGCTGCTAGCATTAGACTCTGTATTTGATATGCTCTGGCTGTGTCTCTCAGGAAACATCTATATCCGGTTCCAATCAGCATGCACTTCTTAGCTTCATCAATCTTAACTAGTTTTAGTGGATGTATATATATGGGCCACATTTGGGGCAGGCTCTGAATGGCTGTTCCTTCAGTCTGTGCTCCAAATGTTTTCTTCAGATACCCTCCTATGACTATTTTTGTTTTCCATTTCAAGAAGGAGTGAAGCATCTGCACTTTGGTCATCCTTCTTGAGCTTCATATGGTGTGTGGATTGTATCTTGGGTAATTTGAGCTTTTGGGCTAATATCCACTTATCAGTGAGTGCATACCATGTGTGTTTTCCTGTGATTGGGTTATCTCACTCAGGATGATATTTTGTAGTTCAATCCATATGTCTATGAATTTCATGAAGTCATTGTTTTTGATAGCTGAGTAATTCTCCATTTGGGTAGATGTATCACAGATTCTGTATCCATTTCTCTGTTGAAGGGCATCTGGATTCTGTCCAGCTTCTGGCGATTATAAATAAGGCTGTTATGAACATAGTGGAGCTTGTGTCTTTGTTGTATCTAGGAGCATCTTATGGGTATATGTCTAGGAGAGATATAGCTGGGTCCTCAGGCAGTGCAATGTCCAATTTTTTAAATAACCTCCAGACTGATTTCCAGAGTGGTTGTATCAGTTGCTGTCACACCAAAAATAGAGGAGTCTTCCTCTTTCTCCACATCCTTGCAAGCATCTGTTGTCACATGAGATTTTGATCTTAGCCATTCTAACTGGTGTGAGGTGGTATCTCAGGGTCGTTTTTGATTTGCATTTCCCAGATGACTAAGGTTGTTGAGCATTTCTTTAGGTACTTCTCAGCCACTCCATATTCCTCAGCGGAGATTTTTTTTTTAGCTCTGTACCCAATTTTAATAGAGTTATTTGGCTATCTAACTTGAGTGTTTTGTACATTTTGGATATTAGCCCTCTAACAGATGTAGGTTTAGTAAAGATCTTTTTCCTATCTGTTGGTTGTCATTTTTCTCTAATGACAGGGTCCTTTGCCTTACAAAAGCTTTGCAGTTTTTTGGCGTCCTATTTGTTGATTCTTGATCTTAGACCATAAGCCATTTTTGTTTTGTTCAGGAAATTTTGCCCAGGGCTCATATTATTGAATTTCTTCCCCACTTTTTCTTCTATTAGTCTGGGTGTATATGGCTTGATGTGCAAGTTCTTGATCCACTTGGACTTAAGCTTTAAACAGAGCAATAAGAATGGATCGATTTGTATTTTCTATATGGTGACCTCCAATTGAACCAGGACCATCTGTTGAAATGGCTATTTCTCCCCATTTGATTGTTTTAGCTCCTTTCTCAAGTGATCATTGGCATATGGGTTATTTCTAATCATTCCTCTGATCTACTTGCCCGTATCTGTACCAATACCATATAGTTTCTATCATTATTGTTCTGTAATACTGCTCAAGGTCAGGGACGATGGTTCCCCAGAAGTTCTATTATTGTTCAGTATAGTTTTTGCTATTCTGGGTTTTCTGTTATTCCAAATGAATTTGCAAATTGCTTTTTCTATCTCTCTGAAGAATTGAGTTGGAATTTTGATGGGAATTGCATTGAATCTGTAGATTGTTTTGGCAAAATGGCCATTTTTACTGTATTAATCCTGCCAATCCATGAGCATGGGACGTCTTTCCATCTTCTGAGATCTTCTTCAGTTTCTTCAGAGGCTTGAAGTTCTTGTCATACATATCTTTTACTTGTTTGGTTAGTGTCACACTGAGGTATGTTATATTATTTGGGACTATTATGAAGGGTGTAATTTCCCTAGTTTCTTTCTCAGCCTGTTTGTACTTTGAGTAGAGGAAGACTACTGATTTGAGTTATTTTTATACACAGCCATTTTGCTGAAGTTGTTTATCTGGCTTATTCATTCTCTGGTGGAAATTTTGAGGTCACTTAAGTATACTATCATATCATCTGCAAATAGTGACATTTTGACTTCTTCCTTTCCAATTTGTATCCCTTTGATCTGCTTTTGTTATCTGGGTGCTCTGGCTAGGACTTCAAGTACTATATTGAATAAGTAAGGAGAGAGTGGGCAGCCTTGTCTACTCCCTGATTTTACTGGGAATGCTTCAAGGTTCTCTCCACATAGTTTAATGTTAGCTACTAGTGTGCTGTATATTGCTTTTACTATGTTTAGTTATGGACCTTGAATCACAGATCTTTCTAGGACTTTTATCATGAAAGGTTATTGAATTTTGTCAAATGATTTCTCAGCATCTAAATGAAATGATCATGTGTCCTTTTTTCCTTTGAGTTTGTATATATAATAGATTATGTTGATGGATTTCTTTATATTGAACCATCCCTGCATCCCTGGGATCATGTCTACTTGATCATGATAGATGATCGTTTTGGTGTGTTCTTGGATTTGGTTTATAAGAATTTTATTGAGTAAAAAATAAATAATAAATAAATTGCATCTATATTCATAAGGGAAATTGGTCTTACTTTCTCTTTCTTTCTTGGGTATTTGTGTGGTTTAGGTAAAATTGTAATTGTGGCTTCATAGACGGAATATGGTAGTGTTCTTTCTGCTTCTTTTTTGTGGAATAGTTTGGGTAGTATTAGTATGAGTTCTTCTATGAATGTCTGATAAGATTTTGCACTAAACCCATCTCTTCCTGGGCTCATTTTGGTTGGGAGACTTTTAATAATTGCTTCTATTTCTTTAGGAGTTATGGAGTTGTTTAGATGGTTTATCTGATCCTGATTTAACTTGGTATCTGGTATTTTTCTAGAAAATTGTCCATTTCCTCCATGTTTTCCTGTTTTGTTGAATATAGGCTTTTGTAGTAGGATCTGATATTCTTTCTTAATTTCCTCAGATTCTTTTGTTATGTCTCCCTTTTCATTTCTTATTTTGTTAAATTGGATATACCCTCTGTGCCCTCTGGTTAGTCTGGCTAATGGTTTATCTATCTTGTGAAGCATCTCCTGGTTTTATTGATTCTATATGTAGTCCTTTTTGTTTGTACTTGGTTGATTTCAGCACTGAATTTGATTATTTCCTGCTTTCTACTCTTCTGGGGTGTATTTGCTTCTTTTCATTCCAGAGTCCAATAATTTTCAAAGGTACCCTTCAGATGATTTGCTGAACATTATCTTCCTACAAAACCGATTGCTTCTTGTTTCAGTTATTTAAAGCCTATTTTTTCTAAATTATGCAAGATGTTTTTGTTATTATTCTTCAATATAATAAGAAATGTTCCTTTCATAGTACTTCAAAGTAATTTGTGTTTTCTAAATATAAAATTTAGAAGTTCCTCTTCTACTTGGATCTGCTATAGGTAGCAAAATACTATGATAACAAACAGACAGGGATACAGTGAGCAGGAAGTAGAGTTCAAGATATGAGTGTCTTATATTCTATGCTCATATGCTGTGCATGTAATGTTGGGAGGAAGAAAGTGAAAACTCTTCTTGAGTATTACAGACTGGTTATTTCTAGGCATAAAATATTTTTAAAAAGTCATATATTGGCCTCAAACATGTGATTCCCTACTTCATCTTATTGAATATTGAGACTACAGGCATAATTATCACAGCAAATGGTTTTAGAAAATGTTTACTTGCTAAGTGAGACACTGATTTTATTTTAGTGTGTTTTTAAAGGGAATGGTATCAATTTTAATAACACAAATGTTTTTCAGCGGGACTTGGGAAATGGCTCAGCTGGAGATGAATTTCTCATTCTAGCATAACAACCTGAGTTTGATCCAGAGACTGGGACTTGACAAAAATTCTGAGTAACTCTGTATGCACCTTACAGTTTTGAAAACATTCTGGGGCATCAGAAGGAGAAGGTTTCCTGGGGCTCTCTGGCTAGCACATCTAGCAGAGTAAACAATGCCTGCTCAGAGGAAACCTTGTTTCAAATGTAAGATGGTGAATGACTTATGAAAACATTCTACATAGACTTCTGACCTGTACACACATGCACCCACATTTTCATGCCCCTTTACACAATCCACTCACAGGAACATGTAAACACAACCTGTAAACACACACACACACACACACATTAATACAGAACGTATTTATTTGTGTGTGGGGGAAATAAGGGTAATGCACATTTGCTATCACCTATGGGATGAGGTTAGAGATTAACTTGCAAAAGTTGGTTCATTTTTATTTGTTGTGTATTCCAGGAATTGAATGCTGGTCATCAAGCTTGTTAACAAGTGGCCATACCTTCTGGGTCACTCACTGTCTGGAAGTACTAATTCTTTTAAGACCTAACTACATAATACTTTAATATTCAAAATAAAAGAAGCAAGCTTATTCATTTTGTTATACAACTTACCTAATAATTATGTTAATGGTGTTAGTTTTGCCAGATATCATTGCTGCATTTAAAAATTGTGAATAGTTTTCTTGAGAGATGAACTTCATAATTTTTTGGATACTTGTGTCTTGAAATTTTTCACTGATTAAACATATACCATACTTTTCTAAGGTGTTAAGATTTCTGGCCAAAACAGTAGATAGAGCTTGAAGACTGTTAGGAAAGAATAGGAGGAAGGATTGTGGATCCCAAAGGGAATAGGAACGCCACAGGAAGACCAACAGAATCAACTCACCTGGATCTGTGGGTATCTCAGTGTATGAACCCCCAACCAAGGAACATACATTGGCTGGACCTTGGCATCCCAACACATATTTAGCAGATACGCAGCTTGATTCATGTTAGTTCCAAATAATTGGAACAGGGGTTACCCCAAAAGCAGTTGGCTGGATGTGGGGTATGTTCTTTTAGCTGGGCTGACTTTTCTTACCTGGGTAGGAGAGAAATACCTAGCCTTGCAGAGACTTGAATTGCTGGGGGGTATTCCAAGTGGAGGGGTACCTGCTCAGAGGAGAAGGGGGACAAGTTTTGTGGGAGTGAATGACTGGGAAAGGAACAGTGAGCTGGAAGTAAAATAAAAATTGCTGGCTTATTCAGTCAAAATACAAAATCAAGGAATCCTCAGTCTTGAATTATTATAATGATATTTCAAACATTTAAGCCCATGTTATTTCCACATGGACTATTTTTGTGTCTTTTTGTAATCTCCCATTTTCCCTTTGATTAATATTTTAACACAATAAGATTTGTAAAGTAGATTGTCTCTATGGTTTGCTTACAGGTTTTACTAAATTTAGATTTGTGCAAAATTACAGGATTTACTGATTTCATCCCCGTATGATTCAGAATATGAATTGATCTAATTAGGAAACAGGAGTTGCATCAAAATGTTATTCCCAAAAGACAAGAGATTCCATCACGCAATAAGAGATTTCTGAAATTAAATTGGAGGATATTTAAGTATTCATCTTTCAATTTTATTCAGTCCCCCCTTGCTTTTTGCTGGAATGCCCTCAATATGTTTCTTTTTGCTTTTATTTTCAGTAATTGTAGTTTTCCAAAAACATAAGAAAAAACCTACAGCTTTTTTAGCTCAACATTTGTTGGATATTTTGAAAGAAATTACTTTTTGAGATTTAAAAATAATGCTCCAGGGGTTGGGGATTTAGCTCAGTGGTGGAGCACTTGCCTAGTAAGTGCAAGGCCCTGGGTTCAGTTCTCAGCTCTGAAAAAAATAAAATAAAATAAAAGAATGCTCCAAATTTAAAATCAAATATTAAATAAAATTAAGTAAATCTCCCAAAAAATATGCAAACTATGCATACATTCATCACACTGATGCATGTCTGAGAGTGGGTTGTAGCTTTTACACATGTAAATTATATATGTAATTTCTTATACTTTCCAGATTAATAGTGGCCACTATTTGTTGCAACAAAAGTAAGTACTTTTTGTGTTATGACTGATTAGTACAAAGCTTAAAACATGTGTGAACATCTGTGACTGCATTTTTTAAATGATTTGTAGGATTAATAAAGTTGGAAGAGAAAACTACCAACTGTTAAGAGTAATAACAGATTGGACTGATAGACTCAAAGTGGAAACTCATATTTTCTCTTATCAATTTTTTAATAATGAAAATAAGCACATATAATAATCAGAGCAAAATTATCAGAACAAAAGACATCAGAAAGGAAAGTAGATTGTCAATATAACATTCACAATGATTTACAACTGTCTTTTTGGCCTTATGTTGTCTAACATGAAGACTCTAAGCTGGTGCTATTACAAGGTCTTCATCAAGACCATCTGCATATTCCTTATCCAAAATGAATAGACAGACATGTTTTGGATTTTCTTTTTATCTCCATCTATTAATCTTTTGTATTCTAGAATCCTCAATATTCAAAAGAAGGCATTTGGCGAATGGAAATGGAGTCTGGATATGAAATCCATTCATGCTTTTATACGTAATTGGAAGGCAATTCCCCTTGTACTCTTGGTTGGTGGTTTTGTCCCTGGGAATTTTGGGTGGACTGGTTGGTTGCTATTGTTGTTCTTCCTATGTGGTTGCAAACACCTTCAACTCCTACAGTTCTTGCCTTAACTTTTCCATTGCAGTCCCCATGCTCAGTTTCATGTTTGGCTGTGTATATCTACATCAGTATTGGTCTGGCTCTGGCAGGGCCTTTCAGAGGACAGCTATACCACACTACTGTCAGTAAGTACTTCTTGGCATCAGCAATAATGTCTGGGTTTGGCGTCTGCAGAAAGGATGGATCCCTAGGTGTGGATCCCTATAGTCTCTGGATGGTCTTTTCTTCAGTTTTTACTCTACTTGGTGTCCTTGCATTTTCTTTTGACAGGAAGATTCTAGATTAATAGTTTTGAGGTAGATGGGTGGTCCCATCCCTCTTCTGGGGGCCATGCCTATCCAGTGGATATGGTTTCTACAGGTGAACAGTTTTATTTCTATTCAACCATTCGAAAACAAAACTGGAGTCACCTTGAGGGATACAGAAACTGTAGCTAGTGAGTGGTAGAGACAGCCATGAGTATATTTTCTTCAGGACATTGAGACTTCTAAAACTTCCTTTCTACATGATAATTGCATAATCATTACTGTCAAGAAACCCTCCTGGTAAGCTCTTAGTCAAACTTCAGCAGACAGCACCCTGAGCTCAGGGAAAAATTGGAGGACTCCCTTTTTCACCAGGGCTTCTGCTTCACCTAACCTTATGTGAGAAGCCAGACTTCCCATCCTCTACTTGAGGAATGTCAAGTAGTCTTTGGTGAAATTACAGGTTCAACCCTTGTTCTCCCATAAGAACCTGCCTTAGTTGCACCTAGGATGCCTCACTATGTAGCTAATGCATTCTCAGTACTTTAACTCCCAATGTACATTAGCCCTAAAAGACCCATTCCTACTCTCTACTCTCTATTATCTATATAGTTCTTTTTAACTATGAATAAAAAGTACACAAACTGTTTTACAGAATATTGATGGTAAGAGCTGTAACATTGAAATCCTTGGAGAAAATTACCTCCAGTCCCCAATGGCACACACAGCTGGACCAAGATCCTGCTGACACACGTGTTCTAGGCTCTGCTTCATCCTTTCTTTCCCAGTACAGCCATGCACCGAAGGGAAGAAGCAGAAAGCAGAAACATACTTTTCATTCCTGTTAAATTAGTTATGGATGGAGTCTTTATCAAGATTAAAATTGCTGTGAGGGAACACCAAACCTAAAGTAACATGGGGAAACAAAAGGATATTTAGCTTACATTTTCATCATTGGAGGAAGTCAGGATAGAAACTCAAACACAGCAAAAACTTTGAAGCAGCAGGTAATGCAGAAGCCATAGAGGAATGCTGTTTTCTGGTCTATTCCTTTTGATTTGATCACCTGTTTTTCTACGGAATACAGTACTACATGCCCAACATCACATTCCCTATAATAGGCTGGGCTCTCCCACATAAGTCACTAAAAAAAAATTGCTTTACAGGCTTGTCTACAGTCCAATAGAGGCTTTATCTCAGCTGAGGTTTTCTTTTCTCTACCATACCTTATGTTAATTTGACATAAAACAGCAAGTACAGATGGGGCAATTCCTATTTTTTATAAGAGAGAGAGAGAGAGAGAGAGAGAGAGAGAGAGAGAGAGAGAGAGAGAGAGAGAGAGAGACTGGGGTAGAGACAGACCAGTGTCTATTAAATGACAATTGTCACTTCAGTAAACAAGGTGAAAACTTGTGCAGGAAAATTGGAAGTGAGTCGCCAAAACCTGTTTTCAGGCCTCATTAGCACCAGAGTACCATTTTTCTGAAGGTGCTGTTTACTCCTCAGTCCAATTTAAAAGATTTATGTACAGAATATATATGGTATACAGCTCTTTAATAAGAGCTTTACTATCAAAATGTAGACTGAACTGATTTTTCTTTCCTCTGGCAGATGAAGTTAAAATATAATTGTTTTAATAACTTATATCATGACCCACAAACTCTAAGAACTGGGGAAAGAATACTAAGTAACCCTATGCTATTTGAATATAGCATTCTGTCAGCTTTTTTGATTCAAGGACTGTAACACAAAAAGAACGCACATCAGGTGAACATGGTCAGAGGTTTCCCTTTAGATTGGGAATGCTGAAAGAGAATGAGTAACCTTCGAGCCAGGGACTTTGCTTCCCCTAAGAATTCCAAGAAAGGCACAAGGGAAGCATAATTAGAATTCTCTTTAATTGAATTTTAAAGACTTATACTTTTTGAAAAATCCTCAGAAATTTTTTAAATGCCAGTAGAGAAAAAGTTCCTCATAATATTATTTGTCCAGAAAGTTATTCGTAGAAAAATACTACATGTATAGGCAGACCATAGGTTTCTTAAAGAGACACTGATTAAATGATAGAGAAGGTCAGACATGAGTAGAGGAATGTGACAAGCAGGGGCAGCTGGCCTAAGGAAACAAGACAGGATCTTGGTCCTCCTTGATATACATGTTCACTGGAGGAAAGTCAGAAAGTCTTTAAAAATAATTATGGTAAATCAAAAGGAAATTAAATATTGGATCTCAGAATAGGGCTGCAGCAACACAATGCTCTGACTCATATAACAGCTGTTCTGCAAGTGGATTATTAACTGGGCATTTGAAGGAGTTTTTAGTTCTTTTTAATGTGTGGGAAATTCTCTTTAGTGAGTCAGAGATTTGGTATATCTAAAGCTCTGTTGTTTGGCTTTACTACCATTGTCCAAAGTTTGCTGAGTTTTTCACTAAGCATAGGCCTCCTATTCCTGACTCACTCTCTTTTATGAGATGGATTGGTACATGACTGCTGTAAAATGAGAATTCATAAATAATCCCTGAGCTTATTTAGTGCCTTACCTCAATGGAGCTTAAAGCATACCTCGTAAATTTTATCTTATTTAGCCCTGGAGCATCACTAAGACGAAACTAGGAACCAAGGCTCACCAGACAGAGGGTGCTCAGGCCAAGAGGAATGGGAAGGCTTAGAATTGCTTATCAAATATCTCAGAGCATGGAAAGACAGGTTTTATACTTTGGGCTACTGATCTTTGAATTAACTTGCGTCTCTTAGAAGATCTTCTTTTCTAATATGTTTATTCCACCAGTATTTCTAAAGTTACTTATCATTTGGTAGCCACTGCCTTTGATATTTTTTAACATAATGTCACAGTACATCTTAAATTATGGAAAACTGCATGATTGTTTCATGTAATAACATCTTTATGACTAGTGGCAGTGCCTTACTGGTTTTAAGAAAGATGTCCTTGGATTGTGCAGTTTAAAAACAATCTATGTTGCTACTATCAGACTGGTTTGGTTGTGACTTCTTTTTCCTTTGTGAAACAAGGACAATCATCATTTTAAGGATAATAAAACATTTGTTGAAGGTTAAAAAAGCTTTATTATTGAGTAAAACAGTATGAATAATTTACAGTCTTATTATGACCTATCAAGGCAGAAAAATAATCAACAGTCTTACCCAGCTGTGAACTCTCTGAATGACAATAACTGCTGACCTAGCAATTTATGTCTATTAGTTTAATGGTGGCGTGACACTAATGGGTGTAATTAACCACTTTCTGATTGGTTCTCTCCATAAGACATAACTCACATGTGGTACTGTTAACTAGGGCAAACATTCATGAGTCTATAGTGAAGTCCAAGGTACTAGGAAAGAAATCTAGTAGTTTTATTGTAATAAGTGCACATAATATAAAATTTCACTCCAAGGATATTTCTTTATACTCTATAGGTTAGAACTCTCAATCTTCATCAGAAACTTCTGTTTGTAGTAGATGACAACTAAAAAAGAAACCACAATTGATTAGTCTTCACATCTTAAACAACTTTGGAGTGGTCAGCCCTAAATCTGACATTTCTATAACTTTAACTCCTTATTTCGCCTAGGTCTCAGGAATCATCACAAATATATAGTAAGAGATAGAGACAATGGGGAACTACAGCAAAACAGTTTCATAAACACATATGAACTCACTATATTTGTTATTGAATACACGACTAACAATTCATTTTGACATTATAAGGACAGATACTGAGTTTTAGTTCATAAACTCAGCTTTTCATAGACTTTAGACACATCCTTGTAACTGGTCATTAGTTTATTCCACGTGAATCCATTTTTTTAAAACCATGATCAACTATTTTATAGAATGTAACAACTCTTACACATTTGTTCTAAATTATTGTCAGTAATATTTTGGCTTCCTGTTTAATTAAAAACAATCACTCTTTAAGCAGTTTATTTCATACTAACTTGGCAAAAGTGCAAGTATTGGTGAAATGTTCCCAGGAAATAATAGAGAAACCTATACAAGTTTAAAGACTGAAATATTAAATTCTAACACAAAACAACAGACACAATGTCGATAAGAAATATTGTTTTCATAATATGGATCATTGCTGTCACTATATAGCTAACCAGGAACAATGATCTTGTATTGCTGTGTTTGAGAGGGGCCATCGTAAACTACAAACCTCAATTAGAATAGCCCTAAGTCTTATGACTCTTTAGAAGGTCCTAAGAAGATGTCAGAAGCAGAAATTTGGTGTTTTTGTTGTTGTTGTTGTTGTTGTTGTTGTTGCTGTCATTTTGTTGTTTTGTTTGTTTCTTTTTTATATCCCTGACTTGGCTAATATTCATTGATTGATTGATTGATTGATTGATTTGTTTATTTTTCAAGGAATGTCTCTTTCTTATGACACATTCTTTTCTTTGATGGCATTCTACTGGAGAAAACACAAACTTCTACCATCATGCAATTTACATCTAGAACAGAAAAGATGGACAAAATGGTATAAAGTTCTAAATAAATGATTTCAGAGGAGGTGCAGATTGGCCACTCCTATACTAGGGCAGGGACTTACATAAGTCTGTGGAATTAATAAATGGAGAAACCAGGTCTGCCTATGTAGCAATTTAGTACATTTTTGTAAATTAATTTAAATTTACATGTTTGTTTATAAGTATTGTGTGTGTGTGTGTGTGTGTGTGTGTGTGTGTGTGTGTGTGTGTGTGTGTGTGAGAGAGAGAGAGAGAGAGAGAGAGAGAGAGAGAGAGAGAGAGTGAAAGAGAATATGATATCGTGGGTATATGTGCAAATGAACATACATGCATGTGGAGGTCAGTGTTCAAAGTCAAAGCATCTTTCTCAGTTGGTCTCTATGATAATTTAATAAAAATGATTCCCATGAACTCATAGAGAATGGCATCATTTGAGATATAGCCTCTTTGGAGTTTGTGTGGCCTTGTTAAAGGAGCATGTCACCTGGGTTGGGCCTTGATGTCTCAGATGTTAAAGTGAGACTCAGTGTTTTACATTTTTCCTATTTCCTAGGCACCCAGATGTAGAACTTTCAGCTACCCCTCTAGCACAAGGTCTTCCAATATGTCTTCATGCTTCCCACTCTGATTACTAGGAATAACATCTCTGAAATACAAGGCAGGCCCAATTAAATGCTTGCCTATATAAGAGTTGCCATGGTGTCTTTTCAAAACAATAGAAAGCCTAATTAAGACAGTCATCATAATATTTATTAACACATGGTCTCTTGGTGAATGTGGGGATCATTGATTCAGTGATTTTGTCTGAGAGCACCATGGTTCCTCTTATCTTCCCAGAACTAGTATTACAGAATTGAAACAAGACAGTTTTAACTATTGTTTTTGATATTTGTTTGTTTGTTGATACAGAATCTCATGCCCAAATTAGCCCCACATTTTTCCACAGCTCACTGTGACCTTGAATTCTTGATCATTTTGCTCCTATAATCCTAAGTGCTGGAATTAGAAATAAGCCATCATGCCCAATTCATAAGTTGGTATAGATGGTACATACAATACCAAGGTAAATACTCTACATACCAAGTGAACTACATACCAAGTCTTAATGTTATTAGTCAAAATATTCTTTTTTAAACCCAGGAGGCCTCAATCCTACCCAAAGAACTACTAGCAAATGAATAAAGCTGTCAGAAGGAGTGGTAGTCCTCCCGAGGGAAGAGCACACCAATTGGTTGTCCACTATCAGTCAGCCCTGAAAACACACATACAAGTAACTTTATGTAGATATAATAGATTATATTTAGGAATGTATATGTACATATTCAATAATAATTGGTGGAAAATAAGGCCATAAATTTGAAGGAGAGCAGGGAAGGTTATGTGGGTAAGTTTGAATGGAAGACTGGAAAGGGAGACATGCTGTTATTAAAACATTATCTCAAAAATAAACAAAAAAAGTTGAAATGTTTTTTTCCAAATTAGCATTACTAAAACCAATGTAAACATGTAAAATGTAAGCATAGCATATAAAATGCAAACTAAATGAAGACACTACCTGAGGTCTTGAGAATTGTGAATAAATAGAATTTATCTCAGATTCTAGCTTGAAGGGATATTTTGTAAATGTGTGACAAATCTGAAGACAGGGACAAAATGGTGATTAGACTCCTTTACTAGTGGTTCCGTGTGCAGACACATTGACTGCATAGAGTAAGTACAGTTAAAAATTATTAACTTTGGACGGTTGTTTAGGTTTTCATTTGTCTTTTAAACCGGCTTAAAATTACAAGCATATGAGTAAGGTAGTCATCATTGCTATGAGCTCAGGGACTAAGCCAAGGATTAGGAAGCAAGACGGGGATGGGGTGAAAAGGAAGAATTAATTATCTGTGCCATTTTTAAGCCTCAAGTCTACACATTAACTGTCACCCTCATCCACATCCAGCTCCCTCCAACCTTGGTCCTTACTTTCTGCCTTACAGGGTGCAGCTGTTAGAAGGTAGTGAATTGACCTTCAGCCTAGTATGTCATCTATGCTACAGGAACTATGGTAGCATCTGCCAGGCAGAATAGTGTGGAGAATATTATATCAATCCCCACGTTGTGAATCAGGTATTTCCAGTCTGATGGTGCTACGGTCTTCCATGGGTGGGAATCTGACAATTAATGTGATCTTGTTGAGACAGTGGGGGAGCATTCTATCCCTCAGAGTCAGCTATGCCCTCTCTGAAATGCTGTCCTTAAGACTGGTCCTCAACAGGGAAAAGTTGAACAGTCTCTTCAGCATTAAACTCTTGTCTTGAACATATCACCTGGATTAATAACATGTAACTCCAGTGGCATCCAATAAAAAGAGTGTTTTGGGTAAAACTCAAGCATTTATATGAGCATTTATGAAGGAAGATATCAGAAACCCTGGGTACTAGAATTTCTTCTGGGAGAGCAGCCAGCAAAAGAAAGCTGACCTGAGAGAAGAGAGGCAGTTTGCTGGGCTTATCACAAAGAGTGCATCCTGGGACATCTGCAGATTTTCATGCGGGACTCTAACAGCTGAGAAACTGAAAATCAAATGCAGTTTTACTCTAGTCCATCTTCTGTCATGAAGGCCCAGGAGATTCAGAGTACTGCTGCTAAACAGTGCTGTTGGCTTCCTTAAACATCCAAAACAGTTCTGTCACCTTCCTCACATGCTGGAATTACAAGAAAGCCTCCTGACAAGGAGATTCTGGGGCCGGCCTGCTACAGACCATGAACCACAAAGACTGGCAGCAGATCCTATGCATGCATAAATTGGTGCAAATTTTCAAGTAATTCTGGATACCATGGAATTTAAGAGTCTCATTTTCCCAGCTGAAGTGTGATGTTGTTCCTGCTTTCAAAGATGAGCCACAGCTAGGCAGAGTAAACAGGCTGGTCCCAGAGAAGGCTTGACTCAGTGGGGAAGGAGGGAGATGGAACTAAAGTAAAGGCCAGTGTGATCAAGAGCGAGCCAAACCTGAAATGAACCCCAGAATCACCACTTAGATAGCTTTCTGACTCAGGGGAAATCACATAATCTTTCTGGCTTTCACTTTTCTTATAGGTAAAAATGATAATAAAAATACCCAATTTGGAGAGCTATTATCAAAATTTAAGGCTGTCTATTGAAAGCTCTAGCACCTGTTGTGCAATCATTAAATAATAAGCATATACATAATACAACACTAACAACATAAATATTAATAATATATTTGCATATATATGTTTATATATGTGTTCAGGCATACATTTATGCTTTTGAATATGGAGGCTAAATTACAGCCTTGGATGTCTTTCTTTAGGTACCATCCAACTTGGATTTTTGAGAAAGTTTGGCGGCCCTTTGGAGGAGAAGATAAGTTGTAGAAAACCTATTTGTTTTACACACACACACACACACACACACACACACACACACACACATGTATGTATTATGTATATGTATATGTATATGAGCATATAATTGAAAACATGCATGTGAACTGGAAACCAACTCTTGTCTCATATAACACATCCTGACCAGTTTCCCTTCCCTCAACTCCTCCTAGTTCCAGTCCTACCTTCCCTCTTTTCCAGATCTATATCTCCTCCATCTCTCATCTAAAAAGGCAGGCCCTCAAGAGACAACTATCAAACATGACAAAACAAAATACAATCAGAGAAGTGCTGTCATAGCAAAACTAGGCAAGTAAACCTAACAGGAGGGAAAATGTCCCAAGAGCAGGCAAAAAAGCCAGAAACATAGCCACTCCCAAAGTTAGGAGTCCCACAAAAGTAATGAAGCTAACAGTCACAGTGCGTATGCAGAAGAAATGTGTTTTTGAACAGATTTATCAGATCTATTTTTATTTTTATTTCTGTATGTATTGCGTGCTGTGTGTGTGTGTGTGTGTGTGTGTGTGTGTGTGTGTGTGTGTGTGTGATTTGTGTGTGATTTGTGTGTGAGACTCACGGGGCTGGAAGAGAATCTTAGTTCCTCTGGAGTTGGGATTATAAGGCAGGCATGAGCTGCCCAATTTGAGTGCTGAAAACCTAGCTCCACAGTATGTGTTTTTAAACTGCTGGACCACTTCTCAGCAATGGTGACTTCTTAGCATGGTTTCTGGGAATTGAATTCAAGTTTTCTAATTACCAATTAAGCCATCTCTCCAGGCAGTAATTTTTTTCTAATCTTAATGTAAAGATATCAGAATGAATGAAGTTTAAAAGAGATTGAACTTGTTGTGCTCCATGTGGTTCTAGAAATGTGACTTCTGTTTAACAAACGGCACATGGGTTTTGCACTAGATGGGAAAATGGGTATGCGAAATCCAGAGGGATAGATGCAAGGCAGTTAGCACATGGAAACCAACTCACTTTAGTACTACTCTACAAAATTCCATCACCTACTGTTTAATGTATATTTTATATAAATTACTTTCATTTCATAACAAATTCTATAAACAAGGAGCTAATCTCGTGTCACAGAAATCCAGTGTTGCCAAATAAAGCTGCAAAAGGAGCCTACCCGATAAACATTATTAATTTAAAACTCTTATGAAACTGTACTGACATGATTGTTACAAAACTATCTGGAATGAAAAAAGAGGTTGCATCTTGGGATATCAATCTAAAATCAGTGATGGCCTCAGGTGAGAAAAGGAAGCACAGCCACACCCCTGAATAGTAGTCCTACTCCATGGCTAACATAACCAGTCAGTATTGAAGTCATGATATCTATGCCCTTTCATTTCCTGAGTTATATGGAGTTATAGAAAGATGTGTTTTCTCACTTCTTGAGAATGTGGAGTTATCTGGCCAGCTAGATAACTGGCCAGAGAGTTAAGATAACTCGAACAAGAGAGTTTCAGACTTATGAGAGACAGCCTCACAATGAAAAATAGGAGGATGGCATCTGGCATGTTTCGCTGTCCAGTGCATGCATGTGCACATATGTGTGAACCTAGGCCAGAAAAACTAATTAGTGAGCTCAAAGATCTTAACTAAAATGCAAGCACACAAACAAAGCAAAACAAAACAGAAATAAAAACCGACAGCAAGAAAGCAGCTAACTAGATAGGAGCATAGACCACTCAGTGGTATGCCTGGAGTTGACCCAACTCTAGAAATATCTGTCTAGGAAGATATCTGGTGGAAAGTACTGACTCTTGAGAGTCACCTCCTGAGACCACCTTCACTTCCTCATTTATTTAGATAAACTTCTGAGGCCTCAGAATTTTTAGCTAAAAAATGGTAAATAGTTTTGCAAAGTCTTCTCTTAGACTTCAAGTTGATCAGTATCTATTGTGTGCCAAATGTAGACCAGGCATCTTAACATGCTTTGTCATGAGAGTGCAGTAAATGAAAGTTTTCAGACTATTAGGAAATGTATTTTGACTAGATGCATGAGTAGACAGAAATTTCCAGCTGTGACCAATTCTGCAGAGGTGTTCAGTACCTCTGAGAAGGCTGACTGTAAACAATATTAGGCTTGAGCCCATGTATTGTGTGTGTGGGGGGTTGTGTATGTGCCTTTGTGTTTATGCATATGTGCACAAATAAATGGAGAGATCAGAAGATAATCTCAGGTGTCCTTCCTCAGGAACTACCATCCTAATTCACTGAGACAGTCTCATTTTAACCTTTAGGTCATCACATAGGCTAATAAGCCCTTGGGTTCAGTCTTTCTCTACCTCTCTGTACTGGCATTACAATGTGTTCTGGCATACCTGAATTTATAAGTAGATTCTGGGATCTAACTCAGATTCCAATGCTTGCATAGCAACTTTGTTACACAATGAGCCCCGTCTATGCTCTTGTGAAGTGCCTTTGGCTTCAGAGTATTATCCATGGTTGCTGAATCCAAAGATGAATGGGGAGACTAGGTGGTAACATTACATAGTGATATCAATATACTTCATCCTCAGGGCCTTGTTTCCTGAACTACAATTGTGGGAGCCTCCATTATTCCCATTTTAGAGTTCAGTGCGTGAAGCCTTATTATGTTTAGACATGAAATAAAAAGTGGACATCTTGCCCTTCAACAGAGGAACGGATACAGAAAATGTGGTACATCTACACAATGGAATTCTACTCAGCTATCAAAAACAATGACTTTACGAAATTCATAGGCAAATGGATGGAACTGGAAAATATCATGCTGAGTGAGGTAACCCAATCACAGAAAAACAATGGTGTGCACTCATTGATAAGTGGATATTAGCCCAAATGCTTGAATTATCCTAGATGCACAGGACACATGAAACTCAAGAAGGATGACCAAAATGTGGATGCTTCACTCCTTCTTTAAAAGGATAAGAATAGGATAAGGACAAGAACAAGAATACCCTTAGGAGGGAATAGGGAGGCAAAGTTCAGAACAGAGGCTGAAGGAACGCCCATTTAGAGCCGGGCCCACATGTGGCCCATACACATATAGCTACCAAGCTAGATAAGATGGATGAAGCAAAGAAGTGCAGGCTAACAAGAACTGGATGTAGATCTCTCCTGAGAGATACAGCCTGAATACAGCAAATACAATGGCGAATGCCAGCAGCAAACCACTGAACTGAGAACGGGACCACTGTTGAAGGAATCAGAGAAAGGCCTGAAAGAGCTTGAAGGGGCTTGAGACCCCATATGAACAACAATGCCTACCAACCAGAGCTTCCAAGGACTAAGCCACTACCCAAAGACTATACATGGACTGACCCTGGACTCTGACCTCATAGGTAGCAATGAATAGCCTAGTAAGAGCACCAGTGGAAGGGGAAGCCCTTGGTCCTGTCAAGGCTGGAACCCCCGTGAATGGGATTCTTGGGGGGAGGGTGGTAATGGGGGGAGGATGATGAGGGGAACACCCATATAGAAGGGGAGAGGAAGGGTTAAGGGGAATGTTGGCCTGGAAACTGGGAAAGGGAATAACATTTGAAATGTAAATAAGAAATACCCAATTTAATAAAGATGGAAGAAAAAGAGATAACAAAAAGTCAAATAGTTCAATTAAAATATGGAGTAACGATTGAAGCAGGGAATACTGCATAATGGAGTGCAAAATGGAGTCTTAGAAACACTAAGAAATGTTCAACATCATTAGCCATCAGAGAAATTCAAACGCAAAGTAGTTTGAGATTTCATTTACACTTGTCAGAATGGCTAAGATCAATAATACCCATTGCAATGTATGCTGGCAAGGATGCTAAGCAAGGGCAACACTCCTTCATTCCTGGTGGGAATGCAAAACTTGTACAGCCACTCTGGAAATCATATTTTCCTCACAAAATTGGGAATCTCTCTACCTCAAGACCTAGCTATACTACTCTCTTGGGCATATACTCAAAGGGTACTCAATCTCATCAGAAGGGTACTTGCTCAATTATGTCCACTGCAGCTTCATTCACGGTAGCCAGAAACTTTAAACAACCTATATGTCTCTCAATTGAAAAATGGATATAGAAATGTGATACATTAACACAATGGAGTATTACTCAGTAAGCCACACCAAGAAAGACAAATATGGTAAGTATTTACTTATAGCTGGATATTAGCTGATGTATAAATGATAATCAAGATACAGTCCACAGGCCCAGATAAGTTAGATAAAGAAAGGTTCTAAGGATAATGCATGTTTCTCACCCAGAAGTGGAAATATTTTAGATTCTGTGCTGGTGTGTATGCAGATGTGGGCAGAATAGATCAGATATTTGGGGAACGAGTGGAAAGAGAAAGTATAGCATGTGACAGCTGGAATCAAGGTGCAATTATGAAGACAATTTTGGAAAGAAGCCTAGTGCAATGGAAAATTTCTGGAAACTATGAGAGTGATACTAATGTGGACTTCTAGTAATTGGGCATGTGCCTGTCTTCTATACAGGTAAAATTTCTATTTGTGGGATTAGGTTGCGGTCTGTTAATTTATTGGGTGAGAGGGTCCTGTAGAGATTCTTAAAACACACCCTTATAAGCTAGGATAGAGTGTTGCTCTCTGAAAATTGACTGATTTGCCAAGGATAATATCTGTGCAGCTCATTGAACACAGAGAAGTAGAGCTAGTGTCCAGCTGGAAACTTTATTCTACATCTTAGCCTCTTTAGCATAGCAAGTCATATATCTGTATATGGTAAGTAAATCCTGGACACTACCTGCCCACAAACCCTTGAAAAATAATCTCTCCTGACTGTAAGATATGCTGAAATAAGTAATGAAGAATTTGTGGGAGTAGTCAGTCAACATCCGATCTACCTTGAGGCTTACTCCATGAAAGGGACCCCATGCTCTCTATACCTCCCGGATAGCCAGAAATTGGAGACAGAATAACCCAGAGTCCCAGGGTAGAACCAAGCAATATGGGGAGGAAAAACAATAAAATATTCCCTAATGATATTCTATGAACAGATATGTTCCTTTTCCAGTCATCAACTGAGAGGCAACCTGAAGTAACACTGGGAGTGGATACAGAGACCAAAAGTCAGGCATTATGTGGGAGACAGTCTATATTGGAGCTATCCATTGTGTCCCTCCCATTGCAAACCAGAAAAAAAAAAGTGAAGTAAAAGTGTAGAAATTAGTGGAGAAGGAAGATATCAATCGAACATGGCAACCTTCTATTTTGTTGTCATCAACACCCAGAAACAGGTACTGTGCACAAGCCATGCCCCACCCTACCAACATCCAGAGACAGCTTGACTCCCAGGAGATCTGGCACAGCCAGGCTCACAGATCAGGCTCTACAGACCCTCATCTAACAACCCGAGAGAGCCTGACCAAAGTATGACCAACATAACCAGGCACACAGGAGAGACAGACTCCCATCAAAATCAGCAAGACCAGTTAACACCAGAGATAACCAGATGGAGAGAAGCAAGCACAAAAACATAAGCAACAGAAACCAATGCCATTTGGCAACATCAGAATCCAGTTCTCCCACCAAAGCCAGCTCTGGATACTCTAATATTCCTGAAAAGCAAGATTCTGATCTAACATATCATCTAATGAAGATGATAGAGAACCTTAAAGGAGACATACATAATTCCCTTAAAGAAATACAGAACACAAGTAAAGAGTTAGAAGCCCTTAAAGAGGAAACATGTAAATCTCTGAAAGAAATATGGGAAACAGGTGAAGGAATTGAAAAAAAATCCAGCATCAAAAAATGGAAATAGAAACAATAAAGACATCACAAAGAGAGAAAAAAATCTGGAGATGGTAAACCTAGGAAAAAGATTAGAAGTCCCAAAGACAAGCAATGCCAACAGAATACTAGAGACAGAAGAGTCTCAGGGGAAGAAGATACCGTAGAAATCATTGACACAACAGTCTAAGAAAATACAAAGTAAAAAAGGATCCTAACCCAAAACATCCAAGAAATTCAGGACACACTAAAAAGACCAAACCTAAGAATAGTAGGTAAAAAAAGAGAGCGAAGATTCTCAATTCAAAGGACCAATAAACATTTTTAACAAAATCAAAAGAAAACTTCCCTAACCTAAATAAAGAGATCCCCATCAATGTATAAGACATCTACAGAATGCCAAATAGATTGGACCAGAAAATAAATTTCTTCCATCACATGTTAATGAAAACATCAAATGCACAGAACAAAGAAAGAATATTAAAAGCTGTAAGGGGAAAAGGCCAAGTAATTTATAAAGACAGACCTATCATAATTGCACCTGACTTCTCAACAGAGACACTAAAAGATCTTGGGCAGATGTCATACAGACTCTAAGAGAACACAGTGCCATCCCAGGCTACTATGCTTAGCAAAAAGTCAATTATTATAGATGGAGAAACGTAAATATTCCATCAGAAAACCAAATTTAAACAATGTTTTCCACTAGACCTTCCATGCATATTTAACAGAATGAAACTATGAACAAAATAAGGGAAACTATACCTAAGAAAAAGCAAGAAATTAATCTCACAACAACCAGAAAGTAAGAGAACCACAGAAATATAATTCACCTCTAATCACAAAAATAACAGGAAGTAACAATCATTGATCTTTAATATCTCTCAAGATTAATGGATCAATAATGCCCCCCACTCCAAATTAAAACATAGGCAAGCAAGCAGGCTGGATACATAAACAGAACCCAACATTTTGCTGCATGCAAGAAACGTATCTCAGGGACAAAGACAGACACTACTTCAGAGAAAAATGTTGGAAAAACCTTTCCATGCAAATGGTCCCAAGAAAAGTTGGAATATCATTTTAATATCCAATAAAATAGACATTGAAAAAATTATCAAAAAAATGTGGAAGGGCAGTCCATACTCATCAAAGGAAAAATGCATCTATGCCCCAATGCTAAGGAACCCACATTTGTAAAAGAAACAGTGACTAAAGTTCTAAGCATACATTGTACATCACACAATAATAGTGAAAGACTTCAAAGCCCCTTCCTCATCAATGGACAGATCATGGAAAAAGAAACTAAACAAAGTCACAGTGAAAATAAGAGAAGTTAAGAACCAAAAGGATTTAATCAATATCTATACAACGTTTTACCCTAAAACAAAGAATATACCTTCTTCTCAATACCTGATGGTACCATCTTCATGATGAAACACAAGGTAAGCCTCAACAAATACAAGAAGATTGAATTAATTCCCAGCATTCTATCAGACCACCACAGACTAATGTTGGTCTTTAATAACAACAAAAACATCAGAAAGTCCACATGTACATGGAAGCTGAACATCTCTCCACCCAATGATAACTAGATCAGGGAAGAAATAATAAAAGAAAGTAAAGCGTTTTTACAATTTAATGAAAATTAACACACAGCATATGCAAACTTATGGAGACAAGCAGACCTAAGAGAAAACTCTTAGGTCTGAGTACCTCCATAAAGAAATTGGAGAGTCATACACTATCTGCTTAAAAAAAGGAAGCAAATACACCCAAGGGAAGTAGACAGCAGGAAATAGTCAATCTCAGGTCTGAAATTAACCAAATAGAAATAAAGGACTATACAAATAATTATTAAAACTAGTATCTGGCTGTTTTTGAAAATCAACAATATCAGTAAACTCCTAGCCAAACTAACTAGATGGCACAGAGGCAATATTAACAATATTAACAAAATCAGGAATGAAAAGGGAGCCATAACAACAGAAACTGAGGAAATTCACAACCATTAGATCTTACCACAAAAGCCTATACTTGACAAAACAGGAAAATCTAGCTGAAATAGATGATTTTCGAGACAGATACCAGGTTGCAAAGATAAATCAGGACAGATAAACCATCTAATGAATACCATAACGCTTAAAGTAACAGAAGCAGTCTTTAAAATCTGCCTACAAAAAAAAAAAAAAAAACAAAAAACAAAAACAAAAAAAACAAAAACAAAAACAAAACAAAAACCAAAAACAAAACAAACAAACAAAAAAAAAAAAAACCAAGAGCAAGATGGTTTCAGTACAGAATTCTATAAGACCTTCAAAGATTACCCAATAACAATATGTCTCAAATTATTCAACAAAATACAAAAGAAGGAACACTACCTAACTTATTCTGTGAAGTCACAATTAGACTGATACCTAAACCACACAAAGATCCAACAAAAAAAAAGAGAACTTCAGACCTATTAATCTTTATAAATGTCTATGTAAAAATACTCAAAATTCTTACAAATCAAATCCAAGATCATTCAAAGATCATTCTTGTGATCAAGTAAGCTTTGTCCCAGGAATGCAGGCTTGGTTCAATACACAGAAATCCATCAACCTAATCCACTACATAAATAAAATCAAAGAAAAAAAGCACATCATCATCGCACAACACTTTCTATTAAAACTTGGAGAGATCAGAAATTCATGGCACATACCTAAGCAGAATAAAATGAATATATGCTAAACCAATACCGAACATCAAAGGGATAGAAATTAGAAAGATAGAAAACAAGTTATCACTAGTTATGGATGATATGATACTATGCATAAGCAACTACCAGAGAACATTTAAAGCTGGTAAATCATTTCAGAGATGTAACTAGTTATAAAATTGACTCAAACAAATCAGTAGCCTTTTTCCTCACAAAGGATAAATGGGCTCTGAAAGAAGTTAGGAAAACGACACCCTCCACAATAGTCACAAATAGTATAAAATATCTTGGTTTGACTCTAAAAACAAGTAAACAATCTCTATGATAAGACATTTAAGTATGTGAAGAAAGAAACTGAAGAAGACCTCAGAAGATGGAAAGATCTCCCATGCTCACGGATTGGCAATCTTAACATAGTAAAAATGGAGATATTGGCAAAAGTAATCTAGGGTCAATGCAATCTCTATCAAAGTTCCAACTCAATTTTACACAGAGATAGAAAGAGCAATTCTCAAATCCATATGGAATAATAAAACAACAGCATAGGGAAAAACATTTTTAACAGTAAGAGAACATCTTGGGAAATTACCATCCATAAACACAAGCTGTACTACAGAGCAGTAGTGATAGAAATAACACGTTTTTGTTTGTTTGTTTGTTTGTTTGTTTTTGGTTTTTTTGTTTTTGTTTTTGTTTTTGCTTTTTTTTTTTTTTGATAAAAAGACAGGCAGGTAGATCAATGGAATAGAATTGAAGACCCGGAAATAAAACCATATACCAATGGTCACTTTATTTTGACAAAGATTTCAAAACTATCCATTGGAATAAAGACAGAATTTTCAACAAATGATAGTGGAGCAGTGTTGGCATGCAGAAGAGTACAAACCTGCCCATTCTTATCTCTTTGTACAAAAGTAAAATACAAGAGAATCAAGAACCTCTATATAATAATAGCTATCTTGAATCTAATAGAAGAGAAAGTGGTAAAGAGCATCAAAAATACCTGCACAGAAAGACAGTAGCTTAGGCTCTAAGATCAACAATTGACAAATGAGACCTCCTAAAATTGCAAAGCTTCTGTAAGTTAAAGAACACTATCAGTAGAACAAAATGGCAGCCTACAGTTTATGAAATCATTGTTACCAACCCTGTATCACATTGAGAGTTAATATCCAAAATGTACAAAGACTCAGACTTTAGAGAACCAAATAACCCTATTAAAAATGGGGTAGAAAGCTAAACAAAGAATTCTCAACTGAGGAATCTTGAATGGAAGAGATTTACCTAAAGACATGTTCAACATCTTTGCTCATTAGGGAAAGACAAATCAAAATGACCCTGAGATTTACTCTCTTACCTTATCTTAAATGGCTAAGATAAAAAACTCAGGTGACAGAAGATGCCAGTAAGAATGTGAAGAAAAAGGAACATTCTTCCATTGCTGGTGCAATTGCAACCTGGTAAAACCATTTTGGAAAACAATCTGCAGTTCTTCAGAAAACTGGAAGTAGTGCTACCTGAAGACCCAACTATACCACTGCTGGGTATATTGCCAAAAGATGATCCAACATATGAGAAGGACAGGTGTTCGACTATGTTCTTAATAGCCTTATTCATAATATCCAGAAGCTGGAAAGAATCTAGATGCCCTTCAACAGAAGAATATATACAGAAAATGTGGTACATATACACAATTAAGTATCATTAAGCTATTAAAAAATCAATGACTTTATGAAATTTTCAGGCAAAGTGATGGAACTAGAAAATGTCATCTTCAGTGAGGTAACAAATGAAACATAGGGTATGTACTCGCTGATAAGTGGATATTAGACCCAAAGCTCAGAATAAGCAACATATTACTTTCAGACCACATGAACCTTAAGAAGCAGGAAGACCAAAGTGTGAATGCTTCAATACTACTTACAAAAGAGAAAAAAGTAATCATGGGGTGGGTAAAAGGAGGGAAGATCTTACAGTGAGAGAGAAGGGGAAAGGAAAATGGAGGGGGGATCAAGAAGAGACAGGAGAGAAATCCAGAGTGTTATGAAAATGAATTGAAATATGTAGCAGTTGAGGGTGGGGAATATGGGGAGACGGGACTACTAGAAAATCTCAGGTGTCAGGGAAGAAAGGGATTCTCCAGACCCAACTGGGATGACATTAGTCAAAATAAACAATCAAATGGAAGGTATGTCCTGTAGAGACTATGTTCAGAAGAAAGGCAAGGTCCCCAGCTGAGGGATAGGGTCACCCTCGCCTTTCAAAAATTTTAACCCTGAATTGATTCTATATAAAAGAACTGCAGAGACAATAAATGGAGAAGAGACTGGAGGAAAAGCCATCCAGAGACTGCCTCAGCTTGAGATACATCTCTTCCACAAACACCAAATCATGACACTATTATTGATTCTAGGAAGAACTTGCTGACAGAAGTCTGGTGCAGTTGTCTTCTGAAAGGCAGATAGAGACAACCATTGGATTGATCCCAGAGACCTCAATGGAAGAGTTAGAGGAAGGACAGGAGAAGCTGTAGGGAATAGGAACCCCACAGGAAGAACAATACCAACAAAACCCTCCCCACTCCCCAGAGCGCCCAGGTCAGACCTTCATAGAAGACCACAAACAAATACTGTCCAAACTATTCCACAAAATTGAAATAGATTGAGAACTACCAAATTCCTTCCATGAAGCCACAATTTCTCTTATACCAAAACCAAAGACCCAACAAAGAAAGATAAATTCAGACCAATTTCCCTTATGAATACTGATGCAAAAATACTCATAAAATTCTTGCAAAATGAATGCATGAACACATCAAAACGATCATCCATCATGATCAAGTAGGCTTCATCCCAGGCATGCAGGGATGGTTGAATGTATGAAAATCCATCAATGTAATCCACTATATAAACAAACTCAAAGATAAGAGTGATGGGGTCATTTCATTAGATGCTGAGAAAGCATTGGACAAAATTCAACACCTCATCATGATAAAAGTCCTGGAAGGATTGGGAATTCAAGGCCTAACTAAACATAGTAAAATCAATATATAGCAAACCCGTAGCTAACATCAAACTAAATGGAGAGAAACTTGAAGCAATCCCACTAAAGCCAGGAACTAGAAAGACTGCCCAATCTCTCCCTACTTATTCAATTCAGTACTCAAAGTCCTAGCCAGAGTACTCAGATAGAAAAAAGAGGTCAAAGGGATACAAATTGGAAGGGAAGAAATCAAATTATCACTATTTGCAGATGATATGATAGTATACTTAAGTGACCCCAAAAGTTCCACCAGAGAACTACTTAACCTAATAAACAACTTCAACAAAGTGCCCTGGTATAAAATTAACTTAAACAATTCAGTAGTCTTCCTCTACTCAAAGGACAAACAGGCTGAGAAAGAAATTAAGGAAATTACACCCTTCACAAGAGTCCCAAGTAATATAAAATATCTTAGTGTGACTTTAACCAAGCAAGTGAAAAATCTGTATGACAAGGACTTCAAGTCTCTGAAGGAAGAAATTGAGGAAGATCTCAGAAGATGGAAAGATCTTCCATGCTCATGGATTGGCAGGATTAATATAGTAAAGATGGCCAATGTGCCAAAAGCGATCTACAGTCAATGCAATCCCTATCAAAATTCCTACTCAGTTCCTTACAGAGATAGAAAGAGCAATTTGCAAATTCATTTGGAATAATAACAACAACAACAACAACAAAAAAGAGGATAGCAAAAACTATACTCAACAATAAATGAACTTCTGGGAGAATCACCATCCTTGACTTCAAGCAGTACTACAGAGCAATAGTAATAAAAACTCTATGGTCCTGGGACAGAGACAGCCAGGTAGAGCAGCGGAACAGAATTGAAGACTCAGAAATGAACTCACACACCTATAGCCACTTGATCTTTGACAAAGGAGCTAAAACCTTCCAATGGAAGAAAGATAGCATTTTCAACAAGTGGTGCTGGGTCAACTTGAGGTAAGCATGTAGATGAATGCAAATCGATCCATTCATACCACCATGTACAGAGCTTAAGTCTAAGTGGATCAAGGACTTCCACATTAAGCCAGATACACTCACACTACCAGAAGAAAAAGTGGGGAAGAATCTCAAACACATGGGCACTGGGGAAAATTTTCTGAACAACACACCAATGGCTTATGCTCTAAGATCAAGAATCAACAAATGAGACCTCATAAAACCGCAAAGCTTTTGTAAAGCAAAAGACTGTGTCATTAGGACAAAATGGCTACCAACAGATTGGGAAAAAATCTTTACCAATCCTACATCTCATACATATCTCATAATATCCAAAATACTCAAAGAACTCAAGAAGTTAGACTCCTGAGAGCCAAATCACGCTATTAAAAAAATGGGGTACAGGGCTAAACAAAACATTCTCAGCTAAGAATTATCGAATGGCCAAAAAACAGCTAAAGAAATGTTCAACATCCTTAGTCATCAGGGAAATGCAAATCCAAACAACCCTGAGATTCCACCACACATCAGTCAGAATAGCTAAAATAAAAAACTCAGGAGACAGCAGATGCTGGTGAGGATGTGGACAAAGAGGAATATTCCTCCATTGTTGGTGGGATTGCAAACTGCTACAACCACTCTGGAAATAAGTCTGGAGGTTCCTCAGAAAATTGGACATTCCACTACCAGAGGACCCAGCTATACCTCTCTTGGGCATATACCCAAAAGATGCTCCCACATACAAGAAAGATACATGTCCCACTATGTTCATAGCAGCCTTATTTATAATAGCCAGAAGCTAGAAAGAGCCCAGATGTCCTTCAACAAAGGAATGGATTACAAAAATGTGGTATTTCTACACAATGGAGTACTACTCAGCTATCAAAACAATGATTTCGTGAAATTCATATGCAAATGGAGTGAACTAGAAAATATCATCCCGAGAGAGGTTATTCAATCACAGCAATTAGCCAAATAGCTCAAATTACCCAAGATGCAATCTACAGACCACAGGAAGCTCAAGAAGAAGGATGACCAAAATGCAGATGCTCCCACTCCTTCTTAAAAGGGGGAAGATATTCATAGAAGAGGATATGGAAGCAAAGTTTAGAGCAGTGACACAAGGAATGGCCATTCAGAGCCTGACACACATGTCCCATATGTATCCAGCTCCTAAAACTAGTTAAGATTGATGAAGCTAAAAACTGCCTGCGGAAAGGGACTAGATACAGATCTCTCTGAATCCAGAGCATATCCAATACAGAGGTCAAAGCTAGCAGCAAACCACTGAACTGAGAATAGGACCCCTTAGGGGGAATTAGAGGAAGTATTGAAAGAGTTGAAGGAATTTGCAACCCCATAGAAACAACAATGCCAACCAACCAGAGCTTCCAGGGACTAAATCACTATTGAAAGACTATACATGGAGTGAAGCAGGGTTCCAACTGCATATGTAGCAGAGAATATCCTTCTTGGGTCACCAGTGGAAGGGAAAGCTATTGGTTTAGCCAAGGTTGGACCCACATTGCAGGGGTATATGGGGGAGGGCAATAAGGGGGATGTATAGGGGGAATACCTGTATGGGGGATAGGGAGGGGAGGGAATGGGGGTTTATGGACAAGAAACCAGGAAGGGGAATAACCTTTGAAATTTAATAAAGTGAAGGACCAGGAAAAATTCAGAGCCCCTAGGAAACAAAGTAGAGCCAAAAATGTAGGTTAGCCAGTTCAGTGACTTCGTTACAGGAACTTGACTGACCATAGAACTGATGATTACACCAGCCAGTTCAGCAACTCCGTTCACTGACTATAAAGTTAGATTATAATCTTGAAACCAATCTTGAGAAACAGGAAGCTTCTCCTTGTGATTTTTCACTGGTATTTTCGACCTTTTCCAATAACGCCATCCTTAACCTCTTAGTTTGTGGTTTCTCCTTTTAAATACCCCTTTTCCCAGCTACTCGGGGTCGAACTCCTCTACCCCTGCGTGGGATATGGGATATGAGTCTCGACCCCAGTGCACTGGTTCCTATCAATAAACCTCGAATGATTACAGCAAGAACGGTCTCTTGTGAGTTCTTGGGGGATTGCATCATCCAGAGACTTAAGTGAGGGTCTCCCTGTTCCACAGATCTTTCAAAAGAAATATATAATAATAAATTATCAAAAGAATTAATACACTGGAAATGAATGGAACAAAAGCTCAGGCATTCTAATCTGAGCAGGACTTTTGTGTGCACAAAGGTCTTACTGAGTTTAGTGCAGGTGTCTTAAACTATCTGCATAGTAATTTTACAAGGTTGGATTTAATTAATTGCCATAAACTTAGTTTTATAGTATATGCAATAATTCTGAATGTTCACTTAGGCACGTAGGACTTTACTTTCCAGACAAAATCCTCTTCTCCATTGTTGGTATCAGGAATTGGTTTTATAGTCAGGAATGTGTTTTATGTTCCAGGTCATCTCTGTATCTAGCGATGAGAGTGATGTCACTCATAGGCAACAGGGACCCATACATTTGTTGCCATGGCAATTGTCATATATTCCCAGCACCCACCTTTACTTGCCTGTGGTTACATCACAGCCAAAATAAAAGGCAGGCTCCTTCTGACCTTTGCTTCTCTTTCCCTCTTCATCTTTGTTGCCCCTTTTAAGCTTTGTCTCCCACAATAAACCTCTCTCCTATGGAACTGTACTAGCCTGGTGTGATCTGCTTGGATGACCCAGGATTCTAACACAACATCCATTATCATAAGAAATCACTTTCCAATAGTCAGCAGCTGCACTGGTGCATGAAATGAGTGATGAGTGATGCACACCTTAGGAGAAACTTCAAGCATCTGCATTAGCTTACAATGAACTTACACAGAAATCAGTGTCTGTGGCAGTGGAAACAGGAAAAAAATTGAATCAAATTCAGCAGGGAAATTAACATATCTGAGTTAACAATGAGAATCTTACAGTTATAGTTCTCAGTCACAAAGCCAAGTGTCTTGGGGCACATTGTGTCCTTAAGCAAGCAAAGAAAAGCAGTTTGAGAATGGAAGCAGTGAGTTAACAGAAAATCTTGCATTTAAATCTTCCAGGTGGTGACTCAGCACTCTAATTGTGCTATTTGCATAGAGTATACCCACATTTGTAAGCTACCAACTCTTTTCTGGAGCTTGATACTTTTGTGATGGTAAACTCTGATGGGAGGGGCTTCTCTTGTATCCTGACCAGATGGCTTCTTTCAAGTGTTAATCTTGATGTATCCTTTATCCACTCTCTTAACACAAAAGTGGAGGGATTTGAAGAAGGAAGGGTAAATCAGATAGTCCTTTGCTTATGTTGCCCAGGGCTGAGGTCATTGCAATTCAGGAGTAGGACAATGAAAAATATTTCCATCTGAAATCATGTTGGGTTGCCAGCCTCACAGAATTTTTGGATGATCATTATTTAGAGGCATGGAAAGGTGGCATAACAAGAAAAGACTTGCTTAACTTTTTGTTGTGATAAAAGAAAAACAACAAATTATACACACACACACACACACACACACACACACACACACATATATATATATATATATATATATATATATATATATATATATGCAAACAAACCAAAGCTAGCCCTAAATCAAAGTATTGTGAAGAATTCCACAAATGTCTCTGTATTTTATTACCCATTGATTGGACAGGGCAGAATTGCCAGGATCTGCTATATATGTATATATGTATATATAGGTATGTATACATATACAGATATGTATATGGTATAGGTATGTATACATATATACAGATGTGTATATATGTATATATACATACATATCCAAACTACCTGAATTATTCTGCTCTTATTGCTGATGCCTCCCTGAATATTGGCAACCCCATTCTGAGTAGGGTTCCTTGACAGAATAAAAATGGGAATGAGCTTTCTTTGCTTCCTGGCTGAATGTGTAATCTGCCATTAAGAACTCTACTCTCAAACTGTGAGTCAAAATAAACCCCTTAGAAAAGATTAACTTTTCTGGTTATGGCTGTCAATCTGTGCCTGTTTCCCTTCTCAGAAGGGGGTTTCTTGTGATTTAAACCTGTACAGACCATGTACAGTCTGTTGTAGTCTTTTTACAGTTAGATACATGTGCATCAATCCTATTTTCTGAAAGATACTATTTCCTTGGAGTCATTCATTCCTCTAGCTCTTAAAGATTTTTCTGCGTCATCTTCTGCCCTGATTCCAGAGGGAAGGATTTAATAAAGACACATCTTTTTTGTACTGAGTGCTCTCAAGTTTCTCACTCTCATCACATTGTTCAGTTGTAGGTCTCTGTGTTATTTCACATCTAGTGCAAGAAGAATCTTCACTAATAATGGTTGAACAACAGCCACTTGCAAAGGAAAAATGAGTTTCCCAAATGGAGTCTAATTGAATAAATTAATGACATTTCTGACTCCCATGCCTAGTAATAGATGGCCAACAGGAAAAAAAACCCTCAATCTTATTTTTGTACATGTTTTGTTTCATATTGCCACTTGTGGGCAGTTTTGTGTGTTGTTAGATTTTTGGTCTGTATATTATAGTTTCCAATTTTGGGGAGATTTCTTTAATTATTGTGTGTGTGTGTGTGTGTGTGTGTGTGTGTGTGTGTGTGTGTGTGTGTTACTATGTCTATGTTGGTGCCCATCAAGCCAGAGATGCCATTTAGTCCCCTGGAGCTGAAATTACTGATGGTTGTGAGTTTACTGATAAGGATTTAAGGAACTGAACTGTGGTCCTTGGCAAGTTTAGCAAGGGCTCTTAACCATGAAACTATCTCATCACCCCAAATACTTACTTTTAAATTTGTTTTTATTAGATATCATTTTAATAGCAAGGGGATAATTAAACAATAGAATATCTGATATGATCCCTTGATATGTTTAGTAAACACATACCAGTAAATTGCTTTGAAAAAATTAATCACTTACTCAGAGTTCTGTCCCACATATAAAGATAATGGATTGGTCTCTGGATGGTTGTCAGAAATGGCTTGCATCTCCTGTCATGGAACTCCATGAAGGCCAGAGACTCATCTACTTCACTTGCAATGTAAATGGATTGTCATTCCTAATTCTCACATCCATAACTGATGTTTTTTCTCAGAATGGTTTCTTTCTGTTTCATATATTAATATCCTCAATTACAGATCTCATCTTATTCAATAATTACTGGTGAAGATTAAGGAGTATATTAGTCTACCATGTACTTGTGGAAATCAAATTAGAAAGACAAAGTTTACTTCATTCTAGTCTTGGATTTTCTAGTCTAAGCTATCAGACCCAATGGTTTAAGCTAAGACAAGGTCTCACATAATGGAAAGTAGTGCATGCCAAGGTAATTATGTCACTGTATCATTAAAGAGGGAGAAAGAAAGAAAGAAAGAAAGAGAGAGAGAAAGAGAGAAAGAGAGAAAGAGAGAAAGAGAGAAAGAGAGAAAGAGAGAAAGAAAGAAAGAAAGAAAGAAAGAAAGAAAGAAAGAAAGAAAGAAAGAAAGAAAGAAGTGACATTTCAGGTTTACCTTCTGGATATAGTACAGGTGACATCAACAGCTCTTTTAAGATAGGCCATCAGCACCAATCTGTGTTTATGATTTCTGAATCCAAAGTAAAGCAAAGTGGAGGTGTTATATGTCTGCTCCAAAGCTGCTATTCCTACCGTGTGCTGTTTCAGAGCAAATCATGTTTATGAACTCAGTGACACTGTCTATGTATGGATTTTAAGGTCCACTTCTAGATGAAGTACTCATAGACTTACTTCCTATAGGTACAGGTTTGAAGAAGGTGGGAAGCCCTCACCCAAACTCTCTCTCTCTCACCTGTACACTGTTGGATTAAGTGCACTTCCTAGCAAGAAGTGTGTAAGAAGGGTGTGGGAGCAACCATGAAGTATTTGCTGGCTGTAGCTTAGTCTCTAGATTCATTAATGAATCAAAACACATTGTACCTTCAGTTGTCAGCTTGTGTCCTCTTATAGTTGTATATTGCCAAGAGTTATATTTCACATAGCATTCCTAGTCTCCATCAAATTGGTTGGGATATAACAAGATTCCTGAGAGTAGGTGATATATTATGTTTTTAAAATTGAATGCTTTTAATGATAATTCGCAGGCTTCTGGAAGTAGGAAATGGCTCAGTCATGGTATATACATAGCATCTATTTTGGAAGTTATAGTGAGAGTAATGTTTTCTTGTGAATTACTTTTTCTTAAAAGAAATATGTAATATTAAAATGGTTATTATTTATAATCTGAATATAGTAGTGTTGTTTTGATATCTATAATCTCCACATTTGTCCTAGTATTCTTATCCTTCTTTATCAGAGGACAAGATAGAACACTGTGGCTTTTCAGGGAGAGATGTGAACAAACGTTATTTTACCCCAGATAGGACAATGAGGTTCTCCAAATGAACATTTTTATTTAAGTCCAGTTTGGTGAGCCAGTGAGTTATCATGGTTGCTTACAGAAGCTTATTTGAGAGATTACTTACAGGAGAATGGGTGACTCAAAGGTATGTGTCCCACTGAGAACATTACTCCAGCATAAGTGAAGCTCACAAATTTGCACTCCAGAGGCTCCCTGAATGAAGGGCAAACGCTCAATATGTCAGAAGCATCCCTTCTCCATACTCTCTTTATTTCTTACATAATAACTTTGAAGATGGAACCTGGAAAAATGTGAGTCTTATAATATTTAGGAACTCTCTGAGAATTTGTGAGTTGTTTATATCTTGAGTCTTAAGAAGCCTTATTCCAACCAGAAGGGAATGTTTCAGTTCAGAGAAAATTTCTACATAAAGAAAATTGTCTAAATAGCCACAGATTCTAGAAGTGAGGCAAAGGACTTCATGGAGATTTATTCTATGAATTAACATATTTAAGTATTTTTAAAATGATGAATAAAACTTTAGAAGTAATAGAGTATATTTACAGTGAACCTTAAGGAACCTCCTGTAGCTTTATCTAAATCATTTGGAATTATCCTTTTGCTCTGAGTCTCAAAATTTTGGTATGAATTAAAGTCACAGATTCTTAATGCCCCACACTAGAAATTATAATTTTATAGACTTGGAGTGTATTTTAATAACAGCTTACCATGCTAGAGGTCACAGGCAATTTTAGAGTATGTAGTTAGATATAATTCTTGAGCTCTTAATAATAAAAGTCTTGAAACTTTAAACAAAATAATATCTATTGCAGTCTAACAGTGTGGTACCAAAGATAATCTTTCATGTCTGATATTTATGATCCACTGGCTACAAAAGCCCATTGATTATTTGTTTTGGAATGATGTGGAGATTTGAGTAAATTATAGATGTAGCATGTAGAATGCATTTGTGTAGAATTGACAATGTTCTTTGGGAACTACAGTCTATGAAAGAACATGAAACTTCTGACATGATTATTTGGAGACATTAACAGGTAACTTCATTTACACAGACTTAGCTCATAGACTTTCTGATTTTATTGATACTGCTCTTCATTCCTTTACATCTTACTTTTAATATGTCTGTGATGTAGACAGTATCTGAGCTTTTAAGTCCCCTACACATCTGTCTGGACCCTCATGAGATGTTTTGCTCTTCTTGTGCAATCTGCTTTCACAGGGTAGCTGGAACTACCTTATTTTAAACAATGTCAGCTGTCAAGATTTGTCATTTTTGCACTCAGATCCCCACATTCTTCCCTGACAGTGTATTTCTTAAGGATGTCCCTAGTCCTCTGTTTGCCTGCTGTGACAATTTCTATTCTAATTTTTCACAATGCCCATCCAACTCCATCCAGGGGATACTACATATGCTCTTTCTGAAAACTGTAATGTTTGCTACCTGATGGATCAGTCATGCTCTCTGTCCTTAAGATGTCTGAACTCATGGTTATTTAGACCTATATCCTCTCTGTGATTAATACATGTCATCACTCTTCCTTCTCTAATACAGTGCTCTGCACGGAGCCATATTGGATTTGGGCCTAGCCGCTTTTTGACTGCATGGGTCAAAGTGACTCTGGGCTGTTTGGCCACAGAGACTCACCCCGAAGATGACTGCCATAAATCTTAAGATTGTTGGATAAAGCCCAGGAGCGAGAGGACCCCTGCCAGAGACACCGCCGGACCCTGAAGGAAACAGACCGGATAAACAGTTCTCTGCACCCAAATCCCGTGGGAGGGAGAGCTAAACCTTCAGAGAGGCGGACAAGCCTGGGAAACCAGAAGAGACTGCTCCCTGCACACACATTTCGGACGCCAGAGGAAAAAGCCAAAGACCATCTGGAACCCTGGTGCACTGAAGCTCCCGGAAGGGGCAGCACAGGTCTTCCTGGTTGCTGCCGCTGCAGAGAGCCCCTGGGCAGCACCCCACGAGCAAACCTGAGCCTCGGGACCACAGGTAAGACCAAATTTTCTGCTGCAAGAAAGCTGCCTGGTGAGCTTGGGACACACGGAAGCAGAATTTCTCTAGGACCTGGCACGTTCTGTGTTTACCGGAAGTCCCACACCCGCGGATCCCGGCCCGCAGCAGCTCTCTGCTCCCAGACCCGGTGAGAGAGAGACCCAACCGCCTGGTCAGGTGGGCACTCCTGAGGCTGCAGAGCAGAAGAGACCACAAACACTGCTCACCCCTGCCCACATCCCTGGCCCAAGAGGAAACTGTATAAGGCCTCTGGGCTCCCGTGGGGGAGCGGCAGGACCCCTGCCAGAGACACCGCCGGACCCTGAAGGAAACAGACCGGATAAACAGTTCTCTGCACCCAAATCCCGTGGGAGGGAGAGCTAAACCTTCAGAGAGGCGGACAAGCCTGGGAAACCAGAAGAGACTGCTCCCTGCACACACATTTCAGACGCCAGAGGAAAAAGCCAAAGACCATCTGGAACCCTGGTGCACTGAAGCTCCCGGAAGGGGCAGCACAGGTCTTCCTGGTTGCTGCCGCTGCAGAGAGCCCCTGGGCAGCACCCCACGAGCGAACCTGAGCCTCGGGACCACAGGTAAGACCAAATTTTCTGCTGCGAGAAAGCTGCCTGGTGAGCTTGGGACACACGGAAGCAGAATTTCTCTAGGACCTGGCACGTTCTGTGTTTACCGGAAGTCCCACACCCGCGGATCCCGGCCCGCAGCAGCTCTCTGCTCCCAGACCCGGTGAGAGAGAGACCCAACCGCCTGGTCAGGTGGGCACTCCTGAGGCTGCAGAGCAGAAGAGACCACCAACACTGCTCACCCCTGCCCACATCCCTGGCCCAAGAGGAAACTGTATAAGGCCTCTGGGCTCCCGTGGGGGAGCGGCAGGACCCCTGCCAGAGACACCGCCGGACCCTGAAGGAAACAGACCAGATAAACAGTTCTCTGCACCCAAATCCCGTGGGAGGGAGAGCTGAACCTTCAGAGAGGCGGACAAGCCTGGGAAACCAGAAGAGACTGCTCCCTGCACACACATCTCGGACGCCAGAGGAAAAAGCCAAAGACCATCTGGAACCCTGGTGCACTGAAGCTCCCGGAAGGGGCAGCACAGGTCTTCCTGGTTGCTGCCGCTGCAGAGAGCCCCTGGGCAGCACCCCACAAGCAAACCTGAGCCTCGGGACCACAGGTAAGACCAAATTTTCTGCTGCAAGAAAGCTGCCTGGTGAACTCAAGACACAGGCCCACAGGAACAGCTGAAGACCTGTAGAGAGGAAAAACTACACACCCGAAAGCAGAACACTCTGTCCCCATAACTGACTGAAAGAGAGGAAAACAGGTCTACAGCACTCCTGACACACAGGCTTATAGGACAGTCTAGCCACTGTCAGAAATAGCAGAACAAAGTAACACTAGAGATAATCTGATGGCGAGAGGCAAGCGCAGGAACCCAAGCAACAGAAACCAAGACTACATGCCATCATCGGAGCCCAATTCTCACACCAAAACAAACATGGAATATCCAAACACACCAGAAAAGCAAGATCTAGTTTCAAAATCATATTTGATCATGATGCTGGAGGACTTCAAGAAAGACATGAACACACTTAGGGAAGCACAGGAAAACATTAATAAACAAGTAAAAGCCTACAGAGAGGAATCGCAAAAATCCCTGAAAGAATTCCAGGAAAACACAATCAAACAGTTGAAGGAATTAAAAATGGAAATAGAAGCAATCAAGAAAGAACACATGGAAACAAACCTGGATATAGAAAACCAAAAGAAGAGACAAGGAGCTGTAGATACAAGCTTCACCAACAGAATACCAGAGATGGAAGACAGAATCTCAGGAGCAGAAGATTCCATAAAAATCATTGACTCAACTGTCAAAGATAATGTAAAGCGGAAAAAGCTACTGGTCCAAAACATACAGGAAATCCAGGACTCAATGAGAAGATCAAACCTAAGGATAATAGGTATAGAAGAGAGTGAAGACTCCCAGCTCAAAGGACCAGTAAATATCTTCAACAAAATCATAGAAGAAAACTTCCCTAACCTAAAAAAAGAGATACCCATAGACATACAGGAAGCCTACAGAACTCCAAATAGATTGGACCAGAAAAGAAACACCTCCCGTCACATAATTCTCAAAACGCCAAACGCACAAAATAAAGGAAGAATATTAAAAGCAGTAAGGGAAAAAAGTCAAGTAACATATAAAGGGAGACCTATCAGAATCACACCAGACTTCTCGGCAGAAACTATGAAGGCCAGAAGATCCTGGACTGATGTCATACAGACCCTAAGAGAACACAAATGCCAGCCCAGGTTACTGTATCCAGCAAAACTCTCAATTAACATTGATGGGGAAACCAAGATATTCCATGACAAAACCAAATTTACACAATATCTTTCTACAAATCCAGAACTACAAAGGATAATAAATGGTAAAGCCCAACATAAGGAGGCAAGCTATACCCTAGAAGAAGCAAGAAACTAATCGCCTTGGCAACAAAACAAAGAGAATGAAAGCACACAAACATAAACTCACATCCAAATATGAATATAACGGGAAGCAATAATCACTATTCCTTAATATCTCTCAATATCAATGGCCTCAACTCCCCAATAAAAAGACATAGATTAACAAACTGGATACGCAACGAGGACCCTGCATTTTGCTGCCTACAGGAAACACACCTCAGAGACAAAGACAGACACTACCTCAGAGTGAAAGGCTGGAAAACAACTTTCCAAGCAAATGGTCAGAAGAAGCAAGCTGGAGTAGCCATTCTAATATCAAATAAAATCAATTTCCAACTAAAAGTCATCAAAAGAGATAAGGAAGGACACTTCATATTCATCAAAGGAAAAATCAACCAAGATGAACTCTCAATCCTAAATATCTATGCCCCAAATACGAGGGCACCTACATACATAAAAGAAACCATACTAAAGCTCAAAACACACATTGCACCTCACACAATAATAGTGGGAGATTTCAACACCCCACTCTCATCAATGGACAGATCATGGAAACAGAAATTAAACAGTGATGTCGACAGACTAAGAGAAGTCATGAGCCAAATGGACTTAACGGATATTTATAGAACATTCTATCCTAAAGCAAAAGGATATACCTTCTTCTCAGCTCCTCATGGTACTTTCTCCAAAATTGACCATATAATTGGTCAAAAAACGGGCCTCAACAGGTACAGAAAGATAGAAATAATCCCATGCGTGCTATCAGACCACCACGGCCTAAAACTGGTCTTCAATAACAATAAGGGAAGAATGCCCACATATACATGGAAATTGAACAATGCTCTACTCAATGATAACCTGGTCAAGGAAGAAATAAAGAAAGAAATTAAAAACTTTTTAGAATTTAATGAAAATGAAGATACAACATACTCAAACTTATGGGACACAATGAAAGCTGTGCTAAGAGTAAACTCATAGCCCTGAGTGCCTGCAGAAAGAAACAGGAAAGAGCATATGTCAGCAGCTTGACAGCACACCTAAAAGCTCTAGAACAAAAAGAAGCAAATACACCCAGGAGGAGTAGAAGGCAGGAAATAATCAAACTCAGAGCTGAAATCAACCAAGTAGAAACAAAAAGGACCATAGAAAGAATCAACAGAACCAAAAGTTGGTTCTTTGAGAAAATCAACAAGATAGATAAACCCTTAGCCAGACTAACGAGAGGACACAAAGAGTGTGTCCAAATTAACAAAATCAGAAATGAAAAGAGAGACATAACTACAGATTCGGAGGAAATTCAAAAAATCATCAGATCTTACTATAAAAACCTATATTCAACAAAATTTGAAAATCTTCAGGAAATGGACAATTTCCTAGACAGATACCAGGTATCGAAGTTAAATCAGGAACAGACAAACCAGTTAAACAACCCCATAACTCCTAAGGAAATAGAAGCAGTCATTAAAGGTCTCCCAACCAAAAAGAGCCCAGGTCCAGACGGGTTTAGTGCAGAATTCTATCAAACCTTCATAGAAGACCTCATACCAATATTATCCAAACTATTCGACAAAATTGAAACAGATGGAGCCCTACCGAATTCCTTCTACGAAGCCACAATTACTCTTATACTTAAACCACACAAAGACACAACAAAGAAAGAGAACTTCAGACCAATTTCCCTTATGAATATCGACGCAAAAATACTCAATAAAATTCTGGCAAACCGAATTCAAGAGCACATCAAAACAATCATCCACCATGATCAAGTAGGCTTCATCCCAGGCATGCAGGGATGGTTTAATATACGGAAAACCATCAAAGTGATCCATTATATAAACAAACTGAAAGAACAGAACAACATGATCATTTCATTAGATGCTGAGAAAGCATTTGACAAAATTCAACACCCCTTCATGATAAAAGTCCTGGAAAGAATAGGAATTCAAGGCCTATACCTAAACATAGTAAAAGCCATATACAGCAAACCAGTTGCTAACATTAAACTAAATGGAGAGAAACTTGAAGCAATCCCACTAAAATCAGGGACTAGACAAGGCTGCCCACTCTCTCCCTACTTATTCAATATAGTTCTTGAAGTTCTAGCCAGAGCAATCAGACAACAAAAGGAGATCAAAGGGATACAGATCGGAAAAGAAGAGGTCAAAATATCACTATTTGCAGATGACATGGTAGTATATTTAAGTGATCCCAAAAGTTCCACCAGAGAACTACTAAAGCTGATAAACAACTTCAGCAAAGTGGCTGGGTATAAAATTAACTCAAATAAATCAGTTGCCTTCCTCTATACAAAAGAGAAACAAGCCGAGAAAGAAATTAGGGAAACGACACCCTTCATAATAGAACCAAATAATATAAAGTACCTCGGTGTGACTTTAACCAAGCAAGTAAAAGATCTGTACAATAAGAACTTCAAGACACTGAGGAAAGAAATTGAAGAAGACCTCAGAAGATGGAAAGATCTCCCATGCTCATGGATTGGCAGGATTAATATACTAAAAATTGCCATTTTACCAAAAGCAATCTACAGATTCAATGCAATCCCCATCAAAATACCAATCCAATTCTTCAAAGAGTTAGACAGAACAATTTGCAAATTCATCTGGAATAACAAAAAACCCAGGATAGCTAAAGCTATCCTCAACAATAAAAGGACTTCAGGGGGAATCACTATCCCTGAATTCAAGCAGTATTACAGAGCAATAGTGATAAAAACTGCATGGTATTGGTACAGAGACAGACAGATAGACCAATGGAATAGAATTGAAGACCCAGAAATGAACCCACACACCTATGGTCACTTGATTTTTGACAAAGGAGCCAAAACCATCCAATGGAAAAAAAGATAGCATTTTCAGCAAATGGTGCTGGTTCAACTGGAGGGCAACATGTAGAAGAATGCAGATCGATCCATGCTTATCACCCTGTACAAAGCTTAAGTCCAAGTGGATCAAGGACCTCCACATCAAACCAGACACACTCAAACTAATAGAAGAAAAACTAGGGAAGCATCTGGAACACATGGGCACTGGAAAAAATTTCCTGAACAAAACACCAATGGCTTATGCTCTAAGATCAAGAATCGACAAATGGGATCTCATAAAACTGCAAAGCTTCTGTAAGGCAAAGGACACTGTGGTTAGGACAAAACGGCAACCAACAGATTGGGAAAAGATCTTTACCAATCCTACAACAGATAGAGGCCTTATATCCAAAATATACAAAGAACTCAAGAAGTTAGACCGCAGGGAAACAAATAACCCTATTAAAAAATGGGGTTCAGAGCTAAACAAAGAATTCACAGCTGAGGAATGCCGAATGGCTGAGAAACACCTAAAGAAATGTTCAACATCTTTAGTCATAAGGGAAATGCAAATCAAAACAACCCTGAGATTTCACCTCACACCAGTGAGAATGGCTAAGATCAAAAACTCAGGTGACAGCAGATGCTGGCGAGGATGTGGAGAAAGAGGAACACTCCTCCATTGTTGGTGGGATTGCAGACTGGTAAAACCATTCTGGAAATCAGTCTGGAGGTTCCTCAGAAAATTGGACATTGAACTGCCTGAGGATCCAGCTATACCTCTCTTGGGCATATACCCAAAAGATGCCTCAACATATAAAAGAGACACGTGCTCCACTATGTTCATCGCAGCCTTATTTATAATAGCCAGAAAATGGAAAGAACCCAGATGCCCTTCAACAGAGGAATGGATACAGAAAATGTGGTACATCTACACAATGGAATATTACTCAGCTATCAAAAACAACGAGTTTATGAAATTCGTAGGCAAATGGTTGGAACTGGAAAATATCATCCTGAGTGAGCTAACCCAATCACAGAAAGACATACATGGTATGCACTCATTGATAAGTGGCTATTAGCCCAAATGCTTGAATTACCCTAGATCCCTAGAACAAACGAAACTCAAGACGGATGATCAAAATGTGAATGCTTCACTCCTTCTTTAAATGAGGAAAAAGAATACCCTTGGCAGGGAAGGGAGAGGCAAAGATTAAAACAGAGACTGAAGGAACACCCATTCAGAGCCTGCCCCACATGTGGCCCATACATATACAGCCACCCAATTAGACAAGATGGATGAAGCAAAGAAGTGCAGACCGACAGGAGCCGGATGTAGATCTCTCCTGAGAGACACAGCCAGAATACAGCAAATATAGAGGCGAATGCCAGCAGCAATCCACTGAACTGAGAATAGGTCCCCTATTGAAGGAATCAGAGAAAGAACTGGAAGAGCTTGAAGGGGCTCTAGACCCCAAAAGTACAACAATGCCAAGCAACCAGAGCTTCCAGGGACTAAGCCACTACCTAAAGACTATACATGGACTGACCCTGGACTCTGACCCCATAGGTAGCAATGAATATCCTAGTAAGAGCACCAGTGGAAGGGGAAGCCCTGGGTCCTGCTAAGACTAAACCCCCAGTGAACTAGTCTATGGGGGGAGGGCGGCAATGGGGGGAGGGTTGGGAGGGGAACACCCATAAGGAAGGGGAGGGGGGAGGGGGATGTTTGCCCGGAAACCGGGAAAGGGAATAACACTCGAAATGTATATAAGAAATACTCAAGTTAATAAAAAAAAAAAAAAAGATTGTTGGATAAAGCCTCTCCCATGAATTTACGGCACAGGAGTATAACATTCAAGGGATGCCTCTGCTCGAGCAGATACCAGTTATCTCCTCAGTCAACACCCAGTGTCTCCACCACCTGACCTCATCGCCTGACTTCTTTGCCTCCAGCTATCACTGCCTATACCCTCATCTCCCCCTCCTTCATATTTCACAAAGGTCACTCCCCCTACCTGAAAGCCTTAAAAGCTGCAATGTTCATCCCAATAAATGAGACCTTGACAACAGAATTTTTGCTTGGTCTCCTTCTTCTCTTCACCCCCATTTTGGCCCACAAGTAGAAAGCCTCTTTGGGACCCTGAATAACTGGCTCCCCGCTGGCGGGGACAAGTGGCGCCCGAACAGGGACCCCGAAGCAAGGCCGACTACAGGACGACGGAGATAAGAGAGCTGCAGCGGGAATCGAGGACTCTTCAGGCCGTATAGCTCGTGCGTCGCTGGAGAGGGAGGTAAGGACCGGTCGAATAATTGTCGTCTAATTGCCATGGGGAAGGTATTGTCTAAGGAGGCTTGTTTCATAAGAGAAATCAAGCGTTTACTCAGGGAGAGAGGAATAAGAGTTAAGAAAAAGGATTTAATCAAGTTTTTTTGTTTCATAGATGAAAAATGTCCTTGGTTAATTTTAAGTGGCCCCAATATTCACCCCCATACTTGGAATAAGGTTGGTCAGGAGATTAATAGGCTTTTGAAAGCCGGCGACCCAGTGTCCACGGCTTTTTTCAGTTACTGGGGTATCATTAGAGACATTATAATAGATGCTGAGGAAGGAGGCGAGAGTGCCCGCCTCCTAGCTGTCGCAGAGGACTTCTTACAAGCCTCCCGGCCGGCTTCACCTAACAAGGAAAAAGAAAACGGGGAGCCGCATTCTCCCTGCCCTTCCATTGTTATTGATATGCCTGGGGGTGAGGGAAATCCCTCATCCAAAGCCTTATGCTCTCTAGAAGACCCCAAGATGTCCAAAAATTCAAAGACCATTTATCCTTCTCTTAAAGAATTTTCTGGGAAAAAAAAATGCTCTGAGTCAGGTCTAGATCCCGCCTCCGAGGCCGAATTGGAGGAGGAAGCTGCCAGGTATGAGAAAGAGAGATATGGTCCCGAGCCACAGGAGACTCAGATCTTCTTCACTCGGAGGTCTGGGCCTGTCTGCCTCCCACCTTATCTACCCCCTATATCGTCAGCCCCACCTACACCTCTACCGGTCGCAGTAGTGGAGGAACTGACTCAGACTAAGACTGCACTTCAAGCACAAATTACTGGGCTTAAACAGATCTTACACCTACAGCAGGAATTGGGGGATCTTACACTAGAAATCCAGGATTTACAAGAGACCATGACTAAGGGACAGTATGCCCAAAAAGGGCCAGCTAAGGCCAGTAGAAAACCCCAACCAAAACTAACTTTCCCAGTTATGACTAGGGCACGCGCCAGACAGGCCTGGGATGAGTCTGAGTTAAACAGTATTAGAACACTAAATAGGTCGGCCAGAGACGAGCGCGAGCCAGACAGTACTAATCATAACCGTAATGAGGAACAAGAAAGTGAAGAAGAAAATGACTATGAGGAGGGACCCTCAGATTCGGAAGAGGAAAGCCCTAATCAGGATGAGGGTGGGACCTCGTGTCCCGTATACAAGAAACTTAAACTCAAACACATAAAGGAATTACATTCAGCTGTTAAAAAATTATGGTATGAATGCCCCCTTTACCTTGGCTATCCTAGAAGGACTTTCGGGGTCTGGGTATTTGACCCCTAGTGAATGGACCAAGGTAGTACAATCTGTCCTCACTAGAGGACAATATTTGACTTGGAAATATGAATTTATTGATAAAGCGGAGAGCCTTGCTGCTAGAAACAGAAACAATCCCTTAAGTAAATCTGCTTCCTGGACGGCAGATAAGCTATGTGGGAGGGGCTCATTTGCCTCTGAGGAAAAACAGCTGGGGCTGTCTCCCGGTGTACTCGCACAAACGGCGCAGGCGGCTTTGTCCGCTTGGAGAGCAGTCCCCGCTACAGGGGCGCTCACCACCCCCTTAACTAAAATAATCCAGGGGGCACAAGAGCCCTATGCTCAATTTGTAGGGAGACTACAAGAAGCAGCTGAAAGAATCCTAGGTCAAAATGAAAGTGAAGGGCTTCTCGTTAGACAGCTTGCTCTCGAAAATGCTAACTCGGCGTGTAGAGTCGCACTTCGAGGCAAGACCAAAGACCTTGATATCCCAGGCATGATTAAACTTTGCAAGGATGTCGACTCTTTTTCTCACCAAGTATCTAAATCTATCAGCCTGGCAATTGGGGCTGTGTTCCAAAGAGCTGGAGATTCTGGTCACCCTAGAGGCAGAACATGTTTCAAATGTGGACAACCCAGTCATTTTGCTAGAGAATGCAACATCCCAAAACCTAGCCAGTCCCCCAGCCCTGCTGGATGGCCCACTGCCCCGAGGGTTTGTCCCCGCTGCAGGAAAGGCCGTCACTGGGCCAGGGAATGTCAGTCTAAGACTGACATTAGTGGACAAACCCTCCCTGTGGTCCAGGGAAACGAGCGGGGGGCCCCACAATGGGGCCCCTATCCACGGGTGACCACCCGCCCCCAAGTGCAGCATCAAGCTCCTGCAACGCCAACTTATCCCGGGCAACAGCAGGAAGTGCAGGAGTGGACCTGTGTTCCTCCACCACCAGGATTATAACCCCTGAGGAAGGGACTGTTATCATAGAATCTGGAAAGTTTGGGCCCCTGCCGCCTGGCATGTTTTTCTTAATAATTGGGCGAGCCTCGAGTGCTCTTCAAGGACTTGTCATCCTTCCCTCTGTAATAGATGCTGATTATTCTGGAGAAATAAAATTTCTAGCCACTGCCACGCAGGGCCCCTTAACGCTTAGAGCCGGACAACGCATTGCACAGGCCTTACCGCTTCCCTTCATGGGGCAGTTCCCTCATAAAGTAAAGGGGCGTGGTTCTTCCTCCCCTGGCTCTTCAGATGTTTATTGGGTGCAAAAATTAACTGATGAAAGACCCATGATGTCTCTTTGGCTTGATGGCAAACAATTTCAGGGCCTTTTAGATACAGGGGCCGATACAACAGTGCTCTCCTCTAGACACTGGCCCTCAACCTGGCCCCTTAAGGCTACTGCCACACATTTAAAAGGGATAGGTCAAACACAGGATACACTCCAAAGTTCAAAGCTCCTGACCTGGAAAGATAAAGAGAATAATACAGGCACAGTTAGGACATTTGTAGTTTCTGGACTCCCTGTTAACCTCTGGGGAAGGGATATTCTTTCCCAGATGGGGGTGATGATGTGTAGTCCCAATGAGGTCATTACTAACCAAATGTTAAGGACAGGATTCCTCCCTGGAAAAGGATTAGGTAGAAATGAACAGGGAATCACAGAACCCTTGACTCCCACGCCCAAAACAGATAGAGGAGGTTTAGGAGCAGACCTTTTTTCATAGAGACCGCTGTTCCTCCTGCACTCCAGGCTGATAAAATATCTTAGAAGTCAAATGATCCAGTCTGGATCGATCAGTGGTCCATGCCTCAAGAAAAGGTTCAAGCGGCCCTACAGTTGGTGCAGGAACAATTATTACAAGGGCACCTTGAACAGTCCACTTCGCCTTGGAACACCCCTATTTTTGTCATAAAAAACAAAAATGGTTCTTGGAGATTGTTACAAGACCTTAGAGCGGTTAATAAAAACTATGGTCCCTATGGGGGCCCTACAACCTGGCTTGCCTTCTCCAATAGCTATTCCTAGAGACTTTTATAAAATAGTCATTGATATAAAAGATTGTTTCTTTTCTATTCCTCTTCATCCGGAGGATTGTGCCCGCTTTGCCTTTTCTATCCCTGTCATTAACCATGTGGGCCCTAATCCCCGCTTTCAGTGGCGAGTGTTACCACAGGGGATGGCTAATAGCCCCACCCTATGTCAAAGGTATGTGGCCCAAACTATAGATCCAATAAGGCTGCGTCTCCCCTCTGCTTACATCATTCATTACATAGATGATATCTTGGTTTCCTCTGCTTGTTTACAGGAAACTCAAAAACTAGCCCAAATTATTGTTCTGGCCTTACAAAAAAGGGGTTTTACCATTGCCCCTGAAAAAATTCAGACGCAATATCCCTTTTTGTTTCTTGGATTCCAATTAGAACCTACATCCATTTATTCTCAAAAGCTAACAATTAGAAGATCGCAGCTACATACCTTAAATGATTTTCAAAAACTTTTGGGTGATATTAATTGGCTTAGACCTTACCTTAAGCTAACCACCAGTGATTTAAAACCTCTATTTGCAATTCCGAAGAATAGCCCTGATCCTAATTCCATTAGGGTTCTGACTCCCGAGGCTGAAAATTCCCTACTAAAGGTTGAACAGGCTATCAGCCAACAATTCATAGGTTATTTCAGCCCCTCCAAGACACTGTATCTGATCCTTTTTCGCTACAAGGTTTACACCCACAGGCCTCCTATGGCAAGATAATCATCCACTAATGTGGATCCACCTGCCCGCAACCCCCCCTAAAATACTTCCTACTTATCCCTCCTTAATTTGCCAGACCATTTTCTTGGGGCTTAAGCTGGCTACTCGCCATTTTGGCCGCGATCCCGATATTATTATTTCTCCATATTCACAGGAGCAGCTTGCTTGGCTGCAGCACAGACATGATGACTGGACAGTCCTGCTGTCTATTTATCAGGGAACATTTGATACTCATTTACCAGGAGATAAATTATTACAGTTCCTCCATGTTACCCCCTTTGTCTTCCCAAAGGTTACACAGCTGAAACCTATACCAAATGCCTTAACTGTCTTCATAGATGGATCTAAGAATGGAAAGGCCTCCTTTGTTGTTAAAGATCAAGTTTTTTTTGTCCATACCCCATACACTTCTGCCCAATTAGTACAACTTTATAGTGCTTTAGAAATATTTAAATTAATAAATCAATCATTTAACCTTTTTTCTGATAGCCATTATGTAGTCAGAGCTCTCCAAGTCTTGGAGACTGTCTCTACTATACAACCCTCAACACCTACCTTTAAACTATTTTCAGAAATACAAAAACACATAAGGGCCCGGCCAAACCCATTCTTTGTGGGCCATATCAGAGCCCACTCGAATCTGCCCGGTCCTTTAACCAAAGGTAATGATTTAGCTGACAGGGCCACTAGACTGACAATGATTGCTTCTCTTAGTGATTCCTTACAAGAAGCACAGATGGCACATTCACTCCATCACCTTAATGCTCAAACATTGCGGCTTAAGTACAAAATTACTAGAGAACAAGCCAGACAAATTGTCAAAAATTGTAAAAACTGCCTGACCCTACTTCCTGAGCCACACATTGGGGTTAATCCCAGGGGCCTTATCCCGGGAGAAATATGGCAAATGGATGTCACCCATGTCCCATCTTTTGGAAAACTAAAATTTGTACATGTTACCATTGATACCTTTAGTGGGTTCATATGTGCCTCTGCACACACAGGAGAGGCCACAAAAGATGTTATTGCTCATATGCTCTACACATTTTCTGTTATGGGACAACCCAAAATGCTAAAAACGGATAATGGGCCTGGCTATGTTAGTCATAAATTTAAACAATTTTGCTCCCAATTTCAAATAAAACATATTACAGGCATACCTTATAACCCTCAGGGACAAGGAATTGTGGAACGAGCACATCAAACCCTTAAGAATACACTGTTAAAGCTTACTGCCCAAGAAACTCTTTATTCTCTTAAAGGCAGCGCAAAATTTTTATTATCCCATGCCCTTTTTGTTTTGAATTTCTTAACTTTGGATAATCAAGGGTGTTCAGCTGCCGATCGCTTATGGCACCCCTCAACCAAGATGGATCACGCTCATGTTCTTTGGAGGGATCCCCTAACTGGACAGTGGCAGGGTCCTGACCCTGTAATAGTCTGGGGAAAAGGGTCTGCCTGTATTATAACTCTAAAGAGGGGGGAGCCAAATGGCTCCCTGAAAGATTAATAAAGCTTTACAATAAATTTCAAACAAATTCCAAGATTGATAAAGCCTTATAACAAATTCCAGGGTGGCGCCTGAGAAAAATGCATGATTTCTTTTTCAGAGCAATGAAGTTCTACTGGATTCTACTGAAACTTCTCTTTCTAACTGTGCTGACATCCGGAACGTCAAGCCCCTATCAGATTTGGAATTACACCTGGGTAATTATAAATGAGGCCGGAGATACCGCCTTTACCACCTCCCACACTGGCCCTAACCCCACCTGGCCACAATTAACTCCAGATTTTTGTAAACTAGCTGCAGGAGGAAATTCTTACTGGGGCCTCGCAGACAAATACTTACCCCTAATTGAAGCCCCTCATGGGTCTAGTTTTAATGAAAGATATGTCGGTTGTGACACTGTCCATCGACGCACCAACATTAGGGAAACTGACTTTTATGTCTGTCCCGGATCCCACAGAGATCGCTCCCTAAACTATAAGTGTGGATACAGGGATCAATTCTATTGTGCCTCCTGGGGGTGTGAAACCACAGGAGACGCATACTGGAAACCTACCTCCTCTTGGGATTATATCACAGTAAAAAAGGGGTGGCACAATTCTAACAGAAACAGTACTCTAACCCAGGAATGCCGGAACACTGAGCCTTCCAAGGGCTGGTGCAACCCTCTTACAATAACTTTTACTGATGCTGGGAAAAAGATCACCCCAGAAAACTGGCATAGGGGGTTTGAGTGGGGTCTCCGGATGTATGTTGCCAATAGAGACCCCGGAGTAACCTTCAAAATTAGATTATTTAAAACCACCCCCAACTTACATAAGACCTCCATTGGGCCTAACCCTCAATTGCATAGCCAGGGTTCCTTGCCGCCCAGGGTGGTGACTCAGCCCCCCCTTTAACACCTCTAGTCCTCCAACTACCCTTTTTCAGCCCACCATACCTGTTGGGCCAATGTCCCCCACAAGCCTGATTTTATCTGTTCTTAATGCCTCAGCTCTTGCCTTGGTATATCATGAACAGGAAACAAATACCTCTATTTATGAGGAATGCTGGATGTGTTTTTCAGCTAACCCTCCTTTCTATGAGGGTATAGCCACTTTTGGCAACATCACATATACTAATAACACTGGTGGTCTCTCTTGGAACACCATAGAACTCACTATCACAGAAGTCTCGGGGATAGGAAGCTGCCTCCTCGGGAAGAACATGCTCCTCCCTAAACAATTATTAGAAATATGTAATCATACCATAATCGTTGACAATCAAAATACATATTTACAATCCCCCAAGTATACTTATCTAGCATGTTCCACTGGTCTAACCACATATGTTATAACATCTCAATTTTTAAAGACTAAAGATTACTGTGTGCTGGTTCAATTATTTCCCAGACTCAGCATACATGAGCCAGAGACTTTTCTTAAATCCTGGGAAAAGGGCTCGGATATGCCTCACAAGGTAAAAAGAGAACCAGTAACTGCCATCACTCTCGCTGTTCTCCTAGGTCTAGGGGCCACGGGTGCAGGCACTGGCATCGCTTCCCTCGTTACTTCCCATCAATACTATAACCAGCTTAGTGAAGCCATAGATAAGGATATTGCTGAATTAAGAGATGGATTAGCTAACTTAAAAGACTCAGTTGCCTCGTTGTCTGAAGTAGTCTTACAAAATAGAAGAGGCCTAGACTTAATCTTCCTACAACAAGGAGGACTTTGTGCAGCCTTAAAAGAGGAATGCTGTGTTTATGTAGATAAGACTGGACTTGTAGAAGACAGTCTAAGAAAGGTGAGAGATAGCCTAGAAAAATGAAGGAGAGAGAGAGAACAACAAGAGTCTTGGTACCAAAACTGGTTTTCTACATCCCCATGGCTCTCTACCTTGTTGCCCTCAATTTTGGGACCCCTTGTGGGCCTACTTTTGTTGATTTCCTTTGGTCCTTGGGCCTTCCAACGACTTACACACTTTATTAAATCACAAATAGATTCTGCTTTGCCTAGAAATTCTGTTTCAGTACATTATCATCACTTGGAGACCGGAACAGCTGAGTAGAACCAGAGAGACAATGAACAAGATGAGGTGCCTACAACTTATCGGGAGAGGCTCAATTTCCACAATCTCTTATATTAATGCCATCTGGCCCTTGCTCTTTCGCCCCTGGGCTCAAGTGAGAGGAATGAGAAGATGACCTGATGTAGCTATCCTCAGGGACAGGCAACTTCCTCTGACCCTTGACCAATCTAAGACAGGAACCTTGGGGGCGACAAGGTGATCCTATGACAGATAAGGCTGGGGTTTGAGAGGTCGATCCTAAGACAGAGGTGGCTACACCCCGTTTAAACGTGCAGGCCGGTCAAATGCTCCTCTGCCCAGTTTCTCCCCCAATAACACACACGTATAGCCCAGAACGGTGTGTTACAGCACAAGTTCATTCCTAGCCATTGGGGTGCGGTCCTAACTGCAAGAGTGGCTTGCCATGGCCGAGCTGGGCACTCTGTGAGGCATGTCTGATCTCTCTCAGACCACTACTTCCACCTAATGGTTTTTTTTTTTAAAGAAAAATGGGGGAGATTCATGGAGCCATATTGGATTTGGGCCTAGCCGCTTTTTGACTGCATGGTTCAAAGTGACTCTGGGCTGTTTGGCCACAGAGACTCACCCTGAAGATGACTGCCATAAATCTTAAGATTGTTGGATAAAGCCTCTCCCATGAATTTACGGCACAGGAGTATAACATTCAAGGGATGCCTCAGCTCGAGCAGATACCAGTTATCTCCTCAGTCAACACCCAGTGTCTCCACCACCTGACCTCATCGCCTGACTTCTTTGCCTCCAGCTATCACTGCCTATACCCTCATCTCCCCCTCCTTCATATTTCACAAAGGTCACTCCCCCTACCTGAAAGCCTTAAAAGCTGCAATGTTCATCCCAATAAACGAGACCTTGACAACAGAACTTTTGCTTGGTCTCCTTCTTCTCTTCACCCCCATTTTGGCCCACAGGTAGAAAGCCTCTTCGGGACCCTGAATAACTGGGTCCCCGCTGGCGGGGACAGTGCTCTAGAAGTATGACAACATATTTGTGTGTGCTGTCTGTATACTCATGTGTAGGTTCCCATGTAGGTATTCAGTTGTATATACACACTGACCTGTGGCATTCTAACAAGGGAAGGTAGATTAGGGAGTGGACCCAAGGAACCATCTGCCTTTGCCTCCTTAGCACTTCTCTCTCTCTCTCTCTCTCTCTCTCTCTCTCTCTCTCTCTCTCTCTCTCTCTTCCTTCCTCTCTCTCTCTCTCTCTCTCTCTTTCTTTCTTTCCTTCTTTCTTTCTTTCTTTTCTACATTAATTTTGGAGCCAAACGCAAAGTTTTATGCTTATAATAGAGATACTTTACTGAATAAGTTATAATCCAGAGCCATTTCATTCTCCCACAAAATAGGGTTTTGTGTGTGTGTGTGTGTGTGTGTGTGTGTGTGTGTGTGTAGTGTGTGTGTGTGTGTGTGTGTGTGTGTGTGTGTGTGTACCACTGGCTGTCCTGGAACTAGCTCTGTAGACCAGAAGGTGGCCTCAAACTTAAAGAGTTTAGCCTGCCTCTTTTGCCTGATTTCTATGATTAAATGCATGCAACACTACTGCCCATTTTACATTTTTAACTGAGCAATTTTATTTTTTCCTATTAGTGAGAATTAGGTTTTTCCATTTTAAAAAATGATGTATTGCCAGCACTTATCATATACCAAAATACAAGCACTTATCATGAAATTATTATTTAAAAGAATAAATAATGGTCAATAAAAGACATGCATAAGTTATATTAACATTCATGGTATCCAGTGTATTTAGGTATAATACTAAGTGCTTTCTACATTAATAGCAATCTTTTTGTCTAGATCTCACAAGGTTGATATTCACAGATAGCCATTGAACCTTAGAGCAAGATAATGTCGTCTCTTGCAGTGGTCAATTAAATAGCTACCTGTCAGCTCTCAAGGCAGGTACTATCCTTTCCAGAAGAAATTTTGTCTCATAGCCTAGAAATGTCATAACTAGAAATAACTAATGTCTAAAGTACTGGCTAGCAAAGACATAAATATTTTTAATTTGATACATTTCACTAATTTTGAAGGAGGTAATACATGCTTGGAATGCATTTCACTATAACTGAATTTGGACTCACAGATCTATCAGGTTTGCGGTGATGACTAATTGAATTTTACTGCTATTTCTATGCATTGCTAAAATTTTGTCGAGCTTTTAAGTTCTGTTAATATCAAAGCTGTGTTTCTACTGAGAATTAACTAAGAAAAGGACTGGGAAAGAACACTCAGTAACATACATAACTTGCCATATAAAAAAACTGAGTTTAATTGCCAGAATCCACATAAAAAAGCAGGAACAATGGCATTCACTTTTAATTTCAGTGCTGTAAAATCCTAAACAGCTGTGCCCCTGAAGCTCACTGGTCAGCTACCTATGTGTACCACATCAGGAGCAAACTAACTAAGATGAAGAGTGAGTGGGAAATATGTGTGCTTGTTTTCTGGCCTGTACATAGCCTTGAGCACATATGCAGTTATTTCTTCATATAAAGCACATATGTACACACTGATTCAGAGACCAATTTAGACACCAGAATGTAAACACTTGTGCCCTCTGCAGGTTCTTAGAGGTGTCTCACATGTCTTTTTAAAATATATATCCAAGTTCAATGATTAGAATTACCATTTTACTGTGTTTACTTGGTGTTTCTTTCCAGGAACATACAAAAAAATCACTGATCTAAAACTTAGAGATCTGCTAAGTTTATGAGTCATAAGATTTGTATGGTTGCACGGAAATAGTGATAATGAATAATTCTTTAAACACGTATTTTCATTCTCACTAATTGCCTTATTAGATTTGTGTGTATATATTTTTCTCTCTCTCTGTCTCTCTCTCTCTGTCTCTCTCTCTCTCTGTCTCTCTCTCTCTCTCTCGTGTGTGTGTGTGTGTGTGTGTGTGTGTGTGTGTGTTTATGTTGATGTAGATATATTCAAATGTATGTGGAATTCAGAAGTCAACTTCAGGTATCATTCATCTTATTTTTGATATTGAGATCTTTTGAATGCCCAGAACTTATAAACTGTAGTAGCCTGCCTGGCCAGTAGGCTCAATTGATCCACCTCTTCCTACTTTCCCAGAGATGATACTATATGTTGCATAACACACCAGATTTTTAAGATGGGTTCTGGGCTAACTTGACATCTTTGTGCTTTCACAGCAAGCTCTTTACTATCTGGACTAGTTCCAAAGTCCATAGCATCCCTTAATATGTGTGAGCTACCTCCTATCTGATGCTGCTATTCCAGCCCTACCCAAACCCCAGAAGCTTCTGATGCACACCAAAAACTCTGTAATGTAAAAATTTCCTCTATTGTTAATTACTGATACCAGGTTTCTTTATTATTAAGCACAAATAAAAACTACCATCTATATTAACCTTCTAATTTACATTTATCCATCCAACTTTCTGAGTGTCTACTCTGTTTTATGTTGAGGACTGTCTTGCATGCAAACAGATACATAGAAAAATCCCCAAGATCAAAAAGTATACAGCTACTTTATACGTGTTAAATTTTCAACAGTTCAGAGGTATTTGGATAATTATTATGTTCTGTATTCTTATATTTCTATTGCAAAGATAAACTATACTTATTTGTATGCCCGTGTTTGTTTTGATACATTCTCAGATACATCAATTACATAGGTTAGAGTTGTAATTGAAATAAATGCAGAGCAATGCAAGAAAGAGGAGAGAGAATATCAGCCTTCTAGAGCACAGCAAGCCAAGTAAAACTTAAAGGACCATGGCAATAAAGCTAGTTAGGATTGACCAAGCTGATAAGCCTTACAGTATGGTAAGCCTTTGTTTTATTTGTCTTCCTACCAAACTTAAGAGACAGTACTCATGAATGATGAATAAGCGTTATCTTTCTCAAAAGGTCGAGTGACATGGAAGTCCGGTGTCTATTCACCATTGTATTCCAAATGATAGGTCAATACAAGTGCTACTTAATAAAGGCATGGTTGCTTTTATCTGACTGATTCAGCCTAAAAATTGCCTCAACCTGTTTTCCATCCCACAGAGCCCATGTGAAAAGGTCCAATGTGGAGAGATTTTAACCAGTACTGGGCAAGTGGATAGATTCAAATCTGGCTCCCTGTCAAGCTCAAGAATATGAATTGAAGTCCAGACCCAGAGTCAGATCTTGTCTCAGAAGTTTATTCCTGAGGAACAGGATTTGAATTCATGTCTGACCACCACATATGTTCACATACATATGCATGCATATTCATACATGTGCACGTGAACACACTAAAACACACACACACACACACACACACACACATACACACAAACACATACATACATTCACAAAAGGACAATTGTACACCACTTACTTTTATGTAGTCACTTTTCTTAGCCCATATGAAGGCACAGATACCAAAACTGATATTGTATTTTCAGCTTCTTTGTGAAAGGATAAACACCAACCTTTTTCCGGGTTCTGCATTTGCTGTTCTTACACATAGTAAGGAAAGAATGGCAAAAGAATCTAACATGTCAAGACATAATATTTGTTGTCTAAGTTTCTGGAATTTTGAAAAACTCTTCAAATCTTGATTTTAGGCTCTGAGTTCTCTGCTGAGTAACCCCACAAATGAGCTGGCTATTTGGCACTGATCCTTTCCTGTTCCCCATGAGTTAGGCTTGTGGGGTCAAGTGCATCCAAACTTTGGAGAACATATGGGTACAGAGAAGTGAATCTATTCCCCAGCATATTTGATGACATGAAGACTTGAAAGAATTTAAGTCTTTCATTTGCAATGGCCTTCGGCTCCTGCCTGATACTGTGGCATTAAGAAGCAAGAACCTGTATCTAAGAAAGAGCTAATTAGCTATATTACCCCTAGCAAGTCTCTTGCCCTCTCTGGCCCTCAGCGAATCATCTCTGAAAAAACAATACTCACTCAGCTCTGAGAACCTGACTATGAAATTATATGAAGCTCTAAAAGAAACATTCTGATGAATTCATATCCTGTGTTTGTAGCACATCTCCTTAGCTTAGGTGGGAGGTACATCAGAAATTACAGGGTGAACAATGTCACTGAATTATCTAAGGCTCTTTCAAGTCTCATTTCCTTTAGAAAGCCACAGGGATATCCTTGTCTGATATAATTTTCTTCTTGGTGTTTTTTCAATGTCTCTGTATGTATATGTGCATCTGCCTTTATGTTTAGAAAATAGCATTTCTTTGCAATTCTCCTCTGTCTCTAGCAATCTTTGATCTACCCTCATGTATAAGCAGCCCTGAGCCTTAGCAGCAAGGATTATGATGTAGATTTCAAATTTACAGCTATGCATTTTCTTCTCTGTATTGAAATATATACAAGAAATATTGCATTCTGTCTTAAAGTGTATACATATGACTGGATGATAAAGAAGGGACAATAAGTCTCTCCTACGCTTCAGTCTTCCATGCACACAGAATGTGGGACACCCTACTTCAAGTCATCAGACCTTCCACTCACCATTCAGTTGGTTAGTCAGGTGCCACTGCTTTGGAAGACTTTTATCTCCACCTTACCTACTATGTCACAAGCCTTCAAATTGCACATAAAAGTGTAATGTTTCATATCTGTAATCTTTGCACTCAACAGGCTGAGGCACAAGGATCGTATTTTCATGCAGAGCCTGGCTGCAAATTATAAACCTCTTCCTTAAACCAAAATTACAATTTTAGAAGAATTAACATCCAAAGCAGGGTGCATACATCTGCATAAGTTAAGTATTTATGTGCTCAAAGTATGGAAATGGCCATGTTTACCTATTTGTCTTAAAAGCAAGGAGAGTCGTGTACAAACTCATATATGACAGGAGAGCATTCCTCTGTACTTTTTGATAACAGAAAATAAGTAAGATACATCTTAGCACAGATAGCATAAGATTACTTAAAAACAAAATGAATAAAAACCACAAACAACAAAGACATCTTTTATCTCTTCTAACTCTTACTAGCAAGCATTTGTGCATATATCAGTTTTCCCCTACTTGTCTGATCATCCAATATTCTTTTTTCTTTTGAACTGATTTTAACTTCCATGAGAATTCATGTGTTTATTTTCCAAAAGCAAATTTAATAATATTGTAGTCCTATAAGAAACCAAATATTGACCATTTATGCTTCATTCTCATAATAAAATTATAATGATTAGGGTGATGTTTTCATTTTCGGTAAGGTAGCTAAAACAAAGCACCAGGGTACAGCAATTGGCCTAATGACACAGCGCAGCCCAGATGCCTGAGCCAATAGATGACTGCATTATGCTGCTTGTTTTAAGATGAAAATGTAAGTAGTAGAGCATTGAGAAAGATGTCACTGGCAAGACAGATTACTGCAGGGGCAAAAGGAACAAGTACATCCCATCAGACAGGGCCAATAGCAGGGCTGCTATCAGAGGTCAGTGGTAGAAGAAACCAAGGGAGAGGATGGGGAAGAAAATCACTGTGTGTAAGCGAGAGAGAGAGAGAGAGAGAGAGAGAGAGAGAGAGAGAGAGAGAGAGAGAGAGAGAGAGAGAGAGAGAGAGAGATCTGAATAAGAAATATTTCCCATAAGATCGTGTATTGAAACACTTTGTCCCTGATTTCTGGTGGTGCTTGTGGAGGTTATGAAATGTTTACAAGGCACAGTCTTGTTGGAGGAAGTATGTCACAGGGATTGTTTTGAAGGATTATAGCCACCACTATTTCCTGTTTTTTGACCTCAGCTTCCTGTGTATAGATAAAAGTGTGGGCAGCATACTGTTTCAGCAAACTACTAGTATACATTCCTGTCATTATGGACTCTATATATTTTTGCAGCCATCAACCAAAGAAAAATATTTCTTCTGTAAGTTGCTTTGGTTATAATATTTTATCACAGTAAGAGAGAAGTAATGAATAGAATTCTGTACTTTATGTATGTGTGTTTTGTGTGTTTGCTGTGGGAGATACACACACCACATATGAGTAAGGAAGGTAGCAGACAGCCTAGGATACTGCTCCTCACATTCAAAGTTGTTTGAGACAAAGTCTCTTGCTTACCATTGCACACATGCTAGGAAGTCCATAGACTTCCAGGAAATCTCATTCTGTCTCTCATCTTACTAAAGAGACACTGGATCATAGAAATACACTTCTGTATCTGACATTATGTGGGTACTAAATAAATATTATGTTTATTTTTCAACATAATATATTTTATCTATTTTTTTTTTTGGAATTTCACATCACGTATTACAATGATGCTCACCCAATCTTTCCATTTCTACGTCCTGATTCCTTGATTCTTAAGCCATCTCCTCAGGCCAGATTTGTGATGTTTTCTCATGTGTGCTTTTGAAGGAAGGAATAAGTGAAGCTGTGTTAACAGACATTCCATGTTAGATTACAGATTTATAATTGTTCCGGAACACAGGGACAGTCCTTAGTTTCCATGAATATGACCTATGAGTGACAAGGGCAGGGGTGGTGGCTGTAGTATGAGATCATAAAAGGTAATGTTGGAGAATGAGTACTGTGGATTTAGGATTTTATGTAGAAAAGTCTTCTCTAAAAGGCTGCCTTCTTCTAAGGAGAAAAAGAGAGTGAAGAAGGTCAGAAAATAAAAAATCCTGACTAAATGGCTTTATTGGATTTTCCCAATCCAGGTTTCATTAGCTAAATGCATGAGGGAGTCTATGTTCAGGATGTTAGCTCTCAGAGGCAACCAATGAAAGTAAATGGCTGATCACTGGAAAGAACAATGGATATACAATACTCAGATTCCCATTCAACTGAATATTTTCCTACATGCTTTTGAAAAATAGCAAAAAAAAAATCTAAAATATTTCCATTGTGTATTTTTCTCTCCTAACTTTTATTCACAAAACTTCATACTGTAGAGAAGGGAGGAATCACATTTGTATTTTGGTTTTTACTTCTGATTCTGAGAACATAATTGAAATATATAAATCAGTCTGACTGATGAAGAAACTGTTATCAAATTATTTATCCCAAATTTATGTAATAAATGACTGACTTACAGACTCTCATGATAAAGCACAATACTTTTTTTTTCTTTTTTTTTTTTATTAACTTGAGTATTTCTTATATACATTTCGAGTGTTATTCCCTTTCCCGGTTTCCGGGCAAACATCCCCCTCCCCCCTCCCCTTCCTAATGGGTGTTCCCCTCTCAAACCTCCCCCCATTGCCGCCCTCCCCCCATAGACTAGTTCACTGGGGGTTCAGTCTTAGCAGGACCCAGGGCTTCCCCTTCCACTGGTGCTCTTACTAGGATATTCATTGCTACCTATGGGGTCAGAGTTCAGGGTCAGTCCATGTATAGTCTTTAGGTAGTGGCTTAGTCCCTGGAAGCTCTGATTGCTTGGCATTGTTGTACTTTTGGGGTCTAGAGCCCCTTCAAGCTCTTCCAGTTCTTTCTCTGATTCCTTCAATAGGGGACCTATTCTCAGTTCAGTGGATTGCTGCTGGCATTCGCCTCTATATTTGCTGTATTCTGGCTGTGTCTCTCAGGAGAGATCTACATCCGGCTCCTGTCGGTCTGCACTTCTTTGCTTCATCCATCTTGTCTAATTGGGTGGCTGTATATGTATGGGCCACATGTGGGGCAGGCTCTGAATGGGTGTTCCTTCAGTCTCTGTTTTAATCTTTGCCTCTCCCTTCCCTGCCAAGGGTATTCTTTTTCCTCATTTAAAGAAGGAGTGAAGCATTCACATTTTGATCATCCGTCTTGAGTTTCGTTTGTTCTAGGGATCTAGGGTAATTCAAGCATTTGGGCTAATAGCCACTTATCAATGAGTGCATACCATGTATGTCTTTCTGTGATTGGGTTAGCTCACTCAGGATGATATTTTCCAGTTCCAACCATTTGCCTACGAATTTCATAAACTCGTTGTTTTTGATAGCTGAGTAATATTCCATTGTATAGATGTACCACATTTTCTGTATCCATTCCTCTGTTGAAGGGCATCTGGGTTCTTTCCATTTTCTGGCTATTATAAATAAGGCTGCGATGAACATAGTGGAGCACGTGTCTCTTTTATATGTTGAGGCATCTTTTGGGTATATGCCCAAGAGAGGTATAGCTGGATCCTCAGGCAGTTCAATGTCCAATTTTCTGAGGAACCTCCAGACTGATTTCCAGAATGGTTTTACCAGTCTGCAATCCCACCAACAATGGAGGAGTGTTCCTCTTTCTCCACATCCTCGCCAGCATCTGCTGTCACCTGAGTTTTTGATCTTAGCCATTCTCACTGGTGTGAGGTGAAATCTCAGGGTTGTTTTGATTTGCATTTCCCTTATGACTAAAGATGTTGAACATTTCTTTAGGTGTTTCTCAGCCATTCGGCATTCCTCAGCTGTGAATTCTTTGTTTAGCTCTGAACCCCATTTTTTAATAGGGTTATTTGTTTCCCTGCGGTCTAACTTCTTGAGTTCTTTGTATATTTTGGATATAAGGCCTCTATCTGTTGTAGGATTGGTAAAGATCTTTTCCCAATCTGTTGGTTGCCGTTTTGTCCTAACCACCGTGTCCTTTGCCTTACAGAAGCTTTGCAGTTTTATGAGATCCCATTTGTCGATTCTTGATCTTAGAGCATAAGCCATTGGTGTTTTGTTCAGGAAATTTTTTCCAGTGCCCATGTGTTCCAGATGCTTCCCTAGTTTTTCTTCTATTAGTTTGAGTGTGTCTGGTTTGATGTGGAGGTCCTTGATCACTTGGACTTAAGCTTTGTACAGGGTGATAAGCATGGATCGATCTGCATTCTTCTACATGTTGCCCTCCAGTTGAACCATCACCATTTGCTGAAAATGCTATCTTTTTTTCCATTGGATGGTTTTGGCTCCTTTGTCAAAAATCAAGTGACCATAGGTGTGTGGGTTCATTTCTGGGTCTTCAATTCTATTCCATTGGTCTATCTGTCTGTCTCTGTACCAATACCATGCAGTTTTTATCACTATTGCTCTGTAATACTGCTTGAGTTCAGGGATAGTGATTCCCCCTGAAGTCCTTTTATTGTTGAGGATAGCTTTAGCTATCCTGGGTTTTTTGTTATTCCAGATGAATTTGCAAATTGTTCTGTCTAACTCTTTGAAGAATTGGATTGGTATTTTGATGGGGATTGCATTGAATCTGTAGATTGCTTTTGGTAAAATGGCAATTTTTACTATATTAATCCTGCCAATCCAATGGCATGGGAGATCTTTCCATCTTCTGAGGTCTTCTTCAATTTCTTTCCTCAGTGTCTTGAAGTTCTTATTGTACAGATCTTTTACTTGCTTGGTTAAAGTCACACCGAGGTACTTTATATTATTTGGGTCTATTATGAAGGGTGTCGTTTCCCTAATTTCTTTCTCGGCTTGTTTCTCTTTTGTATAGAGGAAGGCAACTGATTTATTTGAGTTAATTTTATACCCAGCCACTTTGCTGAAGTTGTTTATCGGCTTTAGTAGTTCTCTGGTGGAACTTTTGGGATCACTTAAATATACTATCATGTCATCTGCAAATAATGATATTTTGACCTCTTCTTTTCCGATCTGTATCCCCTTGATCTCCTTTTGTTGTCTGATTGCTCTGGCTAGAACTTCAAGAACTATATTGAATAAGTAGGGAGAGAGTGGGCAGCCTTGTCTAGTCCCGGATTTTAGTGGGATTGCTTCAAATTTCTCTCCACTTAGTTTAATGTTAGCAACTGGTGTGCTGTATATGGCTTTTACTATGTTTAGGTATGGGCCTTGAATTCCTATTCTTCCCAGGACTTTTATCATGAAGGGGTGTTGAATTTTGTCAAATGCTTTCTCAGCATCTAATGAAATGATCATGTGGTTCTGTTCTTTCAGTTTGTTTATATAATGGATCACGTTGATGGTTTTCCGTATATTAAACCATCCCTGCATGCCTGGGATGAAGCCTACTTGATCATGGTGGATGATTGTTTTGATGTGCTCTTGAATTCGGTTTGCCAGAATTTTATTGAGTATTTTTGCGTCGATATTCATAAGGGAAATTGGTCTGAAGTTCTCTTTCTTTGTTGTGTCTTTGTGTGGTTTAGGTATAAGAGTAATTGTGGCTTCGTAGAAGGAATTCGGTAGGGCTCCATCTGTTTCAATTTTGTGGAATAGTTTGGATAATATTGGTATGAGGTCTTCTATGAAGGTTTGATAGAATTCTGCACTAAACCCGTCTGGACCTGGGCTCTTTTTGGTTGGGAGACCTTTAATGACTGCTTCTATTTCCTTAGGAGTTATGGGGTTGTTTAACTGGTTTATCTGTTCCTGATTTAACTTCGATACCTGGTATCTGTCTAGGAAATTGTCCATTTCCTGAAGATTTTCAAATTTTGTTGAATATAGGTTTTTATAGTAAGATCTGATGATTTTTTGAATTTCCTCTGAATCTGTAGTTATGTCTCCCTTTTCATTTCTGATTTTGTTAATTTGGACGCACTCTCTGTGTCCTCTCGTTAGTCTGGCTAAGGGTTTATCTATCTTGTTGATTTTCTCAAAGAACCAACTTTTGGTTCTGTTGATTCTTTCTATGGTCCTTTTTGTTTCTACTTGGTTGATTTCAGCTCTGAGTTTGATTATTTCCTGCCTTCTACTCCTCCTGTGTGTATTTGCTTCTTTTTGTTCTAGAGCTTTTAGGTGTGCTGTCAAGCTGCTGACGTATGCTCTTTCCTGTTTCTTTCTGCAGGCACTCAGCGCTATGAGTTTTCCTCTTAGCACAGCTTTCATTGTGTCCCATAAGTTTGAGTATGTTGTATCTTCATTTTCATTAAATTCTAAAAAGTTTTTAATTTCTTTCTTTATTTCTTCCTTGACCAGGTTATCATTGAGTAGAGCATTGTTCAACTTCCACGTATATGTGGGCATTCTTCCCTTATTGTTATTGAAGACCAGTTTTAGGCCGTGGTGGTCCGATAGCACGCATGGGATTATTTCTATCTTTCTGTACCTGTTGAGGCCCGTTTTTTGACCAATTATATGGTCAATTTTGGAGAAAGTACCATGAGGAGCTGAGAAGAAGGTATATCCTTTTGCTTTAGGATAGAATGTTCTATAAATATCCGTTAAGTCCATTTGGCTCATGACTTCTCTTAGTCTGTCGACATCACTGTTTAATTTCTGTTTCCATGATCTGTCCATTGATGAGAGTGGGGTGTTGAAATCTCCCACTATTATTGTGTGAGGTGCAATGTGTGTTTTGAGCTTTAGTAAGGTTTCTTTTACGTATGTAGGTGCCCTTGTATTTGGGGCATAGATATTTAGGATTGAGAGTTCATCTTGGTGGATTTTTCCTTTGATGAATATGAAGTGTCCTTCCTTATCTTTTTTGATGACTTTTAGTTGGAAATTGATTTTATTTGATATTAGAATGGCTACTCCAGCTTGCTTCTTCTGACCATTTGCTTGGAAAGTTGTTTTCCAGCCTTTCACTCTGAGGTAGTGTCTGTCTTTGTCTCTGAGGTGTGTTTCCTGTAGGCAGCAGAATGCAGGGTCCTCGTTGCGTATCCAGTTTGTTAATCTATGTCTTTTTATTGGGGAGTTGAGGCCATTGATATTGAGAGATATTAAGGAATAGTGATTATTGTTTCCCTTTATATTCATATTTGGATGTGAGGTTATGTTTGTGTGCTTTCATTCTCTTTGTTTTGTTGCCAAGACGATTAGTTTCTTGCTTCTTCTAGGGTATAGCTTGCCTCCTTATGTTGGGCTTTACCCTTTATTATCCTTTGTAGTGCTGGATTTGTAGAAAGATATTGTGTAAATTTGGTTTTGTCATGGAATATCTTGGTTTCTCCATCAATGTTAATTGAGAGTTTTGCTGGATACAGTAACCTGGGCTGGCATTTGTGTTCTCTTAGGGTCTGTATGACATCAGTCCAGGATCTTCTGGCCTTCATAGTTTCTGGCGAGAAGTCTGGTGTCATCCTGATAGGTCTCCCTTTATATGTTACTTGACCTTTTTCCCTTACTGCTTTTAATATTCTTTCTTTATTTTGTGCGTTTGGTGTTTTGACAATTATGTGACGGGAGGTGTTTCTTTTCTGGTCCAATCTACTTGGAGTTCTGTAGGCTTCTTGTATGTCTATGGGTATCTCTTTTTTTAGGTTAGGGAAGTTTTCTTCTATGATTTTGTTGAAGATATTTACTGGTCCTTTGAGCTGGGAGTCTTCACTCTCTTCTATACCTATTATCCTTAGGTTTGATCTTCTCATTGAGTCCTGGATTTCCTGTATGTTTTGGACCAGTATCTTTTTCTGCTTTACATTATCTTTGACAGTCGAGTCAATGATTTCTATGGAATCTTCTGCTCCTGAGATTCTCTCTTCCATCTCTTGTATTCTGTTGGTGAAGCTTGTATCTACAGCTCCTTGTCTCTTCTTTTGGTTTTCTATATCCAGGGTTGTTTCCATGTGTTCTTTCTTGATTGCTTCTATTTCCATTTTTAATTCCTTCAACTGTTTGATTGTGTTTTCCTGGAATTCTTTCAGGGATTTTTGTGTCTCCTCTCTATGGGCTTCTGCTTGTTTATTTATGTTTTCCTGGAAATCTTTCAGGGATTTTTACGATTCCTCTCTGTAGGCTTCTACTTGTTCTCTAAGGGAGTTCTTCATGTCTTTCTTGAAGTCCTCCAGCATCATGATCAAATATGATTTTGAAACTAGATCTTGCTTTTCTGGTGTGTTTGGATATTCCGTGTTTGCTTTGGTGGGAGAATTGGGCTCCGATGATGCCATGTAGTCTTGGTTTCTGTTGCTTGTGTTCCTGCGCTTGCCTCTCGCCATCAGATTATCTCTAGTGTTACTTTGTTCTTCTATTTCTGACAGTGGCTAGACTGTCCTATAAGCCTGTGTGTCAGGAGTGCTGTAGACCTGTTTTCCTCTCTTTCAGTCAGTTATGGGGACAGAGTGTTCTGCTTTCGGGCGTGTAGTTTTTCCTCTCTACAGGTCTTCAGCTGTTCCTGTGGGCCTGTGTCTTGAGTTCACCAGGCAGCTTTCTTGCAGCAGAAAATTTGGTCTTACCTGTGGTCCCGAGGCTCAGGTTCGCTCGTGGGGTGCTGCCCACGGGCTCTCTGCAGCGGCAGCAATCAGGAAGACCTGTGCCGCCCCTTCCGGGAGCTTCAGTGCACCAGGGTTCCAGATGGTCTTTGGCTTTTTCCTCTGGCATCCGAAATGTGTGTGCAGGGAGCAGTCTCTTCTGGTTTCCCAGGCTTGTCTGCCTCTCTGATGGTTTAGCTCTCCCTCCCACGGGATTTGGGTGCAGAGAACTGTTTATCCGGTCTGTTTCTTTCAGGTTCCGGCGGTGTCTCAGGCGCAGGGGTCCTGCCGCTCCTGGGCCCTCCCCCACGGGAGCCCAGAGGCCTTATACAGTTTCCTCTTGGGCCAGGGATGTGGGCAGGGGTGAGCAGTGTTGGTGGTCTCTTCCACTCTGCAGCCTCAGGAGTGCCCACCTGACCAGGCGGTTGGGTCTCTCTCTCACCGGGTCTGGGAGCAGAGAGCTGCTGCGGGCCGGGATCCGCGGGTGTGGGACTTCCGGTAAACACAGAACATGCCCGATCCTAGAGAAATTCTGCTTCCGTGTGTCCCAAGCTCACCAGGCAGCTTTCTTGCAGCAGAAATTTTGGTCTTACCTGTGGTCCCGAGGCTCAGGTTCGCTCGTGGGGTGCTGCCCAGGGGCTCTCTGCAGCGGCAGCAACCAGGAAGCCACAATACTTTTTTATACATGGAATTATGCCTCCTATATTATGCCATTTCAACAGAAAATATAAAATATGCTTCATTAGTACATATAATTTCTGCCTTTCCAGCTCTGTGTGTTTAATGGCAATACTAAATAAAACCACACATTCAAAAGAGTTGAAGATAGGGCTCTCATAAGCTAGGAATTCATTCTATTGATGACACAATGTGAATGTGTGGCAAGTTCTTTGTTTAGCCTCATACTGAAGATATGTAGAATCACAGATTACCTTGAAATTAGAGACTAAAGGTATGCCTTGGAAGGCGAGACATAACTAATGAGTCTGGATCTGAAATTGTAACTCAGTGAATCTGCAGACATGGATATGGATATGTCTGAGGCTGAACTAGAAGTTTTTTGTGTTACTGTAGTTTAATAATTCCACAGCTTCATTTGCTCAGTGGAGTTTAGTGTTAGTTAAGAGAAAAAAGAGCTTAAGAACATGCTAGTTAAATGAACCATTGTGATCAAACACTGAGTTGACATACAAATTATGGAATCTACAGAATCATGTTTTAGGGGGCTAGTGTGGTGTGAGACGTAAAATCATGTCAGGACATTTGGTAAGGTAGAGAAAGTTGAGACCTGGAAGCTCGATATATCTGAGCAACTCCCTGCTCCCTGCCAGACAGGAACATGCCATACTCTTCACATAAAGGGCACATGTCCTATAGTCATGCTGGCCCAAATCAGAGTTCTCCATGGTAATGAGGTATCCAGAAGCCTGGATGATTTAGCCAATGAACTTTCCTTCCTAGATATTCCTCCCTGCAAAAGGTATTTAATCTCAGATAAGCTATTTAATCATGAGAAGTGGGCATGTTATGGTATGTTAAGCATCCATTTTCTTCCATGAACAACTACTAAATTGTTTAGAAACATGGACTGTCTCTTTCATCAAGATCCACAATGGGGAGCCATGGAGAAAGCATTTGACTACAGGGTCTCAGCTTAATTCTCCCATAGAAGGCCTCTCAGTTCTCCCAGACACAACTCCATGAAGCCTACCTCCACCAAGCTAAGGACAATCACCCATGGAACAAATGTGAACTCTCCTTTCCCTGGCCCAGGGTTGGATGCTGTCCTCAGCCTGTGGTCTGCCCCACCATCACCCCACATAGTTCTTGGTTTTTCCAAGACTCCCATTGGTGCCTGAATGACCAGGAGTCTGAGAAACCCACTGCCCTGGCCTTACTGTATTGCATGCCCAGGGACCCCTGAACCAATTCTGGTTTTCCCACATCTCAGACTGCACTTTTCCACTCCTGGAACACTATCTAAAAGAGCTTCAGAACAGACCAACATCTGATCCACTGGTGCTGTGGGATAAGTGCAGTCAAATTCCCCATGTTCTGCCTTCCCAAGAGGCCTTGCCCAGAAGCAGAGTGTGGATTGACAGTGTGATGCTCAGTGGTCAAGTGTTTGCTAGTCTATTGTGAGTACCAGTCTTCAGTTCACAGCATCATGTCAGGATACACACACACACACACACACACACACACACACACACACACGCAGAGAGAGAGGGGGAGAGAGAGAGAGAGAGAGAGAGAGAGAGAGAGAGAGAGAGAAGGAAAGAAGTAAAATAATTTTTAAATGAATTATTGTTAGGGATTAGGGAAATAGCTCAGTCAGAAACAAGTATGCAGACCTCAGTTTAATAATTCACTTGTAAAGAAACAATACCCATGGTAGAACATATTTGTAAACTTAAGGCTGGGACTATAAAAGCATGTAAATTCCTGAGGCTCACTCACCATTGCTGTAGCTGAATTAGTGAGCCATTCAGAGACTCTGACTCAAAAATCAAGATGGGTTGCACCTGTGAAGAAATGACTTGATTTTGTCATCTGGCTTCCACATGGATTTGCATTATATGTGTACATAGGCATACACGCAAACAAACAAACAAACAAACACAAACACACACACACTCATAGAGACAGAGACAGACAGAGACAGAGAGGAACAAAGAGACAGAGAAACAGAAAAACAGAAATAGAGGGAAAGAGACAGAGAGGAACAGAGAGACAGAGACAAATGACAAACAATTGCACTTATTCATATAACCTCCTTCCCTCCACAAATAATTTTTGTTGTTGTTGTTTGAAGGATGACATGAAGACATGATATCAATGAGAAGATATTAAACATCAAACAGGGTTTGGCAGTGTTCTCTTGACTACAAATTCTTATCAGGTAAGTTAAGTGTTCAACTGTTTGTTTGCCATTTCAAGCTATGCTAAGATATACTGTAAGAAAAAAATCAAATTCTTACATAAATTACAGCATGTCACAGAATCCTCATAGCAAACTTTGCTGGAGAATATCAAATGGTATGTCCATGTACCAGCTGGGAGGATATCCTCATATTTATTATCCCATAAACTGAAATATGTGTTTTCCAGAATCAGCAATAATCTTACTACACTTTGGAAATGGAATATTCCCTTTTTCAAATGATCTTGGTGTTTGAAAAAATTTAAAGAAACAGTGAAATTTTAAACTGAATACAGAATTCATAAGCTTCACACAGTGAAAACACAGAGTCAGTTGTTTCATTTCAGAGGACACATGTCACAACAACAACAAAAGAAACCTACATATTTTTATATTCAGGGTCTGCTGTGCCATTCAACACTGCTTGAACCATTGGTTTCTCATCAGCAAACAGAAATATTGATCATTATGGACTAATGTGTCACTAGCACTCTATTGAACATTAGAACTTAATGCATAAAGATATCCAGGCAATGTAGAATATTCCAGCAGTGATTTTCAATCATGTGTTTATTTGAAAGGTTTGATTTTTATTATTTATGTTTTTTGTTTATGTGAGTGTATACGATTGTGCATGTAAAAATGTCCATGCTGTCCAGAATAAGACACCAAATTCCTTGCATCCAGAGTTACAAACTGTTATGGATGGTGACCTCTGAACTCTGTTCCTTGGAAGAAAGTAGTAAGCACTTTTTAAGTCTAAGTCATCTCTGAAACGCCATGGATTAATTTGAAGTTACAAAACCTAAAGATTTCCTGCATTGCCTTCTGGAATCACAGCTCATATCCATGGAATGTTTTGGGAGAATGGGGAGTCACTGATTCACAGAACAAACTATTATTTGCTCATTTTTCACTGTATTTTAAAGACATTTCTACCATGTTTATCTGATGTTATTCTTGGAGCTGGAGAAATCTGGCCAACACTGTAAATTTTGTTCAAATTTATAGTACCTGGTGTGGTCATGTGCATATCTTTCTGTAACTCTGACACTATGGGAGCCAGAGGCAGGGAGTTCGGTTGGGCTTTCTGTCTTAAGAATTCTAGATATAATGAGAGATATCTCAGGAGAATGAGGCAGGGAACTGAAAAACAGGATTTTTTCTGGTGTACACACATGCATGAGTGTGTGTATGTGTGTGTGCATGCACATGCACTAAAAAGTTAAGAAATAAAAATATTTTCAGTGTCTGATGACACTTCTAAGACAAATCTTTTGTATTCCTCTCGTGTTTCTTCTGCTTCTTATATCTGTCTTGGGAAAACTGAAGTTCTTTGTAGTTAAATAAGTGGTAGATTTTGGATTTAACAGCAAACTATTATTTATTGCTGGTCTAATCAGTTATATAGGGAAAGTGAACGTACTGTATAAATACATAAAAGGAGACTTTTTACATTGATTAACATGGTGTGTCATGGATAACTTCTTTCTCCCTGGATGTACTAAGAATTGGGGGAATGCCAAATTTATAACAGTGGGTTCTAAAACAGTTGTAAACTAGTGCTAAGGGTCTAGAGGGTTCTAAAAGATCAACTGATCTCCAACCCCCCACATCACATACACAGATACTAACATATACACTACAGGTTTATACACTTATACGCACATGCACACACACATGATGAATTCTATATTAATTCTGCTGGGCAAGGTGGTAGGTGTAGAGATGTTTCTCTATACTGAATGTGAATAGAAGCAAGACTCAAAGCTGTTGTTTTTACCCCATGGCAGCCACTTTACACAACAGTCAAAGTTTTGACAGATTTTGTGAAGCAAATATAAAGCAGGGTTGCCAAGAACCTTTCAACAAGGGCACAATTAGCTCATTCTGAATGGCATTGTAGTTAAGTATAAAATACACATGGAGTTCTGTAATTTCCTTTATTATTCGACAAAAGAGTAGTCAGCGTAAGAGGAAAATCTCTACTTAGAAGGTAAACAAACTGAATGAATAATAGACCATCTCTGTTCAAAGGTGACTTTTGCCCGAGAGTTTAATTCAACTGCTTCTACACAATGACCCTTTAAAACCATGAACAGTGGTAAAGTCTCTTTATGTTACCTGTGATTAACCCCTCAAAGATGGCTGTGTGGTCCTAGAATAGAATAAGATCAAACACGGTTGATCTCGACTTTCCTCATATTAAAGGATTTCAGAACAATTTTGCAAACATCAATTTAGAGCTTAAGCCTTAACCACCAAGACCAAAATGGGAATGCAGTCATGTGTGAATAGCAGATAGTTATGGTGCAGAGCGGCCTGAGTTTTTCTGTATAACAAGCTGCCTGGCCACCCGGCAAAAGGTAGTTCTGTACTTTGATAAATGTAACGTCTTCAGATAGCAGCAGAACTCAGCCTATTTGTAAACCTGGAAGCACATTTAAAATCAGGCAAGGAAGAGCCCTCTCTTTTTCCTCAGATGTGTTTGACATGACTATCATTAGGTGGTTTTTCTTCTGTAAATAATGCAGTCTCTGTCTCTTCTGTCTCTCTCCATCTCTCTCTGTTTCTATTTCTCCCTCTTGCTTACTTTCCATTCCTCTATGTCTATTTAGCTGTCCTCAGTCTAAAATTGTACAATTATTCTATGCTATATACTTCAAATTTTATGCTTATGATTTCAAAATATATATTTAATTTAAAAATACACTATTTGTTCTACTGTAAGAACTATTGTGTGATACATGTGTCCTTAGGTTTACTGTCTACTATCTTAGATCATGAATTCCTTGATCTTGGTATTTTAAAGGATAATATACAATAGATATTCTGATATCATGAGTTGTAAGTTCGGGGCTCAAAGGACCCATGCTACTGTGCAACCTTCATCACCAGTTCTCCCTACGCATTCATATATTTCTCTTTCTGTTTAAGTTCTGTGTATCTTTATTGATGATCTGCGTTGGAATTCTTGATGTTGTTGGCAGTAGTGTATTGATGCCCCATTCTTTTACTGTAGAACTATTTTTTTCTTTCATGGCTGACAGCATTCTCGCCTATATTTTGTAACTGATGTTTCCTTCAAGAATATTTTCAATTGTTATGGACTGTTTGTAAATTGTTATGAACTGTGTGTGTGTGTGTGTGTGTGTGTGTGTGTGTATCTGTCTGTCTGTCTGTCTGTGTATGTGTGTGTATGTATGGATGGGTGTATTTGTGTAGAGTAAGATGTGTGTGAGATCATTTGAGAGTTATTACCAGTGTGTAGAAGTCAGAGGGCAAGATTTATGGAGTTCCTTCTCTCCTCCGAACTTTATTTGGCTTCCCAGGTATTGAACTCAGATCTATCCAAGGGATAAAGGTTATTTTTTTAAGTAAATATTTCTACATTTCAAATGTTATTACCTCTTCCAGTTTCCTGTCCATAAGCCCACTATCCCCTCAAGCTCCCCTTTTTCTCCAAGGGTGGTCCCCTCCCAATACACCCCTGTTTAGCCCATGAAACATTCCCTTGCACTGGGGGTCCAACCTTGTGAAGACTAAGGGCTTCTCCTTCCATTGTTGCCAAACAAGGCCATCCTTTCCTACATATGCTGTTGGAAACATGTCGGTACATGTATAGTCTTTGGGTAGTGGTTTAGTCCCTGAGAGTTCTGGTCCGTTGTCATTGTTTATCTTATGGGGTTGCAAGACCCTTCAGAACTTTCAAACCTTTCTGTAATTCCTCCAAAGGGGGTCCTGCTCTCAGTTCAGTGGTTTTCTGCTAGCATTCGCCTCTGTATTTGACATGTTCTGGCTGCGTCTCTCAGGAGAAAACTATATCTGGTTCCTGTCAGGGTGCATTTCTTAGCTTCATCAATCTTATCTAGTTATGGTCTCTTAATATTTATGGGCCACAGATGGGGCAAACTCTGAATGGCTGTTCCTTCAGTCCCTGCTCTAAACGTTGCCTGCATATTCCATACTAAGGATATTTTTGCTCCCCCTTATCAGATGGAGTGAAGTGGATTCCTGCCCATGCCTACAGCTGGAAGACTCCAGAAGTGCTAACACACCTGAGAGCAGAGGTAAGACCCTCTTTTCTGCTACCAAGTGACCTGCCTGTTGAGTTCAGGATACACAGACACAGAAATCCTCTGGGAAGGGCACTTCCTGATCCTGGCTTTCCTGGGAAGTGAAGTGATACCATTTCGCAGTTCCCTGAACCCAAATACCATGGGGAAGAGAGCTGAACACCAAGGAATATAGACATCCTGAGACCACAGGACAGACTGCCGCCTCTGCACACCTCTGCCCACTTATCAGCGAATACATACAATGTGTGTTTTTCTGTGATGGGGATACCTCATAAAGGATGATATTTTCTAGTTGAATCCATTTGCCTATGAATTTCATGAAGTAATTGTTTTAGATAGCTGAGTAGTACTCAATTATGTAGATGTACCACATTTTCTGTACACATTCTTCTGTTGAAGAATACCTGGGTTTTTTCCATCTTCTGGCTCTTATAAATGAGGCTGCTATTAACATAGTACAGCATGTGTCTTTGTTGTATGTTGGAACACCTTTTGGGTATATGCCCAGGAGAGGTATAACTGGGTCCTCAGGTAGTGCATTGTCCTATTTTCTGAAGAACCTCCAGCCTTATTTCCAGAGTTGGTATACCACAATGCAATCCCACTAACAATGAAGGAGTTTTCCTCTTTCTCCACATCCTCACCAGCATCTGCGGTTGCCAGGTTTTTATCATAACCATTCTGACTGGTCTGAGGTGGAATCTCAGGGTTGTTTTGATTTTCATTTCCCCTATGACTAAAGATGTTGAACATTTCTTTAGGTGCTTCTCAGCCATTCATTATTTCTCAGCTGAGAATTCTTTGTTTAGCCCTGTACCCCATTTTTAATAGGGTTATTTGTCTCCCTGCGGTCTAACTTCTTGAGTTCTTTGTATATTTTGGATATAAGGCCTCTATCTGTTGTAGGATTGGTAAAGATCTTTTCCCAATATGTTGGTTGCTGTTTTGTCCTAATGACAGTGTGCTTTGCCTTACAGAAGCTTTGAAATTTTATGAGGTCCCATATATCAATTCTTTATCTTAGCGCATAAGCCATTGGTGTTTTGTTCAGGAAATTTTCCTTAGTACCCATGTGTTCGAGACTCTTCCCCACTTTTTCTTCTATTAGTTTGAGTGTTTCTGATTTGATGTGGAGGTCCTTGATCATCTTTGACTTAAGCTTTGTACAGGGTAATAAGAATGGGTTGGATGTGCTTCTTCTACATGTTGACCTCTAGTTGAACCAGCCCCACTTGTTCAATATACTATCTTTTTTCCATTGGTTGGTTTTAGCTCCTTTTTCAAAGATAAAGTGACCATAGGTTCATTTCTGAGTCTTCAATTATGTTCCATTTATCTATCCATCTGTTTCTGTACCATACATTTTATCACTCTTGCTCTATAATACTGGTTGAAGTCAGAAATACTGATTCACCCAGAAGTTCTTTTATTGTTGAGTATAGTTTTCGCTATCCTGGGTTTTTCGTTTTTTCAAATAAATTTGCAAATTACTCTTTCGATCTCTATGAAGAATTGAGTTGGAATTTTAATGAGGATTGCATTGAATCTGTAGATTGCTATTAGCAAATGGCCATTTTTATTATATTAATCCTGCTAATCCATGAGCATGAGAGTTACTTCTACCTTCTGAGATCTTCCATTTCTTTCTACAGAGACTTGAAGTTATTGTCATACAGATCTTTCACTTGCTTGGTTAAAATCACGCCAAGTTATTTTATATTATTTGTGACAATTGTGAAGGGTGTCATTTCCCTAGTTTCTTTCTCAGCCTGTCTATCTTTGAGTAAAGGAAGGCTACTGATTTCTCTGAGTTAATTTTATACCCAGACACTGTGCTAAAGTTGTTCATCAGGTTTAATAGCACTCTATTGGAACTTTTGGGGTCACTTAAATATACTATCATATCAAATGCAAATAGTGATATTTTAACTTCTTCCTTTCCAATTTGTATCCCTTTGCCTTCCATTCATTGTCTGACTGCCTGGCTAGGACTTCATGTTCTACATTTAATAAGTAGTGAGAGAGTAAGCAGCCTTATCTGGTCCTAGATTTTAGTGTGATTGCCCAAGAGAGGTATAGCTGGATCCTCAGGCAGTTCAATGTCCAATTTTCTGAGGAACCTCCAGACTGATTTCCAGAATGGTTGTACCAGTCTGCAACCCCACCAACAATGGAGGAGTGTTCCTCTTTCTCCGCATCCTCGCCAGCATTTGCTGTCACCTGAGTTTTTGATCTTAGCCATTCTCACTGGCGTGAGGTGGAATCTCAGGGTTGTTTTGATTTGCATTTCCCTTATGACTAAAGATGTTGAACATTTCTTTAGGTGTTTCTCAGCCATTCGGCATTCCTCAGCTGTGAATTCTTTGTTTAGCTCTGAACCCCATTTTTAATAGGGTTATTTGTCTCCCTGCAGTCTAACTTCTTGAGTTCTTTGTATATTTTGGATATAAGGCCTCTATCTGTTGTAGGATTGGTAAAGATCTTTCCCCAATCTGTTGGTTGCCGTTTTGTCCTAACCACAGTGTCCTTTGCCTTACAGAAGCTTTGCAGTTTTATGAGATCCCATTTGTCGATTCTTGATCTTAGAGCATAAGTCATTGGTGTTTTGTTCAGGAAATTTTTTCCAATGCCCATGTGTTCCAGATGCTTCCCTAGTTTTTCTTCTATTACTGATGATTTTTTTAATTGCCTTAAATTCTATTGTTATATTTTCCTTGTCATTTCTGATTTTGTTAATTTGGAAACTTTCTCTGTGCCCGCTGGTTAATGTGGCTAACTGTTGATCTATCTTGTTGATTTTCCCAAATAACCAGCTCATGGATTTGTTGTTTCTTTGTGCAGTTCTTTTTATTCCCTGCTTGGTTGATTTCAGCCCTGAGTTGATTATTTCTGGCCATCTCTCCCTCATAGTTGTATTTGCTTATTTATTTCTAGAGTTTTTAGATGTGCAATCAGACTGCTAGTATATGCTCTTTCCAGTTTCATTTTGGAAGCACCCAGAGCTATGAGTTTTCCTCATAGTATTGCCTTCATTGTATCCCATAAGTTTGAGTATGTTGTACATTAATTTTCATTTAATTCTAAAATGTCTATAATTTCTGTCTTTTTTGTTTTTCTTTGACCAACTTGTCATTGAGTAGAGTGTTGTTCAACCTCCATATGTATGTGGGCTTTCTGGATTTTTATTGTTATTGAAAACTATCCTTAGTGGTGATCTGATAGGATGCATGGCATTATTTCAATTATCTGTTGAGGCCAGTTTTATGACAGAGTATATGGTCAATTTTGTAGAAGGTATCCTGAGATCCTGTGAAGAAGGTACATTTTTTTTTTGTTTGTTTAAGGGTGAAATGCTCTATAGATATCATTTAAATACATTTTGGTCATATCTTCTGTTAATTTCTCTGTGTCTATGTTTCGTTTCTGTTTCCATGAGCAGTCCATTGATGAGAGTAGAGTTTTGACATTTTCTACTATTATTGTGTGATGTCCAATGTATGCTTTGAGTCTTAGTAAGGTTTCTATTACGAATGTTGGTCCCCTTATCTTTGGAGCATAGAAATTCACAATTGAGAGTACATCTTGGCAGATTTTTTTCCATTGATGAATATGAAGTATTCTTCCTTATCTTTTTTGCTAACTTTGCTAATTTTGTTGGAATTTTTTTCAGCCTTCTCTTTGAGGTAGGGTCTGTCATTGTCACTAAGGCATGTTTCCTGTATGCAGCAAAATGCTGTGTCCTCTTTCAGTATCCAGTCTGTTAGTCTATGTCATTTTATTGGGGAATTGAGTCCATTGATGTTAAGAGATATTAAGTAATAGTAATAGTTATTTCCTGAAACTTTTGTTGTTAGAGGTGGAATTATGATTTTGTGGTTCTCTTCTTTTTGGTTTGTTGCAAGAAGCTTAATTTCTTACTTTTTCTGGGGTGTAGGTTCCCTTCTTGTTTTAGAGTTTTCTATCTATTATCATTTGTAGGGTTGGATGTGTGGAAAGATATTATGTAAATTTGGTTTAGTCATGGAATATCTTAGTTTTTCCATCTTTGTTAATTGAGAGTTTTTCTGGATATTGGCATTTGTGTTCTCTTAGGGTCTGTATGGCATCTGCCCAGAATCTTCTGGCTGTAATAGTCTCTGGCAAGAGGTGTAGTATAATTCTGATAGGTCTGCCTTTATATGTTACTTGATATTTTCCCTTACTGCTTATAATATTCTTTTTTTGTTTTGTGCATTTTTTGACTATTATGAGACAGGAAAGATTTCTTTCCTGGTCCAATCTATTTGGATTTCTGTTGGCTTCTTGTATATTTATGGGCATCTTTTTCTTTTCATTAGGGAAGTTTTACTCTATAATTCTGTAGAAAATATTTGCTGTCCCTTAAGTTGGGAATGTTAGCTCTCTTCTATACTTATTGTTCTTAAGTTTGATCTTTTCACTGTGTCCTGAATTTCCTCAATGTTTTGAGTTAGGAGCTGTTTACATTTTTTTTATTAACTTGAGTATTTCTTATATACATTTCGAGTGTTATACCCTTTCCCGGTTTCCGGGCAAACATCCCCCTCCCCACTCCCCTTCCTTATGGGTGTTCCCCTCCACACCCTCCCCCCATTGCCGCCCTCCCCCCAACAGTCTAGTTCACTGGGGGTTCAGTCTTAGCAGGACCCATGGCTTCCCCTTCCACTGGTGCTCTTACTAGGATATTCATTGCTACCTATGAGGTCAGAGTCCAGGGTCAGTCCATGTATAGTCTTTAGTGGCTTAGTCCCTGGAAGCTCTGGTTGCTTGGCATTGTTGTACATATGGAGTCTCGAGCCCCTTCAAGCTCTTCCAGTTCTTTCTCTGATTCCTTCAACGGGGGTCCTATTCTCAGTTCAGTGCTTTGCTGCTGGCATTCGCCTCTGTATTTGCTGTATTCTGGCTGTGTCTCTCGGGAGAGATCTACATCCGGCTCCTGTCTGCCTGCACTTCTTTGCTTCATCCATCTTGTCTATATGGGTGGCTGTATATGTATGGGCCACATGTGGAGCAGGCTCTGAATGGGTGTTCCTTCAGTCTCTGTTTTAATCTTTGCCTCTCTATTCCCTGCCAAGGGTATTCTTGTTCCCATTTTAAAGAAGGAGTGAAGCATTCACATTTTGATCATCCGTCTTGAGTTTCATTTGTTCTAGGCATCTAGGGTAATTCAAGAATTTGGGCTAATATGCACTTATCAATGAGTGCATACCATGTATGTCTTTCTGTGATTGGGTTAGCTCACTCAGGATGATATTTTCCAGTTCCAACCATTTGCCTATGAATTTCATAAGTCATTGTTTTTGATGACATCAGTCCAGGATCTTCTGGCCTTCATAGTTTCTGGAGAAAAGTCTGATGTGATTCTGATAGGTCTGCCTTTATATGTTACTTGACCTTTTTCCCTTACTGCTTTTAATATTCTTTCTTTATTTTGTGCGTTTGGTGTTTTGAATATTATGTGACGGGAGGTGTTTCCTTTCTGGTCCAATCTATTTGGAGTTCTGTAGGCTTCTTGTATGCCTATGGGTATCTCTTTCTTTAGGTTAGGGAAGTTTTCTTCTATGATTTTGTTGAAGATATTTACTGGTCCTTTGAGCTGGGAGTCTTCACTCTCTTCTATACCTATTATCCTTAGGTTTGATCTTCTCATTGAGTCCTGGATTTCCTGTATGTTTTGGACCAGTAGCTTTTTCCGCTTTACATTATCTTTGACAGTTGAGTCAATGATTTCTATGGAATCTTCTGCTCCTGAGATTCTCTCTTCCATCACTTGTATTCTGTTGGTGAAGCTTGTATCTACAGCTCCTTGTCTCTTCTTTTGGTTTTCTATATCCAGGGTTGTTTCCATGTGTTCTTTCTTGATTGCTTCTATTTCCATTTTTAATTCCTTCAACTGTTTGATTGTGTTTTCCTGGAATTCTTTCAGGTATTTTTGTGACTCCTCTCTATGGGCTTCTACTTGTTTATTTATGTTTTCCTGGAATTCTTTCAGGCATTTTTGCGATTCCTCTCTGTAGGCTTCCACTTGTTCTCTAAGGGAGTTCTTCACGTCTTTCTTGAAGTCCTCCAGCATCATGATCAAATATGATTTTGAAACTAGATCTTGCTTTTCTGGTGTGTTTGGATATTCCATGTTTGTTTTGATAGGAGAATTGGGCTCCGATGGTGCCATGTAGTCTTGGTTTCTGTTGCTTGGGTTCCTGTGCTTGCCTCTTGCCATCAGATTATCTCTAGTGTTACTCTGTTCTGATATTTCTGACAGTGGCTAGACTGCTCTATAAGCCTGTGTGTCAGGAGTGCTGAAGACCTGTTTTCCTGTTTTCTTTCAGCCTGTTATGGGGACAGAGTGTTCTGCTTTCGGGCGTGTAGTTTTTCCTCTCTACAGGTCTTCAGATGTTCCTGTGGGCCTGTGTCTTGAGTTCACCAGGCAGGTCACTTGCAGCAGAAAAGTTGGTCTTGCCTGTGGTCCCAAGGCTCAAGTTCACTCATGGGGTGCTGCCCACGAGCTCTCTGCGGTGGCAGCAACCAGGAAGATCTGTGCTTCCGGGAGCTTCAGTGCACCAGGGTTCCAGATGGAGTTTGGTGTTTTCCTCTGGTGTCCGAGATGTGTGTGCATAGTGCAGTCTCTTCTGGTTTCCCAGGCATGTCTGCCTCTCTTAAGGTTTAGCTCTCCCTCCCATGGGATTTGGATGCAGAGAACTGTTTATCCGGTCTGTTTCCTTCAGGTTCCGGCGGTGTCTCAGGTGCAGGGGTCCTGCCTCTCCTGGGCCCTCCCCCACGGGAACTCAGAGGCCTTATACAGTTTCCTCTTGGGCCAGGGATGTGGGCAGGGTTGGGCAGTGTTGGTGGTCTCTTCAGCTCTGCAGCCTCAGGAGTGCCCACCTGACCAGGCGGTGGGGTCTGGGCTGTTTACATTTTACATTATCTTTGATAGTTGAGTCAATGTTTTCTGTGTTATCTTCTACCCCTGAGACTTTCTCTTCTATCTCTTATATTCTGTTGATGATGCTTGCATCTATCACTTTCTATCTCAAGGGTTGTCTACCTTTGTGATTTCTTTATTGTTTATATTTCCATTTTTATATCCTGGATGGTTTTGTTTTATTTCTGCACCTTTTTGGCTTTTTTCCTATAATTCTTTAAAGGATTTTTGTGTTTACTCTTTAAGGGCTTCTACTTGTTTACCTGTGCTTTCCAGTTTATCTTTAAGGGAGTTATTTATTTTCTTCTTAAAGTCCTCTAACATCATCATGAGATGTGATTTTAAGTCCAAATCTTGCCTTTCCAGTGTATTCCAATATCCAGTATTGTTTTTGATGAGAAAACTGGGCTCTGATGATGTTAACTAGTCTTGGTTTCTGTTGCTTACATTCCTGTACTTGCTCTGTGCCATCAGGTTTTCTCTTGTGTTAGCAGGCCTTACTGTCTCTGACAGTGGCTTGACCCTCCTGTAAGCCTGTGTGTCAGCACTCCTGGAGACTGATTTTCTTTCAGCATGTTCTGGGTACAAAAAGCTGCATCACAGAGTAATCTCTGGGCACTCTTGGAAGTCAGAGGAATCCTCTCCCAGACTGCTCCTGGGTGTCTGTGTCCAGAGGTGTCCAGGTAGGTTCCTCTGCTTTTGGGTTTCTCAGTGCTCCTGGCCACTGACTTTCAGCTCTAGCCATAGTCAGAGACCAGAAGGTACCTGTCCCAGACTGCACTTCAGTTCCTGTGTCCAGAGGTCTCCAGTACGGTTGCTATTGGCCCAGGAATGTAAACAGAAGTGGTGATCTCCCTTGAGCTCTCAGTGTTGTCCACACTTCTGTGAGTCCAGCTTACTTCCCAACAGGATTTCGGTACAGACAGCTGTGCTATCCAGTCAGGTCAGGGCACCACCTATGCATTTTTTATTGTATATTTTTATTTGCATTTCAAATGTTACTTTATTCCCCGGTTTCCGTCCAATAGCCTCCTATCCCATCCCACTACCTTCTTTGTATAAGGGTGTTCCCCGTCCCCAACCACCCTCCCTTCCTGCCTCCCCACAGTGACATTCCTCTATACTGGCCTGTCCAGTTTGACAGGACCAAGAACTTCAACTCTCAATGGTGCCCAACAAGGCTATCCTCTACTACATATGAAGCTGGAGCTATGGGTCTGTCCATGCGTAGGCTTTGGGTAGTGGTTTAGTCACTGGGATCTCTGTTTGGTTAGTATTGTTGTTTTTATGAGGTTGTAAGTCCCTTCAGCTCCTTCAATCCTTTCTCTAATTCCTCGAGTGGGACCCTGTTTTCAGTTCAATGGTTTGCTGCTAACATGCCCTGCTGTATTTCTCACATTCTGGCTAACTTCTCAGGAGACAAGTAGATCAGAATCCTGATAGCATGTACTTCTTGGCTTCATCAATATTGTCTAGTTTTGCTGGCTGTGTGTGTGTGTGTGTGTGTGTGTGTGTGTGTGTGTGTGTGTGTGTGTAGGTGGGATCCCCAAGTGGGGCGGGCTTTGAATGGCCATTTCTTCAGTCCCTGATCCAAACTTTGTCTCCATATCCCCTCCTACGAGTATTTTTGTTTCCACTTATAAGGAGGACTGAAGCATCTGCTCTTTGGTCATTCCTTTTCTTGAGCTTCATGTGGTCTGTGGATTTTATCTTCTGTAATTTGAGCTTTTGCACTAATATTCACTTACAGTGACTGTGTGATTTTTGTAATGGGATTATCTCACTCAGGATTTTTCTAGGTCCATCCATTTGCCTATGAATTTCATGATGTCATTGTAGCAAAGTAGTCCTCCATTGTGTAGATTTATCACTTTTTCTGTATCCATTCCTCTGTTGAAGAGCATCTCTGTTCTTTCCAGCTTCTGGCTATTATAAATAAGGCTGCTATGAACATAGTAGAGCATGTGTCTTTGTTGTATGTTGGGGCATCATTTGAATATATGCCCCAGAGTGGTATAGTTGGGAACTTAGGTAGTGCAATGTCCAATTTTCTGAGGAACTACCTGGCTGATTTCTAGAGTTGTTGTACCAGATTGTAAACCTACCAGCAATAGAGGATTGTTCCTCTTTCTGAACATCCTTGCCAGAATCTGTCATCACCTGAGAGTTTCATCTTAGCCATTCTGACTGGTATTACCTGGAATCTCAGTGTTGTTTTGATTTGCAATTCCCTTATGACTAAAGATGTTGAACATTTCTTTAGGTGCTTCTCAGTCATTCAATATTTCTCAACTGAGAATTCTTTGATTAGCTCTGGACCCCATTTTTAATGGGGTTATTTCATTCTTTGGCGTTTAACTTCTTGAGTTCTTATATATTTATTTATCTATCAGATGTAGGATTTGTAAAGATCCTTTGCCCATCTGTTGATTGCAGTTTTGTCCTAATGACAGTGCCCTCGGCTAAGCAGAAGCTTTGCAGTTTTATGAGGTCCCATTTGTAGATTTTTGGTCTTAGAGCATAAGTCATTGGTCTTTAGCTCAGGAAATTTTCCTCGATGCCCATGTGTTGGAGGCTCTTCCCCACTTTATCTTGTATTAGTTTGAACGTATCTGGTTTTTTTTGGGGGGGGGGTTGTTTGTTTGGTTGTGTTTTTTTTTTTATTTTTGGTGGAGGTCCTTTATCCACTTGGACTTAAGCTTTGTACTGAGTGGTAAAAGTAGTTCAATTTGGATTTTTCTACATGCTGACCTCAAGTTGAACCAGCACCATATGTTGAAAATGCTCTTTTTTCTTTGCATGGGTTTAGCTCCTTTGTCAAAGATCAAGTGACAATAGGTGTATGTGTTCATTTCTAGGTCTTCAATTCTATTCTATTAATCTACCTGACTGTCTCTCTGTACCAATAACATACAGTTTTGTTTTGTTTTTTTATCACTATTGCTCAGTAATACTGCTTAAGATCAGGCAGGGTGATTTCCCCAGAAGTTTGTTTATTGCGGAGGGTAGTTTTTGCTCTCCTGGGTTTTTTGCTGTTCCAGATGAACTTGAAAATTTTTCTTTTTAATTCTATGAAGAATTTGGTTGGAATTTTGATGGGAATTGCAGTGAATCTGTAACTTAAATTTCTCTTGGTAAAATGGCCATTTTTAATATATTAACCCTGCCAATCTATGAGCATTGGAGATCTTTCCATCTTCTGAGATCTTCAATTTCTTTCTTCAGAGACTTGATGTTCTTGTCATACTAGTCTTCCACTTTCTTGGTTAGAGTCATACGGAGCCATTTTATGTTATTTGGGACTATTGCGAAGGGTGCCATGTCCTTAATTTCTTTCTCAGCCTCTTTATTCCTTTGGTTAGAGAAAGGCTACTAATTTGTTTTAGTTAATTTTATACCCAGCCACATTGCTGAAGTTGTTTATTGGGCTTAATAGTTCTGTGGTGGAACTTTTGGGGTCACTTCTGTATATTATCATATCATCTCCGAGTAGTGATATTTTAACTTCTTCTTTTCCCATATGTATCCCTTTGACCTCCTTTTGTTGTCTGATTGCTCTGGCTAGGATTTCAAGTACTGTACTGAATAAGAGGGAGAGAGTAGACAGCCTTGTCTAGTTCCTGATTTTAGTGGGATTGTTTCAAGTTTCTCTCCATTTAGTTTGAAATTATCTATTTGTTTGCTGTATATTGCTTTTACTATGTTGAGGAATGGGCCTTGAATTCCTAATATTTCCAAGACTTTTTACATGAATTTTGTAAATGTTGAATTTTGTCAAATGTTTTTTCAGGATCTAATGAGATGATCATGTTTTTATTTTTTTCTTTGAATTTCTTTTCATTGTGGATTGCATTGATGGATTTCTGTATATTGAACCATCCTTACACTTCTGTGATGAAGCCTACTTGATAATGATGGATGTGTTCTTTGATTCAATATTTATAAGGGAAATTGGAATGAAGTTCTCTTTCTTTGCTGTATCTTTGTGTGGTTTAGGTGTAATATTTGGGGCTTTGCAGAAGGAATTGGGTAGTTTTCCTTCTGTTTCTATTTTGTGGAATAGTTTGAACAGTAATAGTATTTGGTCTTCTATGAAAGTCTGATAGAATTCTGCACCAACCAGATCTAGTCTTGGGCTTTATTTCAGTTGGAAGACTTTTAATAACTTCATTTATTTCTTTAGGAGTTATAGGACCCTTTAGATGGTTTATCTGGTCCTGCTTTAACTTTGGTACCTGATATCTATCTAGAAAAACCTCCACTTCATCCAGATTTTCCACTTTTGTTAAATATAGGCTTTTGTAGTAGTATCTCAGTGGGAGAACCCAGCCACAGTCCCTAGGTTCATGGGTTCGGGGAAGGTATAGAGAACTCAGGCAGGAAGAGTTAACAGCTTCCACAGTGTCTGCTTCAGGTCCTTTTCCTTACAGCTGCTGCCTGCCTCTTTGGTTGTCTGGGCTGGGCTGGGCTGAGCCAGCAGGAGCTTAACTAGTTGGTGAGGGGTGTAGGGGAATCACTGGTTGCGGTTTCATGAGAAAGAACGGATCTCTTCCCCAAGCAGCAGTGTTACAATGCTCTTGGTGTGGAACACCTATGTGAGGCCCTGATATCCTGGGACATTCGGAATGTACATGCTGTCCCTTTTAGGTCTCCTGGGGATTCAACCTATCTTGACCAGGAATCACGGTACCTTTCACTGCGCACTGTCCCAGAATTTCTCCTTCTCCTTTTTTAAACAAGAGGTGTCATTTGTAGTGAAATTCTGAGTGGGAATGAAGTATCAAAACAAAACACTAAATAGGCCAGAGGTGTAGTGCAACTAAGCTAGAATGGTAACAAGGGATGAGGGTGCGGGTTGGAAAGACAAAGGATCATTGAACCAAGTTCCATGGGTTGTATGGTTTGAGGGTATTAACATTGGTTTTAAACAACATTACATTAATGTAGCTAGACAACATGTTTTCCAACTATCATGTAATTTTCCCAAAGTTCGGTAGCCATTGGACTTTGGCAAAAGAGTTCATCTTTGCTAGAAGGTCCCAAGTCTGTGGGTCTCAGCTACTATGATCCTAGAAAAACAATGGTGTTTGAGGAGTTTAGTTATGGAAGGCATCTTTTAAGTCTGCTTCGGATGGCTGAAGGTGAAAATATCATGTTAATTATATATCTGGGATACACAGTAACAGTTTGTCTGTAATGAAAACTGGTTGTTAATTAAGGATTAAATAGTGGTTATCAGTAAATTTGGTTTGACCTGTGGGAGTAGATTAGATGACTTTTAAACCTTAAATTTGGAAAATTTTTGTACATATATCAAAAATGCTAGGGACAAATAAACCTTTAAATAAATAGACATGCCAGTGTTGGTTTGAGAAGCACAAACATTGTCTTACGTGTTCCTGTTTGAGAGAGCAAGCATTTAAGCAAAGCCTGAAATCTCAGGTTTCAGCTGCGTATTTCCATTGTTTTTGGATGGTCTAGATGTACGACAGGGAAGGGGCCTGCTCTGCCAAGGTGCTGCTGCTGCTACTTTCTGCTCTAAGCAAGGTGAACTCTGTTTTCCATTTGTTTTTTCTTGTTTGGTAAATCTTAAATGTAGATTGGGAGGAGATGAAAAGGCCAACTTTGAAGAAAAGTTAAAAGGAAGAATGGAGTCTTGATAGCACAGTCAGGGGCAGAGGGAGTGAGAAACAGTTGTTGGGTTAATGGTAGTGTTTCTGCTCTGCTACAGGCCACTGACCTCTGGGGGACTGGACATGGGAAGTTTTACATGCTTACCCCATGCAGCTCCCAGGCAGGTGTTGGATTGTGGGAAATCACAGGAACACGGCTCTGGGGGTGGGGAAGCACAGTCTGAGGTGGGGGACAGACAACTAGAGTGGGTTCAGGGGTTGCTGGACCTACAAAGAGACCTAGGGCCATCTGTTCCCAGGTTCTAGGACACCCAGGTACTGCTAGTTGCCTAGGAAGAGCTGAGTACAGAATGGAGGCCCTCTGGCTGGATTTGCTGGGGACAGAGAGAAAAGGGTAATCCTGGCTGGTCCTGTGGCAGGAGTCTTTGGCTTTCAGACATTCGCTGTAGGCTTGGGATTAATGAGTGCAACTGGGAACATAGAGAGGACTTCGAAGGGAAACTAGTCCATGACTGTAAGTGAAGGACTTCTCTACAACTCCAGATGGACTTCTCAGAATGGTCCTGAGATTAAAAACATGTTGCAAGGAGGAGTGTCTGGAGTGAAAGACTAATTCGCTAAGCCCCTAGCCCTTTATGTATCTCATTATAATGAAGATCTATCTATTACTAATAGTGGGACATTGGCAAGGATGGGTGAGATGTGTGTTAACCCTCTTTGTGGAGACCCCCAGACTTGTATGGTTTTGTTGATTGCCCTCAAATCTTGTAGCACCAGCTGTTATTCTACGAGCTGTGTGGGGGCTCTAAGCTTCTCCCTTGACAGAGGTCACTGTGGGACCCAGATGGCTTCAATGGAGAGCCAATCAAGGCAGGAAGTGGCCCTTAGAATTGGGGGTGATTTGGAGAAGGGGTTCTAGGATCTCCTTGGGTATTACATTGTCTTTATAGGTAATATCTTCTGTCCTAATGTGGTCTTTTCTGGTTGGGTGTTTTAAGAACTTCCTCTAAGACATGTAAGCGATCTCCCTAGTTGGATGGGGGAGGTGGAGAAAGGGGAGAGGCAGGTGGAAGCTCTTTTGTTTTTTAATGGAGTCCTGCCCTTGGGTGGGAGAGGGAGGAGCAGGAGGAGCAGACAGTCTCTTTAGTGTCTCCTTTGAAGCCTTGGGGGTTTTCTGCATCTGCCCAGCCACAGGGCACATCCCGTAGGTGATACAGGACTTGGAAGTTTGACCACAGTTACCCCACGTGGCCACAGTGTGGGTGTTGGGCTGTAGAAAGCTGCAAGAAAATTGCCTAGGGAGGGGGATGGGTGCAGGAAGTGAGGAATTTTTTTAATGTTGTATGTGTGTGTGTGTGTGTGTGTGTGTGTGTGTGTGTTGGTGAATTGTCTATTACAGAAAAGAGGAGAAACAGTTTGTCCAATGGGAACATTCCCTTGGTCTATTGGCTTTGGGGGATTCCACAGAAGTCCAAAACATTAATCCTGCAGATTAAAGACCTGGCAGCTGCCCTGTGGCTTTTAAGTGCCTGCTGCGTTACCAGGTTAGATTGGGAGTCTGCCAAAACCCTTTGCAGGCTGTTTTGCAGGCTATCAGGATTTAGACAGGGGCTAGAGGGACCTTCAGCCAACTCCAGAGAGTAGCTCTGGCCAGGAGCCTTCAGTTGCACCTTCAACTTTACCTTATCATGAGATGGTGCTGACTGAAAACACAGCAGGAAAAGATAGGTTGCTAGTCTCCACAGTTGGGAAAGGTGATTCACCTTCCCCACAATCTGTCCCTGTAGTTTTGTTGATCATTGTTCGAGCACCACATTCTGGGCACCCTTTGTAGGGCTCTGGAACCAGAGTGCTCTCCGCAGTGATCTCTGACTGGTCTGGCTAGTTGTGTGGGTTCAGGTAAAGGGAGAAAGAACTCAGGCAGGGAGGGGGAACATTTTTTTTGCCACCCCCACTGCCGGTCCTCCTTTCCACCACTACCTGCCACTTTGGCTGGTTGGGCCAGGCTGAACCAGCAGGGGTCTGACTAGCCAGTGAGGGGTGCAGGGGAGATTCTGGCAGTGATGATTTCCAGAGAGCAGATCTCATCCCCAAGTGGCAGAGTTACAGCTCTTATTATAGAAGCTCTCTCACAATGGAATAATTCCTGCGTGCCTTCCATTGTGCTTAAATAGTTTTGTGAATGGGTCAGTGTCTGACAGAGGTAGTTCCTATTTGTTTCGCCTGAGAGTTTGGGAAAACCTCATATACTTATTTGTAGGTGTGGTCCTGCTTCTACCTCTGATCTGTCTTGAGCCTACATGACCTGTGGTGAAGGGGCTTGCAGCATTGTCCTACATGACTGGTCTGTCTCAAACCTCTGTAAAGCGGTCTTTGGTGGACACAGCTACGTGAGGACCTGATATCCTGGGAAATTGGGAAGTCACCAGCAGTCCCCTTTAGGTGTCCTGGGGATTTCATTTATCTTGATTAGAAATCAGGATACCTTTAAATGCCTGCCACCATAGTGGATTACATTGATGGATTTCCATATATTGAACCATCCCTGCATCCTTGGGATAAAACCTACTTGATCATGATGGATCATCGTTTTTATGTTTGCTTGGATTTGGTTTGTAAGAATCTTATTGAGTATTTTTGCTTTGATATTCATAAGGGAAATTGCTCTGAAGTTCTTTCTTTGTTGGGTTTTTGTGTGGTTTAGGTATAAGCACTGTTGGTATCAAGAATTACCTTTGGCAGTTATACCACACATTCCCAGAAGACGTTTTGGCTCAAGTCTCACCTCCACCAGTGAATCTTTACCTCACAGTAAAAATAAAAAGCAGACTCCCTCCACACTCACTCTCTTTTCTCTTCTTTCTCTCACCCTTCCCCTTGTCTTGTTTCCTTATTTAATCTCACCACATGGAACCGTGTTGGTATTGGTTTGGTGTGCTCTTTCTGGATGGCTGCGGCCAATATTTAATAACAACAAGCATAATTATGGTTTCATAGAAGGAATTTTTCTTTTTCTATTTTGTGGAATAGTTTGCACAATATTGGTATGACATCTTCTATGAAGGTCTGATAGAATTCTGCACTAAACAGATCTGGTCCTGTGCTTTATTTGGTTCGGAGACTTTTAATAACCGCTTCAATTTCTTTAGGAGTTATGGGACTGTTTAGATGCTTTGTGTGATCCTGACTTAACTTTGGTACCTGGTATCTGTCTAGAAAATTATCCATTTCATACAGACTTTCCAGTATTGTTGAATATAAGCTTTTGCAGTAGGATCTGATTACTTTCTGAATTTCCTCAGATTCTGTTGTTATGTCTTACTTTTCATTTCTGAATTGTTAATTTGGATACTCTGTGCCCTCTGGTTAGCCAGGCTATGGGTTTATCCATCTTGTTGATTTTCTCAAAAAACCAGCTCCTGCTTTTGTTGATTCTTTGTATAGTCCTTTTTGTTTCTACTTGGTTGATTTTAGCCCTGAGTTTGATAATTTCCTGCCTTCTACTCTTCTTGGGTGCATTTGATTCTTTTAGTTCTAGAGGTTTTAAGTGTTCTGTCAAGGTGCTAATGTAAGCTTTCTCCAATTTCTTTTTGAGCTGTGAGTTTTCCTCTTAGGACTGCTTTCATTGTGTTCCACAAGTTTGGGTATGTTGTACCTTCATTTTCATTAAATCCTAAAATGTCTTTAATTTATTTCTTTATTTCTTCCATGACCAAGTTATCATTGAGTAGAATGCTATTCAGCTTCCATGTATACATGAGCTTTTTGTCACTATTGTTGTTATTGAAAACAAGCCTTAATCCACGGGAGCCTGATAGGATTCATGTGATTATTTCAATCTTATATCTGTTGAGGTCTGTTTTGTGATTAATTGTATGTTCCTTTCTGGAGAAGGTACCATGAGGTTGTAAGGAGAAGGTATATTCTTTTGTTTTAGGATGACATGTTCTATTAATATCTGTTAACTCCATTTGGTTCATAACAGGTTAGTTTCTCTATATCTGTTTAATTTCTGTTTCCATGAGCTGTCCATTGATGAGAGTGGGGTGTTGAAATCTCCCACTATTATTGTGTGACATGCAATGAATGCTTTGAGCTTTAGTAAGGTTTCTTTTATGAATGTAAGTGCCCTTGCTTTTGGAGCATAGATATTCAGGACTGAGAGTTCATCTTGTTGGACTTTTCCTTCAAAGAATATGAAGTGTCCTTCCTTATCTTTTTTGAAAATTTTTAGTTGAAGGTAGATTTTATGGAGAACAGCTATTCTAGCTTTTTTCCAGCAATTTGCTCTGAGGTAATGTCTGTCATTGTCACTTATGTGAGTTTCATGTTTGCAGCAAATACTGGGTCCTCTTTATGTATCCACTCTGTTTGTCCATGTCTTTTTGTTAGAGAAGTGAGTCCATTGATATTAAGAGATATTGAAGAATAGGATTGTTGTTTCCTGTTATTTTTTTGTTAGAAGTGGAATTATATGTGTCTATTTCTCTTCTTTTGGTTTTGTTGCAAGAAGAATACTTGTGTGCTTTTTCTAGGGTGTAGTTTTCCTTTTTGTGTTTGAGTTTTCAATCTATTATTCTATGTAGGACATAAATAACTCTCTTAAAGAAATACAGCACAACACCGGTAAATAATAGAGGTCCTTAAAAGGAAAACCAAAAATCTCCTGAAGAATTACAGGAAAGCACAAGCTAACAGGTAAAGGAATTGGATAACATCATCCAGGAATTAGAAATGGAAATAGAGACAATAAAGAAAGCACAAAGGGTGACAACCCTGGAGATGGAAAAAGAAGGAAGGAGATCAGGAGTCAGAAACACAAGTATTTCCAATCAGAAATCAAGAGATAGAGGAGAGAATCTCATTGGCAGAAGATATCATACAAAACATTGACACAACCATCAAAGATAATGTCAAACGCAAAAAGCTCCTAACCCAAAACATTGAGGAAATCCAAGACACAAAGAAAAGCTCAACCCTAAGGATGGTAGGTGTAGAAGAGAGCTAAGATTTCCAACATAAATGTCCAGTAAATATCTTCAACAAAATTATAGAAGGAAAGTTCCCTAAAGAAAAGAAAGACGTGCCCATAAACATACAAGAAGTCTACAGAACTCCAAATAGATTGGACCAGAAAAGAAATCTGTCCCATCACATAATAGTCAAAACACAAAATGCACAAAACAAAGAAAGAATATTAAAAGCAGTAAGGGAAAACATCAAGTAACATATAAAGGTAGACCTATCAGAATTACACCAGATTCCCACCAGAGACTATGAAAGACAGACCTTGGACAGATATCATTCAGACCCTAAGAGAACACAAATGCCAGGCTACTCTATCCAGCAAAACTCTCAATTAACACAGATGGGAGAAACCAATATACTCCATGACAAAACCAAATTTAAAAAGAACCTATGCATTTATTATGTGTATCTAAATGTGTGTCAGAAAGACGTCTATATACCCATGTAAATAAATTAGGTATTTACTAAATAACTCCTAGACATTTTACAATGTTCAAATAGACATGTGTACACACATGCCTACATATATACACATATACAAGTGTAGCTGGTGTATACCCATGAGTTAGGTGTCTTTGTTGCACATCTGGCTTTATAAATGTGTGTGTGTGTGTGTGTGTGTGTGTCTGTGTGTGTGTGTGTGGCATGTGTGTGATGTGTATATATTTATGTATGAGTACATACCATTTTGTGTGGAAATACATGTGGAGGACAAAGGACAAGGTCATGTGTAGGTTCTTACCCCTTACCTTGTCCACTGAGTAGTCAAGGCTACCTTGATCAGAAGCATCCAAGACTTATCTTCTTTTCTTTCCATCTTACCATATGACTAGCCACTGACATTATATTTCTTAGCATAAAGCATCCTATGAAATCTGTATGGTTCAGAGTGAGTTCTCTGTATCTGATCTTTTCACAAGATTCAACCCAACTCCCAGCTCCTTTGAAGATCACCAACTCTATTACAGGCTATACTCCTATGGCACCAAACCTGGGCATAAAATGTAAAATGTTATCAGGTTGATTGTACTCCCATGAATTCATTTCCTTTCACTTTCCTCATTGTTTAGCCACCCATGGCTTTTGGTTGTCTTTTTAAGTAGCCATAGGCATACCATCTTTTACATTGTCTTTTACAGAGAGGCTCTATGGCTAGTGTCAGTACCTCAATCACTTAAAATGTTCCCCTCCATAGTTTCAAGAGTTATTTCCTCACATTCCCCAAATATTTTTCAATATTACTTCCACTTCATATCATATCCTGATTTTCAAAAGAGAACCTCGTAGTTAGTTTTAGTCCATATTCAATTTTTTATATCATGTCCTGCTGACCCTGCATCCCTAAAACTTAGGTTAATCTCCAAATCCTAGCAGCAACTCAATGCAGTCCTGACGAAAGAATGAACAAATCTCTTAAGGTTCAGAAAAAGTCACAGAAGAAAAATTTTACAATGTTGTTATGATTAATTTATTCTGTCTTGAGATCCTATATCTATTCTTTGTTTGAAACTATTACTTATATTCTAAACTCAGCTCAGGTATTAGGTTTTCTGAGGACATACTAAGACAGTCAACACCCAATGACAGGTATAAACAGGTGATATAGACACACTTCCTAATCCCTGTCATATCACCTGCACATTTTCTTAAAACTTTTCATACTTTAATACATTGTACTGACCTGCCTGTGCCACCACTATACTGTAAAAGCCACCAGTGCCAATTTTATCTCCTTCCAATTTGTCTGCTCGGTGTTTACCATGTTTCCTACCTGTTCCTCTACTGCTTAAAAAGATTGTGTACTTGAACCAATTTTTCTTTTAATATTGCATAAAAGAGAAAGGAAAAAGGATCATTATATTTTCAAGAGGTGTAATTTATTGAAGTGGAATCACCATATTAATGGGAATAGAGAAAGGTTTTTGGGACAGAGCTCAGAGGAATAGTGCTTATCTACCATGCACATGAACCTGGGCTTATGCCAAGCACTGAATAAAAGAAAAAAGCAGCAATACAGGTGGGTGATTATACATACACACGCACACACACACACACGTATACATGCACACATTCATATACATACATATGCATTCACTCATACCTGCATACATTCATATACATGCACATATATACAAATACTCACACAAACATATACACAAATAGACCCATGTGTGCATATGCATGAGTGCACAGACACACACATGAGTGCACACACACAAACACACACACACACACACACACACACACACACACACACACACACACAGAGGCCAGAACCAACAACATCTTTTTTTTTTTTTGGTTCTGATTATACATTTGTGCCTTTGCTGTGGAAGCTGAATGTCCACATACTGCATTAATAGAAGCTGTGGTTGTGTCTCTGTAATGATAGTGAAGAGGACCATGGTAACCTGCCTTATAAGAGTGCTGGGTCACAAATGAATTAGATTGTCATGGGGATATGTGCTCAGATTCCCAGGATTCATGAAAAACCTGATGTGACACTAGGTGCCAAACTCCACTGCTGGGATAGAATAGCAACTGGCCAATCTCTGGAGCTCTTTGACTGGCCAGCCTGGTTGAACCAATGAATTCCAGGTTCAGATGAGATACAGTGAATCTTAAACAAAGGTTTTGACCAAAAATTGATTTAGAGCTGTCCCATCCTCAGACATATGCATACTTATACACACCTGTCCGCATACATATGTGTATGTACAGCCCCTCCCCCAACACCTAGTTTCATCTCAAGGTTTTTCTATAATTGTTTCTTATCTCCTTAATTCTTTTTTATTTTTTAACTGTTCATGTGTGTGTGTGTGTCCATGTACATGTAAGTAAAGTTTCATTTGGATGACATAAAATTGTTTTAAGCTGGATATGTGGTGATTCAGTGCCTCTTAGGTGCTAAGAACTGAACTTGTGTATTCTGAAGGACTAGCAAGTGCTCTTTAGTGTCAAACTATTTCTTTCATTCTACCAGTTGTCTTTTATGAGTGTGTCCTTTTTTCTCTATCACCAGCCCCATTACCAGACTTCTCACGTTACAAATTTGCATATATGGAACCACCATCTCTTTCACAATGGGCTCTGTGTGATGCACCATGCCATTCTATAAAAAATCAGAACAAATTTTCTGAGTGGAGGGGGCAGTTTGTCCATATCAGGAATGCAAACCTTAACTGTCTTTCTTCACAGAGGTACACAATATACAAAGTCTTACATACGTTAAAGAATGTTAGTACAGGCTGAACAGAGATCTTGATTGATAATGTACTTGGTATATAAGCATATGAACTCATGTTTGACTCTCAGAACCTATGAAAACTGGGCAGAGCACTATGTGTCTGTGTTACCAGTGCTGGCCAGGCAGAGACAAGTTAATCCCTGGAAAACTTTGGCCTACTCACTTAACAAAATCACTGAGGTTCAAGAGAACTGAAAGGCCTTATGTCAAAATAAGATGACATGTGATTGAGGAAGTCTTGTGCTGACTTCTGGTCACTAATCTGTACATGCACAGACCAAAAGGATATTGAAATTGACAACCACTACTGTAGCTAACCCTGTCTAAACCACAGTCATGGGAGGGATTCTGTACTGCACACAGACATTGTTCATAGTCTAGACTCATTTGACATGGATGGGACCTTGTGTTTTCAACTATTTCAAGAGACATCTAGTCTTATCTCACATCTGATGGTGAGGAAAATGAACAGATGCCAAAATAAACCATAAGAGGCTTCTTATCCAATTGAGTGGGATTTTAGATTTTTGAGTTTAAGGTCATTTCTCATCAACATTCCATCTCCCACTGACCACATGATAAGGAAAACATTTTACTTGGTTAATAAAGACTTTGTTTCATTCTTCTAACAACATGAACAGAATGAAGGGAAGTGGGATGTAAGTTCTCTAAACATTTCCAGGAATCTCCAAATCAGGCTAGTTCCATTTATGTTTCATTATCTCTCCCTACTCTTAAAAATTACAGCATTCCTGAGCACAGAATGAAACTCCTAAATTCAATACCACACCTAGAAAACACTCTTTTACAAACTCAAGGTAAGTGCTTTGGAGGAAATGTAATACAGATTCTTAATGGCAACAATGAATAAAATATTTTTATCAATTGTAACATATCAAGGGAAAACATGATTACTTTGTTGTTATTTATATACAATTTGATGAGGATATAAATATCACTACATCAGGCAATAATTGCAGATACACAGGTCAAGTAGATAGTACTTGAGTTCCAGCAATCTGTTCCTTAAATCACTTAGTAATGCAGTTTAAAATTCTTCCATGTATGAATGCACACTTCCCTGTTTCACACAGAAAGTTGGGATGCCCTCTTTAGTTTTTGATGTGAAGCAAGAACACAGGCAAAGGGAAGTTCACAAGACATGAAACTGCAGACTTTTCTGGTGTTCGACAAACTCTGAGACAGGATTATTTTGTGGAGATCTAGCTCTCCTGGAACAATCTCTGCAGACATCCTTGAACTCAGAGTGATTCACTTGATCTGCTGGGATTTAGAGTGTGGGCTATCACCACACTGCAACAAATTCAGTTTAAGCAAAAGGGGTATAGGGAATATATCCCCAGGTGGGGCTGTCACCGAATGGCCTTTCTTAAGTCTCTACTTCACACTTTTTCTCCAGATTTCCTCCCTTAAGTATTTTGTTCCTTCTTCAAGGAAGGACCAAAGCATCCACTCTTTGGTCTTTCTTCCTCTTGAACTTCATGTAGTCTGTGGATTGTATCTTGGGTATTCCAAATTTTTGGACTAATATCCACTTATCTGTGAGTGCATACTATGTGTGTTCTTTTGTGATTGGCTTACCTCACTCAGGTTGATATTTTCTAGTTGCATCCATTTGCCTAAAAATTTCATGAAGTCATTGTTTTTGATAGCTGAGTAGTACTCCATTTGGGTAAATGTACCACATTTTAGGTATCGACTCCACTGTTTAAGAACACCTTGGTTTCTTTCCAGCTTCTGGCTGTTATAAATGAGGCTGCTATGAGCATAGTGGAGAATGTGTTCTTGTTATATATTGGAGCATCTTTTGGGTATATGCCCAGTAGTGGTATAGCTGGGTCCTTAGGTAGTGCTATGTTCAGTTTTCTGAAGAACTACCAGACTGATTTCCACAGTGGTTGTATCAGCTCGCAATCCCACCAACAATGGAGGAGTGTTCCTCTTTCTCCACATTCTCATCAGCATCTGCTGCCACCTGAGTTTTGACTGGTTTTGCCTTTCTGACTGGTATGAGATGGAATCTCAGGCTTATTTTGATTTGCATACCTTGATGAGTAAGTGTGTTGAACATTTCTTTAGATGCTTCTCAACCACTCAGTATACCTCAGTTAGAATTCTTTGTTTAGTCCTATACCCAATTTTGAATAGGGTTATTTGGTTGTTGACTACAACTTCTTGAATTTTTTGTGTATAAGCCTTTTTTCAGATATAGGATTGGTGAAGATCTTTTCACAATTTTTTGGGTTGTCATTTTGTCCTACTGACAGTGTCCTTTGCTTATAGAAACTTTAAAATTTCATGTAGTCCACTTTACTGACCGTGATCTTAGAGCATAAGCCACTGGTGTTTTGTCCAGGAAAATCTCCAAAGTATCCATGTGTTCGAGGTTCTTCTTCACTTCTCTTCTATTAGTTTCACTGTATCTGATTTTATGTGTAGGCCATTGATCCACTTGGTCTTGATATTTGTTCAAGGAGGTAAGAATGGATTGATTTGATTTTTGCTACATGTTTAACACTAGTTCTACCAGCACCATTTGTTAAAAATGCTGTCTTTTTTTCCACTGGATGGTTTTAGCTACTTTGTCAAAGATCAAGTAAACATAGGTGTGTAGGTTTATTTATGGGTTTTCCACTTTTATTCCATTGATCTGCCTGACTGTTTCTGTGTCAATACCATGCAATTTTAATCTCTATTGTTATGTAATACTGCTTGTGGTCAAGGAATGGTGATTCTCCCAGAATTCTTTTTATTGTTGAGAATAGTTTTGGCTATTCTGGGTTTTTGTTTTTCCAAGTAAATTTAAAAACTGCTTTTTCTAACTCTATGAAGAATTGAGTTGAAAATTTGATGGATATTACACTGATTTTGTAGATTGCTTTTGGGAAGATGACCATTTTTACTATATTAATCCTGGCAATCCATGAGCATTTGAGGTACTTCCATCTTCTGAGATCTTCTTTGGTTTCTTTCTTCAGAGATTTGAAGTTCTTGTCATAAAGATTTTCACTTGTTTGGCTAGAGCCATACCAAGATATTTATATTGTGACTATTGTAAAAGGTGTAAAAAGTACTATATTGAATAAGTAGGGAGAGAGTGGGCAGCCTTGTCTAGTCCTTGATTTTACTGGGATTGCATCAAGTTTCTCTCCATTTAGAGTGATGTTAGCTACTTGTTTGCTGTATACTGCTTTTACTATATTTAGAAAAGGGCCTTAAATTCCTGATTTTTCCAAGTCTTTGAGCAGGAAGAAGTGTTGAATTTTGTCAAATGCTTTCTCAGCATCTAATTTAATGGTCATGTGTTTTTTTGTTTTGTTTTGTTTTATATAGTAGATTACATAAATGGTTTTCCATATATTGAACAATGCCTGTATCTCTGGTGAATTTATTTGATTATGATGATCATTTTGATTTGTTCTTGGATTCTGTTTGGGAGAATTTTATTGAGTATTTTTGCATCGATATTCATAAGGGAAATTGGTCGTAAATTCTCTTTCTTTGTAGCGACTCTGTGTGGTTTAGGTAGGACTTTAATTATGGCTTCATAGAATGAATTGGTTAGGGTTCCTTCAATTTCTAATTTGTAGAATAGTTTAAAGAATAAATATTGATATTAGGTCTTCTTTAAATGTCTGATAGAATTTTGATCTAATCCCATCTTGTCCTGGACTGGTTTGATTTTAGGAGACTTTTAATGACTCCTTTATTTCTTTAGGGATTATGGGATTGTTTAGATGGTTTATCTGATTCTGATTTAAATTTGGTCCCTGATATTTGTCTAGAAAATTGTCTATTTCATCCAGATTTTCCAATTCTGTTAAGTAGAGACTTTTCTTGTAAGATCCAATAATTTTTGGGTTTCCTCAGTTTCTCTTGTTATGTCTCCCTTTTCATTTCTGATTTTCTTTATTTGGATACTGTCTTTGTGCTCTTTGGTTACTCTGGCTACAGATTTATCTATACTTTTGACTTTCTCACAGAACTAGCTTTTTGATTCTTTGTATAGTCCTTTTTCTTCTTGGTTGATTTCAACCCTGAAGTTAATTATTTCCTGCCTTCTACTCCTCTTAGGTGCATTAGCTTCTTTTTGTTGTAGTGCTGTCAGATGTGCCACCAGCTGCTGGTGTATGCTCTCCCCAGTGTCTTTTAGAAGGAACTCATAGCTATGTGTTTTTCCTTAGTACTGCTTTCATCATGTCCCATAATGTTGGGTATATTGTGCCTTCATTTTTATTAATTTCTAAAATGTCTTTTATTTTTTTATTTCAACCTTGACCAAGTTATCAATGAGTAGAGTGTTATTCAGATGTTATGTGTATGTGGGTTTTATGATGTTTTTGTTATTGAAGACCAGCCTTACCCTCTTAGTTTTCTGATAAAAGGAATGGTACTATTTTAATCTTTTGTGTCTGTTGAGTCCTGTTTTGTGATCAATCATATGGTCAAATTTGGAGACAGTGCTGAAAAAGAAGGTATATTGTTTTAGGATGAAATGTTGTTATAGATATCTGTTCAATCCATTTGGTTCACAACTTCTGTTAGTTTCACATTATCACTTTTTAGTTTCTGTTTCCATGATCATTGATGAGAGTAGAATGTTGAAGTCTCCCACTATTATTGTGTGAGGTACAATATGTGCTTTGAAGTTTTATGAAGTGGATGACCTTGCATTTGGAGCATAGGTGTTCAGAATTAAGTGTTCATCTTGGTAGATTTCTTTTCTTTCCTTTCCTTTTCTTCTCTTTTCTTTGATTTCAATTTTTGGTTGAAAGTCAATTTTATTCGATATTAGAATGGGTAGTCCAGCTTGTTTCTTGGGTCCATTTTTCTTGAAATATTTAATCTGAAGTAGTGTCTGTCTTTGACACTGAGGTGAGTTTCTGGTTTGCAGCAAAATGCTAGATCCTGTTTATGTATCCAGTCTGTTAATCTATGTTATTTTATTGGGGAATTGAGTCCATTGATGTTAAGAGATGAAGGACAAGTGATTGTTGCTATCTGTTATTTTGGTTGTTAGATGTGGAATTATGTTTGATTGGCTATCTTCTTTTGGGTTTGTTGAGAGATTAATTTTTTGATTTTTCTAGTGATTAGTTTTCCTCCTTGTGTTGCAATTTTCCATCTATTATCCTTTGTAGGTCTAGATTTGTGGAAAGATACTGTGTAAATTTGATTTTGTCATGGAATATCTTGGTTTCTCCCTTTATGGTAATTGAGAGTTTCACTGGATATAATAGCCTGGGCTCTCATATTTGTTCTCTTAGGGTCTGTCTGACATCTGCCCAAGATATTCTGGCAGTTTTAGGCTATGATATGTGCTTTGAATTCCTGATCCCTTCATGAGTTTTAACTTGAAGGAGTATTGTTTTTTGTCAAAGGCTTTTTTTAGCATCTTATGAGATGATACTGTGATTTCTTTCTTTGAGTTTCTTTATATTGTAGATTACATTGATGAATTTCCATATATTAAACCATCCCTGCATTCTTGGAATGAAGCCAACTTGATGGTGGTACATGATCTTTCGAATATATTCTTTCATTCTGTTTGCAAGTTATTTTATTGAGCAATTTTACATTGATATTCTAGCTAAATTGGTCCGAAGTTCTCTTTCTTTGTTGGGTCTTTGTCTGGTTTAGGTATCAGAGTAAACGTGGATTCATAGGATTAATAGGGCAGTGTTCCTTCTGTTTCTATTTTTATAGGATAGGATGAAGAATATTGCTATTAGATCTTCTTTGAAGGTCTGGTCAAATTCTGCACTAAAAGCATCTAGTCATAGGCTTCTTTTTCTGGGAGGGGAGACTTAGGAGACTTTTCATCTTTTAATGGCTGCCTCTATTTTGTAGGGGTTTTGGATCTGTTTAGATAATTTACCTGATCCTGATTTAACTTTTTTACATGGTAACTGTCTTGAAAACCATCCATTTCATCTAGAATTTCCAGTTTGTTTATTATTTGCTTTTCAAGTAATCTCTGATGATTTTTATTGAACTTCCTTAGTTTCTATTTTTATATCTTTCTTTCAATTTCTGATTTTGTAAAGTCGATATAATGTCTCTGTGCCCTTTAATTTGCTTGGTTCTGGGTTTATCTATCTTGTTGGTTTTCCTCAAAGAACTTGCTCTTAGTTTTGTTGATTCTTTGTGTCTTTCTATTTGCTTCTACTGTTGCTTTTGTTGTTATTGAAGATCTGCCTCAGAGTGTGGTGATCTGATAGAATACATGGCATTTTAATCTTCATGTATTTGTGGAGGTTTGTTTTATGTCTGAAAATATGGTCAGTTTTTGAGAATGTACCATGTGGTGCTGAGAAGAAGGATAGGATGCACTGTTCTGTAAATGTCTGTTGAATCCATTTCATTCATAGCCTTTTCTAGTTTCACAGTGGCTCTGTTTAGTTTCTCTTTCAACATCCCATTCATAGGTGAGAGTGGGGATGTTGAAGTCTCCCACTAATATTTTCTGAGGTTCAATATGAGTTTTGAGCAACGTTTCTTTTACAAATATGGTTACCTTTGAATTTGGTGTGTAGATTTTTTTTTTAGAATTGAGAGTTCACTTTATTGAATTTTTTTCTTTTTTGAGTATTAAGTAACATCTTTTTTGATAACTTTCAGGTGAAAATCTATTTTATTGGATATTGAAATGGCTACTTCAGTTTGTTTCTTGGGACAATAAATAAATTAATTAATTAATTAAATATAAAAACAAACAAACAATAAACAAAACATTTCTCCAGCCTTTTACCCTGATGTGGAGGGTGTCTTTGTCATTGATATGTGTTTTCTATATGTATCAAAATCCTAAGTCTTGTTTAAATATCAAGTCCCTTAGCCGATGTCCTTTATTGTGGAATTGAGTCCATTGATGTTGAGAGATATTAAAGGCCAATTATTTTTGGTTCTTGTTAGTTTTGTTGTTGTAGGCCATATTATGTTTGTGTGGTTCTTCTCACTGTGTTTTTTGTGAGATGACTTTCTTGAATTTATTGTGTGTAGTTTCCCTTTTTGTGTTGGAATTGTTCTTTTAGTAGCTTCTATAGGGCTGAGTTAGTAGATATATGTTGTTTAAATTTGAATTTGTCATGGACTATCTTGTTTTACCCATCTATGGTGATTGAAACTTTTGCTGGGTATAGTAGCTTAAGTTGGCATTTCTGTTTTCTCAGGGTCTGCATGACATCACTCCAGGATCTTCTGGCTTTCAGAGTAACTGTTGAGAAGTCAGGTGTAATTCTTATAGGTCTGTCTTCATGTTTCTTGGCCTTTTTCCCTTACAATTTTTAATATTCTTTCTTTGTTCTGTGCACTTAACGTACATTTTTAGACATTTCTTTATTTGGGATATGGACATTTTCTCATATAATTTTGTTTCTGGCTCTTTGAATTGGGTGTCTTCACTCTCTTCTTTTCCTATAATTCTTAGGGTTTGTCTTTTCAGTGTATCCTGGATTTCCTGGATGATTTAGGAGCATTTTTCACTCAGCACTTTCAGTGTTTTGTCAGTATCTTCTATGGTACCTTTTACACCTGAGATTCTCCATTTTTATCCCTTGTAATCTGTTGGTGATGTTTGCATCTGCAACTCCTGATCTCTTTCATAGGATTGCCATTTCCTGTTTTGCCTGTATTTGTGATTTCTTTATTGTTTCGATTTCTGTTTTTAGGTCCTGTATGGTTTTGATCAATTCCTTCACAAGTTTTAGTTAGGAGGTGCTTGGGATGAGGAAAATATTCTAGAAGTGAAGAGTAGTTTGTACAAAGTATTGAATGTTCTTAGCCCACTTGACAAATGTAAAATTCCAAATGGTTGAATAACCAGAAGGGCAAAGTTTGTATCATGTGTATAAAACTACAAAAAGAAAAATCACTTTTAAAAAAGTGGTCTAAGAAAAGAGTCACCTATGTTCAGGTGAGTTTTCAAACAAAGGGAAGAAACTACACAGAAATAAACAAGGAATTGGGTGTCCTGTAAGGAGGGATCTAGAAAGGTAGACAAGGCTCTGTGTTTCCTCTTATCAAGCATGACACAATTTGAAAGTTAAGGAGAGGGAATAGGGTATATTGGAGAATTTGGAAGGAGCTGTGGAGGAGAGAAATATAATTAAATTATAATTTCCAAAAGGAAATTCAAAAGTGACTCTCATTTCAAATAATTAATAGTGTAATTTATTTTGAATACAGACCATCTGAAGGACAATATTCCAAATGTCAATGTAAATGGCCTTGTCAAATATCCATCAGAGGAAACAAAATGTTGGGGTCAGACTTATAGTCAGGAAGAGCTGAGATGTGGCACACAGAGAACACAACTTTAGCATAAAGCCAATGTCTGGAGAGGCAGAAAGGACTCACTCCATTATTGCTCCAAGCCCAAGTCACACAGATTATGTAATGTAGAAAATAGGGAAAATTAGTAAAGATTACCTTTTAGAGATTCCTTCAACTTGGAATTTGATCTGATGTTTATAAAAATTCAAATAACTTAGTCACAGCTGCTTCTAGGATTAAGATAGAACAGAGGGCAGGACAATGAAGTTACTTTTATTGCAGTTTCTGCTTATCTACTTTGTAGGGATTGGTCACTTCTATACTGTATCTCTTCCAGATTAACTATCTGAATAGTCTGGAGTCTATTGTCTGATTTCATAGAAAAGTCTATTCAGGAGGACAAACAGATTGTATGGAAACAGTGACAACTGACAAAAGTAAGGTGGGAGGAAGAACAGACAGATAAGTTTTCTGTGTCAGAAGCTGCCAACTTTATTACAAAGGCATATTGTCATTGGAACATAGGAATATGTCTGTTGGTCTAGAAGAGATACAGTAATTCACTTGGGAAGTGTCATGACTCAATGAGTTTTATATTTTTTCCCTCTACAGGTAGCAGGTGTTCAGTCACCAAATTAGAGTTAGGGATCAAACTGAAGCTCTACGTGGAGCACAACAGACCACCCTTTCAAAAAGGTACACAGAGGATCATAATAATACAAAGATAAAATTTGAATTTTTCAAGTATTCCTACAACCATAAAGAGTATCCAGTGTCTTCACATCCCATTTAAGCTAGTTTTTTTATTGCTCTAATCAAATACCTGATAGAAAGTTTCTCAAAGAAGGAAGAGTATATTTCTATTCAAGGTCTGAAGGCACAGTCCATCATGGTGGTTAAGGCATAGTTACAGGAATAAGACAACTGCTCACATAGCATACACAGTAAGGAAACAGAGTGAAATGGATGCTGAATGCTGCTGCAAAGCTTGTCCCGCTAAGCAATGGAGTAGTTTGATCAATAGTTGAGGTGTGTCCTTGTACCTCACACTATGTTATCTTTTTTTTTCTTTTTTTTTCGGAGCTGGGAACTGAACCCAGGGCCTTGCGCTTGCTAGGCAAGCGCTCTACCACTGAGCTAAATCCCCAACCCCACACTATGTTATCTAATACAGAAAAATGCAACAGATAAGCCCACAGACAAGTCTTCTCGGTAATACTAAATCCCATTAATTTGTGTCCAAATAGTAAACACCAGTGCTATTTAACCTCAGGAATTTATAAAGGCCTATGAGCAAATGAGTCTTTTACCTCTTCTGGAAGAAAAATCAGATGAAATATGTGGCCATGGAAAAAGAAATTTCTATCTCAGTTGGTAGAGGAAAAGAGAAAGATCCTTGAGAGTAGGAACAAGGGAGTAGAAAAATTGCTCGCCTTCTAGGAGCAAAGGAACTAGAGCCATAAATGGAAGCCAAACTTGTATATTGATCCATTCCTTCATGTAGCTGAAAGAAATTTTCCAGAAGAATATCAGGATTTTTATCTATATAATCATTGATAACATAAATTGCTTCTTAAACATTCAGTTACAGTTAGATTTCCCAATCTTAATGGTTAAGGGTTTAGGTCCCTGTGTGTGTGACACATGATCTAGATACTTTCATTTTTCTATTAATAATTTTATTTGACTGTTTAGAGTATCACCTGTATGATGCAGACAATGTGTGGGACACTCCTTCCTTTATAGCTGTACTTCAGTTCCTCCTTTCTCTAAGAGTGTAAAGGGTGCTGCTCTGAACAGCAAGTATATATACCCTCTATTTCTAATGAAGCTTTGTGCCTGGAGCGCAAGTGTCCAGTAGCAGGCATGACTTAAGCTCAAGACCTTTATGCAACTAGCCTATGGGAAAGCCTGTATATCAAATGCCAACATGGTTGATCAAATATGCACTTATTCTTCTAATTGTTATTTAAAGGAACCGGTAGGCACAGCACTTGTGTTTAAGCAGATTTTTGCAGAATGACATGACTTCAAACTCCTGACTTTGATGTGATGTTGATATGTGGCATTGTCACCACTTTAACCAAAAGAAGTTCACTGGATTCTATTTTACCCATGTAATTATGGCTTTATTCCTGTCACATTTGTATGAAAATATTTCCTTTTCTCCTAGTCCGAAAGTTTGTAAGCACCATTTATTTAGTTTCTCCAGTATGTAGAAGATAAAATGAATGTCTGATCACTTGGATGGTCCCTGTCTGAACAAATTCAACTAATGATATAGAAACATTACAAAGCACTTGATTGAAACATAGGTTGCCATGAAGGCGACAAGCCCCAAGTAGTGACTATATTAAGATCAAGGAATAATAATAAGTAATCTGATGGAGGCTTCCTGGCAGTAGGAAGGTAAAATGGTTTGAAAATAATTTCCAACACTGGCCAAGGTGAAGGCAGATGAATTGTTGCTAAGGTGTCCTGAAAGACACTTTTGCAAATTTGACCTTGAGTTTCCTCATCTTGGTCACCAAGTGTCTCGGTTTTAGATAAAATGCTGAATGCTTAAACAGTGGTTTTACATGTAGGCCTAACATGGACTTGTAGGACTTGTAGGCAAATATATGTGATCTTTGTATGTAAGGGGGTAGTGAGTACTTGTGCATGTAGTTGCAAGAACTAAACCTACAACCTCAGCTGTCATCTGCAATCTAAGCATTGCTATTTACTTTCAAAATGATCTCTAGAAGTGACTTCAATTTTCCTGTTTTTCAATAATTTCAATAGATATATTTTGCATTGTAAATTCACACACACACAGACACACACACACACAATGACAGGCTATTTTGGGATACCTTTATGAGGTTGATTATAAAATCTCTGGAATTATATCATAACATGTATATGACAGATTAGGCTCTATATAAACAATAGTGTTAATTACAGTCATGCCTATGAATAATTTTGCTAAATTAATTATGGTTATAAAATGGTCACAACATTCTGTTACACTAATGAAATTTTCTGTTACATTAACAGAGAGTGAGAAGTTTGTTTGGAATATCTCCTAGGGCAGCCTTAGTGTATCTTAATGAAACCCATTTAACATGTGCTGTGACTGTGTTATTTCACTTCTATTACATGTTTTATTAAGTAAATTTATTGTAATAATTGTTCACAGACCAAGAAACAATGAAAGATCATCTTTATGCACAGACACATTCCCTTTAATTTTATATCTTTAAAATTCTTTGCAGAACTGAGCATCATCATGCTGTCTCCTCAGTAACCCTGTTGATTACAGATGCTACAACAGGCTTTTATCACTATGCATCAAGTTTAGTTCTACTTTTATATTGCTAATGATAACATAAATAATCACGTGACATTTTATTTTAAGGAAAATACCATATATCTCAGGCTGGCCTCATTCTTGCTATATAGTTAAGGATGATCTTGAATATATGATATCCTGAATTCACATTTGAAGTTCTGAGATTATAGGCATTCATTACCACCTTATTGTATGTGGTGTTGGAGTCTATGATGCTTCTCACACACCCAATGCATCTTGCATGCTAGGCAATCACTGTACTAGCTGAATCACAGCCATAGTCACCTCATGATTTTCTAAAACGTAAATTTGTGTTGGAATGAATACATGTGAAATAGCATGAAAGAAAATGAAGACTTAAGAGACTTGCAGACTCTCACTGTTGAAACACATGAAAATATGGACTGTGGGATCCCTGTTCTTCTTCACAAAGATGCCCTTCTTCTCAAACCCCCATCTTTGCTATTCTGGATGCCTGTATTCACAGCTTCTTGGTTGTTGCATCTCCTTCATATTACATCTTAGTTCCAAATCCACACTTACAACCAAAGAACTTCTTCATTCATTTATATTAAAGACATCTTCAATGTTAATTTTAAGCTATCAATGTTTTATCAGATGATTTAATATTTTTAACTTATGTATTTATTCACTTTACATCCCAATATCAGTCCCCCTCTCCTCCCAGTCCTTCCTCACAAAGATCTTCCCCAGAATTCCCCCTCCTCTTCTCACACACTTCATTCTACCCCATTTCTCCCTGGCACATCAAGTCACTGCAGTACTAGGTTCATATCTCCCTGTGAAGTCAGATAAGGTAGTACAGTTCTGTTGACTGTAGTTTTAAAATCACTCTCATCTTTGCCTGGGTTCAGACCATGCTCTGGCCCCTCCCAGCTTCCCTTATGTTCTTCTTGGCCTAAGATCCTGGAGGTGACTTTCTGTGACCAGCTCACTCTGGAGACCCTTGAATCCTTTGATAAAAGACACATATACAGCTGCCAGTTCAAAGCTTGACTTCTGTGGCAGAATTCCTGAGCCCAGATAGACCTAAATAAGCCCTCCTTAACCAACTTATTATCTCTGTTTCTTGCTTTCCCTAAACTCACTGGCTAATCAAACCCAGCCCCTGTCAAACACCCTTGGCCACCCACCTACAGTAGAGGCCACAGGGCATAGCTCTCCTTCTCTCCCGTGAAGGACTTAAGTGACTGCTGCCTTCTTCATCCAAAGCATGACAGAACAGCCCTCTCTCCTGGCCTGCCTCTCCTTTCTCCCTGAGACCAGGAAGTCCTGTCTGCACATTCTGCCCTGCAATTGACTCCCAGCCTTCTTTATTTGAAAAATCAAGAACCAATTAGAGTACAAGACTTTAACAGCAGAACCTCTATTTCACAGTTGGGGAATGGGATCTGCAGGTATGAATGCATCAGTTTCAGAGACAGCACCAGCTATGGTTCTTGGGATACCCACATGAAGAGCAAGCTGTACATCTGTTTCTTACGGTTGGTAATTAAGTCTCCAGAGTTCCCAAGGGTCCAGGTTAGTTGACTCAGTTGGTCTTATTGTTGAAGCCCCGTCCTCCTGTGTCCCTCAATCCTTCCCTCAATTCTTCTGCCAGACTCCTTGAGCTCCATCTGTTTGTCTGTGATTCTCTGCATCACTTTCCACTGGCAGCTGACTGGAGCCTCTCAGATGACATTTTTTCTAGACTCCTGTCTGAAAGTATAATACAGTATCATTAATACTGTCAAGGATTGCTTCTTGTTTCTTGCACATGAGATGGGTCTCAGTTTGGGGTAGTCATTGGTTGGCCATTCCGTCAGAAACTGCTCTTTGTCCCTGCATATATTGTAGGCAAGACACCTTTTAAGTCAAATGGTTTTTTTTGGGGGGTTGCTATCTTTATTCCTCCACTGGGAGTCATTACAAGCTACATATAAATGCCACTGCTATGTCCACATTATCTATTATTAGAAGTATTAATTAGTGTGCCCTCTGTAGGCCCCCAAGGGCCTCCCTTCATCCTAGGTCACTGGCTTGTCCTAGTAGTTGCTCCCAACTCACTGCTTATTTCCATCCAGTCTGCCCTGCTCTCCTCACATTGGATCATTCTGTATCCTGCTCCTTTCCCTATCACCCCTACAACTCAGATCCCTCCCTTCATCCACCTCTTATATCTATTTTGTTTCCCCTTCTGAGGAAGATTTAGCCTTCCTTCCTTGAGCTTATTTGGGTCTTTTGATTATAGTATGGCTCTTTTTTATTTATGACTAATATCCACTTATCTTACTCATGAATTGGCAGGATTAATATTGTAAAAATGGCAATCTTGCCAAAATCAATCTACAGATTCAATGCAATCCCCATCAAAATTCGAACTCAATTCTTCATAGAGTTAGAAAGAGAAGTTTGTAAACTCATTTGGAATAACAAAAAACTCAGGAAACCTAAAACTATCCTCAACAATAAATGAATTTCTGGGGGAATAACCCTCTTTGATGCCAAGCTGTATTACAGAGTAATAGTTATAAAACTGCACGATATTGGTACAGAGACAGGCAGGTAGATCGATGAAAAAGAATTGAAGATCTAGAAATAAACTCATATATCTATGGTCACTTGATCTTTGACAATGGAGCTAAAAATCATCCAGTGAAAAAAAAGATAGCATTTTAAGTAAATGGTGCTGGTTCAACTGGCAGTCAGCATGTAGAAGAATGCAAATCAACCCATTCTGATAGCCATATACAATGCATAAGTACAAGTAGATCATGGACCTCCACATAAAACCAGACACAATAATAGAAGTAATAGAAGAAAAAGTGGGAAAAGAGCCTTGAACATATGGGCACTGGAGAAAATTTCCTGAACAAAACACCAATGGCTTATGCTTTAAGACCAAGATTCAACAAATGGGACCTCATATAATTGGAAAGCTTCTATAAGGAAAGAACACTGTCATTAGAAAAAAAATTGCAACCGATAGATTGGGGAAAAATCTTTACCCATCCTACATCTGATAGAGGGCTAATATTATATATAGATCTCGAGAAGTTAGATTCCAGAGAATTAAATAACCCTATTTAAAAATGGGGTACAGAGCTAAACAAAGAATTCTCAGGTGAGGAATATCAAATGTCTGAGAACTACCTAAAGAAATGTTCAACATCCTTAGTCATCAGCAAAATGCAAATGAAAACAACCCTGAGGTTCTACCTGACATCAGTCATAATGTCTATGATCAAAAATACAGGTGACAAGAGTTCATGGCAAGGAAGTAGAGAAAGAGGAACACTCTTCCATTGTTGGTGGGATCGCAAGTTGTACACACACTCTGGAAATCAGTCTGGAAGTTCCTCAGAAAATTAGACATATTACTACCTGAAGACCCAATTAAACCTCTCCTGGCCTATACCCAAAAGATGCTCCCGAGACAGGAGAGAGGGAGAGAGAGAAGATGGAGGCTGACATAAAGATTCTGCTTTTTGTATTTACAGGTTATTAATGTTCCTAAGGGATGGTTGGTACCGTACTTTGTATGTTTAAGTGGGCAATTATATCTTATCAATTGGGTCAAAGTGTGTTGTGTTGTATGTTCTTTTATGACAGTTTGAGTGTAGGGAAGTGTGCAGTGGGAGGAGACAATGGGCCGCCTTGGAGTTGGGATGTGATTCTGCCAAGATATCTAGCAGATATCTTGGGGCACCACGGGTGTGGACCTAGCAGGATAAAAGACACCAATACATTGTTTTGTTTTTTATATTTTTACAACAAGAGATGGCGAACTAATGTGATGGGCAAGAATCCACTAGTAATCCTAAGAGTTGAGAGAAAGTTTTTATTTTCTAAGTAAGAGGAGGCCAGAGCCTTGTGATATCTTAAGGGCAGAATTCAAACAAAGAAATAGGATGCCACCTGGGTTGACAGGCTATAGGTCCCCTGCTGTGTGATAAGTAATGGTAGCTCAGAGAGTTAGAGATTGAAAGCTGCTTTTTAAAGAATGTTGTTTAGAATGTCTTTCAGGATACTCATATTCTTTTTAATGTGGGCTCCATAGGAATTTCGGGTTGAAATCCTAGTTAGACAAACTACTTCTTAATTACAGGTATTCTTAAAAGATGATTACGTTTGTTTTTAGAAAGAAGAGAGTAAAGAAATTACCTGAATCAGGTGGGGATTTTCATCCATGGTTCAGAACTTAGATAGGAAAAAATTAGTCCCTACCTCCAAGTAAAGAGTTGTGATGAATGTCTGTAACACCAGAGAGAGTGAATTCAGACATATATTATAGAAGTTATTAAGGTTAAAGAAAAATCTGTGGCTTCAGGTAGAGAGCTTAATAGATGGATACATTTTGGGCTAAAGTCCTGAGTTTTAAGTTGCTTATTGGTTTTAGAATTGATAGAAGGTGTTAAAGTATGTTTTAAGGAGAGTAAAGTGATTACCCAAATCACGTGCTGATTTTCATCTATGGTTCCGAACTTAGATAGGGAAAAATTGGTCACTAACTCCAAGCAGAGAGTTGTGACAAATGTCTGTAATACCAGGGAGAGTGAATGCAGACATATATTATAGAAGTTATAAAGGTTAAATAAAAATCTGTGGCTCTGGGTACAGAGTTTGACAGATTGAGATATTTTGGGCTAAAGTGCTGGATTGATATGTTGCTTATTGATATTGGAATTGATAGAAAGTGTTTGGTTTGTTTTATGAGCTACCCCGCTAAAGGCCATATGGCTTGTTGATGCTGGCTAGCAAGGGTTCATGGTTACTTTTGATATTTACCACAACAGGAAGCTCGGATTCTCTTAATGTGGGCTCCACGGGAATTTTTGGTAATTTCCTGATATCACAGAGTACAAAAGCCTATCAGGCTCATTGTTTAGCTTACTTCCTTTTAAAAAAATTGTTTATTCTTCATGACGGTGTGACTTTGAGTTTTATGGTTATATTATTACTCTGGGAGAGAGTGCAAGATATAAGCTTTTCTGGTTTCAGACTAAGGAACACAGTATTTTGGGAGAAAGATTTTGTCTTTGTGTTTTTAAAAAGTGTGATTAGGCTCTAGAAACCTCACAGAATCATACTGATCAGATTTGATAGAGGTAGACCACCTGAAAAATTTATTCAGGAGAATCAAACAAAAAGATATATCAATTCTAAACTTTTGTCTTGAGAGTTGTATTTTACAGAGTGTGCCTACTTGGAATCCTGGTCTCAAGGACTTGCAGCTGTGTCCAGTCAGGACACATCGGCTACAGCATTTGCTTCATTCTTCCTACCCCCTACCCCCAAGGATATCTCAATGCCCATGTATAGCTTGAAGAAGTTATGGAGTCATCGTCGCCCCAATTTCCTGAACTTTTTATGAGGAATTTAAAATTGGTTGTAATTTAACAGGGAGGAATTAGCTAGATTGAATTGTACAGTCATAATCTCATTTGGTAACTAAGCTTAAATCATATACTTGTTTGGGTATAGAATTTATTTGTCAAAAAAGTTTAAAAGTACAAGGTTTAGAGCCAGTCCTTCTATTGTTGTCATTACAAACTTCTGAGTTGATTACACCTGTGAGTTAAGATTCAAATAGCAAAGTCATGGCTCTGAGTTTGTGAGATTACTTTCAAGATAAAATATAGGGTATGGAGACAACAGGTCAGATTACCTTATATAGATAGATATAAGGATTCAAATATTTCAAAAATGTCAGATATCCACAAGATTTGAGATTTCAAGTTATTTATTTTTTGTTGAGACATATCTGCTCCTAACAGTTCCCCTTTGGCAGATTTAATGAAAAACTTGAACATCTGTAACTCCAGGTGAGGCAATACTTTCTGGCTAGGCAGCAACTAGACAAAACTGCCTGTTTCATCTGCAGACTAATTCTGTCCAGAAAAGGACACATTATGCAGAATAGTTGACTGATAAACTCTGCCAAGACAGGGTGATCAGCCCTTCAACATCTGCATTTCAAGAGTCTGTCATTTGATTTTTGGGCCAGAAGGCTGAAGACTTGCGCTCACATGTTGCTAACAGGGGACTGGGCTAGTGGAAATTTGTCTCTACCACCCCTCAGTTCTGGAAGCTGTGTTATGCGTCCTATGTGTATAGATATTTGGTCATTCCCAGATTTCTGACAGTGTTGAAGACATTATAGTCTCATAGCCTATCAGGCTGTTTAACTCTAAATATACATATTTTATTGGATAGTTATCAGATAGTATACAAGCTAGCCAAGATATAATACAGATTTTAAGCCTTTCTTAAGCTAGAATGGATAACTAAATGTTCTGTTTAACTGATATAGTGTTGGATTGGGTGTTACATATATTTTATGCTCTTAATTACAAAATGATAATAGTTGTGCTCAGCTTATATTTGAAAGAAAAGTTTTTTTTAATTAGACAAAAAGGGTGAAATGTAGGATGCTGTCACAGGTGAGGCAGGTACAAGATAGAAGGAGGCCTGTCACTGGATGAGAAGGAAGGATGGGTGGGAGAGAAGTTTAAAGGAAGAGGAGGAGACTAGGACAGAAAAGTAGAGACAGGAGAGAGGGAGAAAGAGAAGCCATGGCAGGATGATGGAGGCTGAGGTAAAGATTCTGCTCTGTGTATTTACAGGTTGTTATTAATGTTTCTGAGGGATGGTTGGTACTGGGCTTTGTATGTTTAAGTGGGCAGTTATATCTTATCAATTGGGTCAAAGGTTAAAAAAAAAAGCTTCAACATATAACAAAGATACATGTTCCAGTATGATCATAGCCACCTTATTAACAATAGCCAGAAGCTGGAAAGAACCCAGATGTCCTTCAACAGAGGAATGGATACAGAAAATGTGGTACATATACACAATAGGGTACTACTCAGCTATTGAAAACAATGACTTCATGAAATTCATAGGCATATGGATGGAACTAGATAATATCATCTTGAGTGAGGTAACGCAATCACAAAACAATCAAAACAAACTAACCAACAAACAACCAAAAAAAAAAACAAAAACAAAACCATGCACACATAGTATGCACTCACTGATAAGTGGATATTACCCCAAAACCTTGGATTAATGAACATGCAATCCACAGACCACATAAAGCTCAAGAAGAAAGACGTCCAAAGTGTGGATGCTTCAATTCTTCTTAGAAGGGAGGACAAAGATATTCATTGAAGGAGATATGGAGACAAAGTTTGGAGCAGAGACTGAAGTAAAGGCCATCCAGAAATTGCCCCACCCTGGGGGATCCATCCCATATACAGACAAGAAACCCAGACAATACTGCTAATGCCAAAAAGTGCATGCTGACAGGAGCCTGATATAGCTGCCTCCTGAGAGGCTTTGCCAGAGCATGACAAATATAGAAGTGAATGTTCACAGCCAACCATTGAACTGAGAATGGGGTCCCCATTGGAGGAATTGGAGAAAGGATTGAAGGAGCTAAAGGAGTTAACAACCCTATTAAGAAAAACAATACCAACCAACCAGAGCTCCCAGGAACTAAACCACCATCCAAGGAATACACATGGACTGACCCATGGCTCCAGCTGCATACATAGCAAAGGGGTATGATGCTGGGTGTGAGGAAAGGTGATAACATTTGAGACGTTAATTAAAAAAAATATCCAGTGTGGGAAAAATTGGGAGAGAATGGACATCTTTGCATTTTACCAGATTTTACTGAAATTACTTAAGTTTATCTCTATTTAATTAATGTTAATGTATATTGTCTTTATTATATGTAGGCATGTGCCTTGTATCCCTGGTCTTTCCAAGACTTTTAACAGTTGCTCTTCTTTGAAAATTCTGGTAGAGTTGAGCACTAAAATTAGAGGGCCCTGAGAGTTTTTGGTGGTGATGGTGTATTTTGTTTGTTTGTTTTGTTTTTTGTTTTTGTTTTTGTTTTTCTTTGTTTTGTTTTCTTTTGCTGTTGTTGTTTGGGAGACTTTAAATGATTGATTATTTTCTTAGCCATTATAGGACTATTTTGATAGTTTACTTGATCATGATTTAACTTTGGTAATTTGTATCTTGCCTAGAAAATTGTCTAATTCAATTAGATTTTCCATTTTGTGGAGTACAGGCCTTTGAACTATGCCCTAATTTTTTTTTAATTTCTCAGTGTTCGTTGTTTTGTTTGATTTTTATTAATTTGGGTACTGGCTCTCTGCCTTTTAGTTAGGTTGGCAAACTGTTTGTAAACCTTGTTGACATTCTCAATCAACCAGCTCTTGGTTTTCTTGATTGTTTCTATTGTTCTCTTTGTTTCTAATTGATTGATTGATTTCAGCCCTGAGTTTGGTTATTTAATGTTGTCTACACATCTTGCATGTGTTTGTTTCTTTTTCTCTTGAGCTTTCTGAATTCAGACATCCTCTAGGTAGATTTTCCTATAATGATTATTAAATATTCTTTCCAATTCCTTTCAGTTTCTTTGGTTGAAAGTTTGTTTTACTATATATTTGAATGGCTACTCCCACTTCTTTGTTGGGTACTATTGCTTAGAAAAGCTTTTCCCAGCCCTTTTCTATGAGGGAATATGTATCTTCATTGCTGAATTGGTTGGTTGGTTTGTTTGCTTTGTTGTTTTTTTGTAGACAGCAGAATAATGGATTTTGTTAATGCATCCATTTTGTTAGCCTGTGGTTTTAATTCTATTATATTTTCTGTGTTTTCTTGAGGGTAGATAGCCTCATTGGGTTGAGGTTTTCCTTCAAGTATCATCTGTATGGCTGGGTTACTTGCAAGATATTGTTTAAAATTGGTTTTATCATGGAATCACTTTGTTTCTCTATCTATGATTATTGAAGACTTGGGAAGGAATAGTATTCTAGACTGACATTCAGTGATCTCTTATGGTCTGCAAGACATCTTCTGAGGCACTTCTAGAGTTTAGTTTATCTCTGCTGAGAAGTTGAGTATAATTCTTTTATTCTTTTATTTTTTTATTTTTATGAACAACTACTTGATTTACATTTAAGCTAAAGTTTACATTCTTTTCTTTTTTATTTATTCATACATTTTTCCATTTTTTTAAATTGGATATTTCTTATTTACTTTTCAAATGTTATTCCCTTTCCGAGTTTACTGACTCCTAACCCCTTTTATAAGGGTGTTCCCCTCCCCATCCACCCCTCCTTACTGCCATTTCCCCGACAATTCCGTACACTGGGGGTCCAACCTTGGCAGGACCAAGGGCTTCTCCTTCCATTGGTGGCCAGCAAGGACATCCTTTGCTACATATGCAGTTGGAGCCATGGGTTAGTCCATGTATAGTCATTGGGTAGTGAGTTAGTCCCTGGACGCTCTGGTTGGTTGGCATTCTTATAGGTTTGTCTTTATGTGTTACTTGCCCTTTTTACCTTTTAACTTTTGATATTCTTCTTTTGTTCTGTACATTTATTGTTTTGATTACTATGTGGCAGAAAGATTCTTTCTAGTCAAATCTGTTCGTGCTCTGTAACCCTTTTTTATGTTTATAAGCACCCTTTTTTCAGATTAGATGAATTTTCTATGATTTTGTTAAAGATGTTTTCTTGGCCTTGATCTGGGAATCTTCTCCTTCATCTTTTCCAATTATTCTTAGGTTTGGTCATTTCATAGTGTCCAATATTTCCTGAAAGTTTTGTTTCATGAAATTTTTAAATTTTTCATCTTTTGACTGATGTATCAATGTATCAATGTCTTCAATATGTAAGATTCTATCTTCTATCTCTTGGCTTCTGTTGGTGATGCTTATTTCTGTAGTTCTTGTTAACTTTCCTATGTATTCCCGTTCCAAGATTCCTTGCTTTAGTATTCTTTGTTGCTTACATTTCTGTTTTCCTTTTTTATTCATATTCTTTTCTTATTTAAAATTTTTATTTTTCCTTTTTTTGATTTTATAATTAACAGTTTAATGCTTTTAACTGTTTAAATATATTTTCTTGGGAATTTATTCATCATCTTCTTGTACTTTGGTTTCCTTAGGATACCAAGTGCTTGCAAGGATACATGGTTCGTTGGGGTGTCACATTGCTCTGACTCTTGTTGATTTGTTCTTACACTGTCCTTTAGGCATCTACTTTTCCTTGGTGTTGGAAGGATGATGCTGTTTGAAAGGAATGGGTGTGGGCCAGAGAATGAAAGTCAGTTTGCCTCCTGTGTTCCAGCAGTCCAGACTTTGACAATCTTGGTGGGGTAGGTTTTCAAGCAATGTATTCTTGGGAACTATCAGACCTCCACCATAAGGCAGTGGTTTTGATGTTTTTTTCTCATACATTTTGAAAAAAATAATTAATTGTTTTATTTATTTACATCCCAAATATTGACCACTGCTGGTCCCTCCTTGCAGAGTTCATTGCTTCACCTATCTTCACCTCTTCTCCACCGCCTTCAACTCTGAAAGGTGCCCTACTCCTGGATTTCCCTCCACACTGGAGTTTCAAGTGTCTGCAGGGTTATGTGCATCCTTTCCTTTTGAGGCCAGACAATGCAGATCTCTGCTATATATAAGCCATGGCCCTTACAGTACAGTCCCCATATGATTTTTGGTTTAGGGTTCAGTCTTTCAGAGCTCCCAGCATTCCAGGCTAGTTGCCATTGTTTTCTGCCTATGGGGTTGCCATCCCCTTCAGTTACTTCAATCCCTTTCCTACCTCTTTCACAGAGGTTCTTGAGCAGACCCCAATGTTTGGCTATCAGTATATGTATCTATCTCAGTTAGTGCTTGTAGAGCATTTCAAAGGATAGCCTGGCTGAGATATAAAACTCAAATACAGGACATACTAGTAAGGATATAGAGAGAATGCCATTGTTGGTAGGAAGGCAAACTTTTACAACCATTCTGGAAATCAATCTGGCAGTTCTTCAGAAAATTGGAAATAGTGTTACCTGAAGAAGTAGCTATACCACTTCTGGACATATACCCAAAAGATGCTCTGACATATCACAACTACCTATACTCTACTATGTTCATGCAGTCATTATTCATGAGAGCCAGAAACTGGAACCAGCCCATATGTCCCTTAACAGTACAATGGATAGAGAAAATAAAATATAGTTTTATACAATGGATAAGTATATCAGAAAATTTTCAAACAAATGGGTAGAATTAAAAAATAACATCCTCAGTGAGGTAACCAGACACAAAAGGACATGAATGGCATGTACTCACTAATAAGTTGATATTAGCCATAAAGTACAGAATACCTATGATAGCCCCCTACACACACAGATCATATGAGGTATAAAAAGTTGGATGGCCAGAGTGAAGATCCTTCTATCTCACTTAGAAGGGAGAACCAAATAATTTTGGGAGGCAATAGGACAGAGAACCCTGTGGCACAGAGGGAAGAAGAGGTGAAATGGGGAAGGATTTGAAATGGGAGGAGACAGGAGTGAGCCCCAGAGTGCTAAGAAAATGAATGGAAATATGAAGGTACTGGGACTGGAGGGTGGAAGGACCCTATAGAGTACCCTGGAGACCTGGAATTTGAGAGTCTCCCAATGGAGATGGGGATCCCAAAAAATGGGGATGACTTTAGCTAAAGTATCCAAGAGTGGAGAGATGGAGCCTGACGAGACCACCTCCTGTATATAGACATGGCCCACAGTTGACACATGGGGCCAGGCACTCACCTTCAAAATTCTTGATTCAGAATTGTTCCTGCCTAATGGAAATGAAGGAACAAAAATGGAGACAAGACAGAAGGAAAGGCCATCCATTGATCTGCCCAAATTGGGATTCATTCCATATACAAGCACCAAACACTAACAATATTACTGATGCCATATTGTGCTTGCAGATAGAAGCCTAATGCGGCTGTCCTTTGAAACATTCAATGGGCAGCTGACTGAGACAGATCCAGATACAGCCAACCAGTGGACTGAGGTCCGGGACCCCTGTGGAAGAGTTATGGAATTGACTGAAGAAGCTAAAAGGGATTGAAACACCATAGATAAAACAACAGTATGAACCAATATGGACCCCCAGAGCTCAGACTAAGCCACCAATCAAAGAGCATTCAAGGAGTTGCCCCTGGCATATATTTAGCAGAGAACTGCCTTATCTGTCAGTAGAGATGATGTAATTAATCCTGTAAAAACTTAATGACCCAGGAAAGCAGATCCTACTGTGTGTGTGTGTGTGTGTGTGTGTGTGTGTGTGTGTGTGTGTGTGTGCATTTTCCTGTGAAGCTCTAATTATAAATAACATAGGCAAAACTGCCAGGCAGTGGCCAGAAAGAATCAAGTGAACCCTTAGCTCAGTAATTCCGCTAGCTTTCTGTTCCTTGCACACGATGACTCTCATAAGAGTCCCAGTAGTTTGACTTAGTTTACTAGTATATTATTTTGTATATTCTATACTTCCTTATCCAGTAACCAGTCTCAAATATTATGTAAAACTTATTTCCTAACTTCAATAAATTTTTCCTTTCTTAGGGTCCCAATGTTGGCTCTAATTCTTTTTCTAATAATTTCTTCAAACTTTCTTTGCAAGTCAAACCCTAATTTGCAACTTCAATTGTGCAGTTATTACATTTTTTCCAAGATAAGAATACCCATTATGCACCTGGGCCATTAGGGCTGTGCTGTGCCATGCCCCTATCTATCAATTTCCAATTGTTTAAGAATCATAACATCAAGGAACATCTAGTTTTGCAGAATTCACCAGAGCTAAAGGAGAAAGAAGTAGGAAAGTCAGATATAATAGAATAATTATTGCACACCAAGGCCAACTGAAAGGCAGTCACACACAAATGAAATCTATACAGCCGTTGTCCAGGACAAAGGTTAGGAGAAATGGAAACAACTAGTTTTTACAAAGAGCTACTGTGGGCTACTGAGATGTCTCCATCACAGCTACTGCAGGCAGCCTCTTATTTCAGATGATGGGTCCCGTGGAGGGATGTGTCTCCTGATATTCAGGGTTCCAGAAGCCACCCTACTTTACAAGAAGCTGCTGCAGGCTTCTGAGATGTCTCCATCCCAGCCTACTGCTGGCAGTCGCTGTCATTGTATGTTGTCCCCATCATTAGCCAGAACAATCAGACAACAAGAGGAGGTGAAAGGGATACAGATTGGAAAGGAAGAAGTCAAAATATCACTATTGCAGGCGATATGATAGTATACTTAAGAGACCCCAAAAGTTACACCAGAGGACAACTAAGCCTGATAAACAACTTCAGCAAAGTTGCTAGGTATAAAATTAAATCAAACAAATCAGTAGCCTTCCTCTACACAAAAGTTGAACAAGCTGAGAAAGAAATTACGGAAATGACACGTTTCATAATAGTCCCAAATAATATAAAAATACCTCAGTGTGACTTTTATCAAGCAAGTGAAAGATCAGTGTGACAAGAACTTCAAGTGTCTGAAGAAAGAAATTGAAGAAGATCTCAGAAGATGGAAAGATCTCCCATGCTCATGGGTTGGCAGGATGAAGATAGTAAAGATGGCCATTTTTCCAAAAGTGATCTACAGATTCAATGCAATCCCCATCAACTTCCAATCCAACTCTTCATTGGGTTAGACAGAAACAATTTGCAAATTCATTTGGAATAACAAAAAACCCAGGATAGCTAAAACTACCCTCAACAATAAAAGGACTTCCAGGGGAATCACCATCCCTGAACTCAAGCAGTATTACAGAGCATTAGTGATAAAAACTGTATGGTATTGGTACAGAGACAGGAAGATAGACCAGTAGAATAGAATTGCACACCCAGAAATGAACCCACACACCTATGGTCACTTGATTTTTGACAAAGGGGACAAAACCATCCAGTGGAAAAAAGATAGCATTTTCAACAAATGGTGCTGGTTCAACTGGAGATCAGCATATGGAAGAGTAAAAATCATCCCCTTCTTATTACCCTGTACAAAGCTTAAGTCCAGGTGGATCAAGGACCTCTACATCAAACCACACTCAAACTAAAAGAAGCAAAAGTGGGGAAGAATCTTGAACACATGGACACTGAAAAAAATTTCCTGAACAAAACATGAATGGCTTATGCTCTAAGATCAAGAGTAGACAAATGGGACCTCATAAAGCTAAAAAACTTCTGTAAGGCAAAGGACACTGTGGTTAGGACAAAACAGCAACCAACAGATTGGGAAAAGATCTTTACCAATCCTACAACTGATAGAGGGCTAATATCCAAAATATACAAAGAACTCATGAAGTTGGACTGTAGGGAGACTAATAACCCTATTAAAAATTGCGGTTCAGAGCTATACAAAGAATTCACAGCTGAGGAATATGGAATGGCTGAGAAACACCAAAAGAAATGTTCAGCATCTTTAGTTATAAGGGAAATGCAAATCAAAACAACCCTGAGATTCCACCTCACACCAGTGTCAATGGCTAAGATCACAAACTCACACGACAGAAGATGCTTGCGCAGATGTGAGAAAGAGGAAGACTGTTCCATTGTTGGTGAGATTGCAGACTGGTACAACCATTCTGGATATCAGTCTGGAGTTTCCTCAGAAAATTAGACATTGCACTAACTGAGGACCCAGCTATACCTCTCTTGCACATATACCCAAAAGATGCTCCAACATATAACAAGGCACATGCTCCACTATGTTCATAGCAGCCTTATTTATAATAGTCAGAAAATGAAAAGATCCCAGATGCCCTTCAACGGAGGAATGGAAATAGAAAATGTGGTACATCTACACAATGGTGTACTACAGAGTTATCAAAAACAATGACTTCATGAAATTCATAGGCAAATAGAATGAACTAGAAAATACCATCCTGAGTGAGTTAAACCAATCACAGAAACACACACATGGTATGCACTCATTGATAAGTTGATATTAGCCCAAATGCTCAAATTACCCAAGATGCACAGACAACATGAAACTTAAGAAGGATGACCAAAATGCTGATGCTTCACTCCTTCTTTCAAAGGGAAAGGAGAATACCCATAGAAGGGATAGGGAGGCAAAGTTTAGAACAGAGCCTGAAGGAATGGCCATTCAGAGTCTACTCTACATGTGGCTGATATATATACAGCCTCCAAACTCGGTAAGATGACTGAAGCTAAGAAGTGCAGGCTGACAGGAACTGGATATAGATGTCTCCTGAGAAGCACAGCCAGATCATGTCAAATACAGTGGCGAATGTTAGCAGCAAACCGTTGAACTGAGAACTGAACCTCAGTTGGAGGGATTACAGAAAGATTGAAAGAGCATAAGGGACTTGCAGCCCCAAAAGAACAACCATGCCAGCCAAGCAGAGTTCCCAGAGACTAAACCACTACCCAATCACTATACAGGGACTATTTCATGGCTCCATCTGCATATGTATCAGAGGACAGTCTTCTTTGATACAAATGGAATGAGCAGCCCTTGATCCTGCCTAGGCTGGGACAGTGGATGGATGGTGAAGGGAATACCATTATAGAAAAGGGGGAGGGGGATGGTATTGGGACTTATTTCTGGGAAACAAGGAAAGAATAACATTTGAATTCGAAATGAAAAATATCCAATTAAAAATCAAGAGCAACATCATCATTTTTAGAGCTTAAAATAAAAAAGCCACAATCAGGAAACAGAGAATTGTATGCCAATGGTTTTCTTCAAATATGCTCGGCCCGGGTCACTTCTGGGCCCAGGCTGGATCAAGCAGGTTCCTGCCGCTAACTGCTTCTCTATTCCTGTTTCCAGAGGCACCATGCAGATTACTTTTGGGCCAGGGATGTGGCCAGAGCTGGACAGAAGTGTCTTTCTGTCCTGTGGTCTCAGGATTATCTGTATTTCTGGGTGTTCAGCACTCTCCACCACAGGATTTGGGTGCAGGCTTCCTGATTGCTTTAATTTCCCTTATACCATGTTTATATTTCCTGGGAGATACTACAGAAAAATTAATGTTTATCCCATTAATTTGTTCAACACTCTCATCGATAGAGTTTAATTTTTAGGTAACTATATAATTGACAGCAAGCATAAACAGTGGGTAATATATGCATGATGAACTTGAAATTCACAGAGTTGGAAACACAGTGTACAGTGACTGTATAATTGCCTTTGAATTTCAGTCTTACTGGGAAGTAATTTGATGTCCAGTCCCCATGAGAATGCAGAGATCCACCCCTCCCTGATAGCTGTGGGACTTCAGATGTTGACACTACTGATCAATAAAGAAGGTTCTTAAGAGTGAAGAGTTTGAGATCACTCTTTCATTCTCCAGAATACATCCAATTTACTTGATAATAACCAGATGCAGGTAGGCAATATATACAGTCTATATCCTTATCAAAATAGAAAATCAAATGAACAAAACAACAACATATAAATAACAAAATTTCAAATGAATAGACAGAAAACCAAAAAAACCAAGATAATCAAAACTCAACCAAAATTTAAGTAGAGGAATTGGGCTAAGCATGTTTTTGCTGCTTGTTTTGCAGAACAGACTTATAGCCTGTGGCTTGCCTTGAAAACAGAGTACAGAAGCAGTTTCTGATGGTAATAATCTTTTCAAGGGGAGTGGAAGTAGGTGTTTTTTGTTGAAGTGGGGCTATTCAGGAAAAAGCCATCCAATACTGAATATAAAATATATGACAAACTTTGTCTCAAAGTCTTTCCAATGTTGTGAACTGATCTCCATGAAACTCTTCTGGATGACACATCAGGACAAGTACAAATTTACACGTGCACAGTCTTTCTGGATGACAGCCGCTCTTGATTGATGTGCATCAGTACTTCACTGGGTCCCTCCAAACGTGTACACTTGCTGGAGAGAGCCGAGATGAAAGTACGGCCTATTCAATCCAAAGAAATCAAACTAAAGGAGGAAAATGCAGTCCACAAGTCCTATGGACATTACAGATGAAATGCAATAGTGTGTATTTGCTGTGCACACTTAGTACTCCTCCTGTAGCTCTTCTCTCCAATGGAGATCTTGTCCTGGTCTGTGTCATGTTTGAGTTTCTGCTGGAGAATTTCAGACCTAGCAGAGCAAGGGAAAAAAGGTTTAGTGAGTGGTTGTCGAATCTACTGTCCCTCTTATATCAACTCTATTCAGTTGGACAATCCAGCATGACCTGGCAGCTGAGGTCAGTCTCTGCATCCCCAAGTGTCATATATATAGTACCTGGGCATGGATTTATATCTCAGCTTTTAAAACTGCTAGAATTTGAACACTGTACTTGAATTAAGAGAAAAATGAGCATATTTTTCCACTGGTCCAGGTATATTATATTGAATAATAACATTGTAGCTATGTCTAATCTGAGTTCAAGTGGTATGAGCAACCTAGAATACCATGTGGATGCCTTCTGGAGAACCTGCCCAGAATTGAGGTGAAAGTTCTGATTATGTTAGCACAGAAGGAACCTGCCTATACTGGTAACCACTGTATCTGCAAATACACAGAGAAACCATCTCACATCAAATCCATGGCCACTGCATAGATCCTGTAATCACTGAGAATGTGCTCCATGCAAATCTTCCCAGCATACACAGGGAACATTAAAGGTGATTGTGATGTAGAAACAGAACAGTACCCCTATAATAATATGGTTATTGTAAGGCAATTTGTGAGAGGACAGAAGAGAAAATATCCTCAGATCTTTCCGGAGAGATCACAGGAAGAAAGGAGTAGAAAATACCAAGAAACCCAGAGGATCATATTTATTGTTTCATGGGCAAAATTCACATGAAGTGTACCAGAATAATACTCTGACTAGCTCTTTAGCTGCCTGAGGCTGAAATCCATGTGGGTGGTCATTCACCCAAAAAGGATATTTATATAGGGAAAGGATATTCAAATGGCTTCTTCCAGCCTGTGTTCCTACCTGAACATTAATGCTTAATGTAAAGATTCCTCAGGACATGCTGGAGGCATAAAAAGAAATGTTGAGTGGGATAGGTACATAGTGGCCATAGCCTATAGACAGCTCAGTCAGTGATGTGCTGTCCTCCCATAAACCGACATAGAATCAGGGTTCTTTCCCTATTATCAATCTGGCTTAGCAAGTTCCCAAGGCTGTGTAGAGCAGGCTTCTTTCCCAGCAACGGATCATATGTTGGTGGTGGACTAGACTCTTGTTTCTGTTCATTGTTTCAGACTTTCCCCAAAGTGTACAGCTTCTTCTAATAGGAGCTCTCTTTATCATAGCCTGAGTGACTTCATGCCCAAAGCTAGAATCATAGGAAATCTCCATAACCAGATTCCAAATGAACAAATTTTCTCCTCGTAATGTGATTGTGCCACAGATATTTTGAGTAAGTAAGTAAAAGCTTGCATGGATTATCTCACACTGAATCATAATCCATGAAAGGGCTCCACCCTATGGTACATTTTCACTCTTTGGCTGATGAACATCTGGATAGATTCTCCTACAAGGCTACTCTGGGACCACTACAACACTGATGTGCCCTAGTTGCAATGGCAACACCTACTCCTTGTTGTGGAATCACTGGGTTAATTAAAACTTCTGTTCCACTTTATGAACATGGCTTTTCATTGGCCTACATGTTCTTACACTCCCAGACCCATCTGAAGGTCCTCATCTCGCCTAACCCCATTGAGGCTGAACTTTACTCAGAGAAAATGATTTTGATTAACAGCACTTGCAGAATGCTATGCAGATAAGATAGTGGAGTGCTTTAGATTATTTGTGCATCTAAAGGGGCTCCTGAAACTGTCCTGTTCTTGCACCACAGCATAACTATGGGACTTTTGCTGGATGACGAAACAACTCCAAGCAACTCAAATTCTCAGTGAATAAAATCCATGCCAAACTCCCAAGGGAAGTTGTACTGTGCCAAGTTAGCTGGAAAGAAATGGTAGCAGGCAATATGGAATACAACCTTGGAGAAGACACAGTGAGTGACATAACCTTCCAGTGGGCTTTCACAATTAACGAAGAACAGAGAAGGAACATAAACTCATGGATTTTATAGAGAAGCCTTGCCCTTACCTCCCTGTACTGCATTCCTTTGATGTGCTCCAAAGGATTTCAATGCAGATCAGTAGTTTTGCCCCTCATCACTTGAAAATCTAACTTTACAGGTGTTTTTTGTGTCCTCATTATGTGGGGTTGCATTTCTAAAGGACTTTATTGTCCTGCTTCTATACCATAATGAAAAGGGACCTGAAAGTTCCAGGCCTGTACCATTTGTTACCACTATGAAACAGGACTCACTTGAACATATTTAACACTTGCCCCCAGACAGCACAAGATAAATATGTTACAATTTTTTTTGAAAACTGAATAAATTACTAACTTAAGCACCCTTTTGCTGTACAAAGCTAGATGGAGATGCCAAATGATTGGGCGGCTATATTTACTGTTTCATGGGTGTAAAGTGAACACTTAGAGTACTTTTCTCATGAAACTTGGAAGTAAAGGGAAACACAAGTTCACTACTGCACAAACACACACACACACACACGCACACACAAATGAAAACTTTGCTTTTATGTAGCACATTTCCTGTTGAGTGAGGATTAGTGGGAGCTATGCTGTGTACAAGTCTCTGAGACTCAAGCAGGCTGTGCTGCCCTGGCCTGTACTCATTTCCACTTCAGGAAACCTTTCTATGCAGGTACTTGCTGCTCCTACAAGTAAGTTACATGTTCTGCACAGGTAGCCTAAACAACAAACACCAAATTCCCAAGAGAGATTTCTAGGAAAAGACTCCATCAAGCTCTATGCTGACTCATCATAGGCCCCTCACTAAAACTACCCTGTTTCCATCTTAGAAGACTTTGGAAGCATCAGAAGAAGACAGTGACTCATGGTCCGTTACCAGGGACTTTTCATCACAATAGAGTTCATGTGATATTAAAATAACCTCAATGGCAGTCAGAAAAAGGCTAAAGAAATAACATACGCTGACTTTTCTGAAATGCAGCACTCTGTACAACACTCAGAGGGAATCTATCCTGAAAGAATGTCATGCCCATGATATAGTCAGCAAAGCAATGTCAGCAGAGGGATGCACTACAGGATTCCATGCATGATCATGGCGAAGCCAATTAGACAAACCAGAATCTTCCAGGAGGTTACATCTATTCAGGTAAAATGAAGAAATCTAATCCTTATTTTTAAAATAGCTGAATGGTTTAAGAATGTGCTGAGACAAATAAGAGAGGGGGCTCCACCTGGAACTGGACAAGTGATGCAAAGACTGCTGTTCAGCACAAAACAGGAAGCTTCATGTTTGTGGAGAGACCTAGGCTCAAAGGACTAAATTAGAGAATGTCTGGACAAAATCAGATGTCATTTACTGGCCTCCCCGCATACCTGCTAAGATGCAGGTCCACACAGCAATGCAACTTTCTTAGTGAGAATTGGGGGTATATATGAATAACTTTGTTCTTGAAATCTCAAGTCTCTCATGCCAACCCTCAGCCTTTGAGAAACCTTTTCCACATCCTTGTTCTTCTAACCAGCTTCAGATTGTAAGGCCCAGATATGAACTCTCCAGGAGCACTCAAATGAGACAGGACTGACATGCTGCTACTCAGGCTCTGTCAGTTACCCAAGATCTATGAAGCATGAAGACACCATCTTCATATACAGGGAAAAAAGGGAGGGAGAACAAAAGCCACCAAAAATCACAATAAAAACCATTTCTTTGGCATTTACACCAGATTTTCCTCCTTGCAAACTACTAACTTCCTGGAATCTCGCACTATCCCTGTTAAGAAAATGAGCTCCAGGCTTTTGCTTCATCCCTCAAAGCCCTGTGCTAGTCTGAAGAGGGGCTCCCACATAGCACCCTCCACACATAATGGCATGTAGTGCTGTGATATGTGATCAACCTATCTCCCGTAATAAACTGTAGATTCTCAAAGAGCAGGAGCATTTGCTTCCCAAACATGCAGTTTCTTGAAAAAGGGCTATCTCCACAGAAAGCCTTGTAAATGACCCCTTAACTGAACACTAGGATGAGACCTAGATCAGGACATGGATCAATCAATAGACAGTTACATTGGTTTGTCTATGTTTATGGTAAGACATGAGGACAACCTGACGCTGTGGACTAATCCTACCTGCTGTTGCTTGGCACTGGGGACATAGATGTCCATTCTGGCTTCTTCACAGAACCTCTTTGCCTCCACATAGGATACTGGCAGTTTAGTCTGCTCCACCAGCAGTTCTCTGTTCTCATTCAGCAAAATCTTTATATTGTTCTTCAATTGAGTTTGTTCATGGAGAAGCTGGGAGTGCCAAATGCTGAACCACAAACAAAAAATGGTAAATCCCGGCCAGCTTCTATTTGCCTGTCACTCTTACAAGTACAATCATCCCTTCAAGGGTCCTCATCCCCAGACATCCCCAGAATAGAGCCACAGTATAAAAGTTAGCACCAATTACAGGACGTCAAGTCCAGAATCCACATTCCACATGAATCAAAGTACTTCGGAAAATCCTGACACTACGGCAGTTTATATAAATCAAAGAAGAAGAAATGGTCCATATGGGTGGTTATATGTTCATGGTATGCTAGAACCATCTGCAGGTAGTGGGAAAATCCCCTCTGAGGGGTGGTTGGAGACCCAATAGCTATACAATCTTTCCATGTGTTTCTCATGGATCACAGATCTTTAAATCTCCTGTCAGAGTCCTAGAGGTTCAGGGTTGATTGATATTCCCATCATGGTTCAAACCTTTTCTCTCTAGAGGATCCTTAATAGGGAAGATAACAATTGGAGTGTCTTCACTCTTCACATGTAGGACAACTGAATCCAAGAGTTATGTATCCAAGACCCTTCCCAGGAGGCAGGCTTCCTGTTAAGAGTCAGAAACTTCAGAGCTGTGACTTTAGTTCAAAGTCATATAGGAGAGAAACATTCCCTACCTAGTGCTGAGTTCTCATCTCTGTCAGTGTCTCAGCGGTAGGAACTGTTCACTTCTATGAGCTCCTTGTACCTCTCCATGGCATCACTTACTGAGTCGGTCACCATTTGCTTAGCCATCATTCTCATCTCATGTTCAGATTGACATATTGCCAATTCAACATCCAGCCTGTGTTAGGGCATGGCCCAAGGAACAAATAACCATGTGAACTCATGATTTCAGAATTAGGTGAAATGTAAAAAACAAAACAAAACAAAACAAAAAAAATCAAATTTAAGAAATGAGGGGGAGGGAAGAATGTGGCAAACACAAAGACCAGAGCAAAAACACAACAGTGAGATTCCAACAACAATTCTTTCAAGGAAATATTTCTATGGAAATCAGCAAACATTTATTTTGAAATAAGGACTCTTTGAAAGGCTGTGGAGATATGGTTCTGCAAAGACACTCTGTACTAGAGTGGGTGGAGACTGTGAAATGCCTGTTTGGGAATAACAAATGTCCAGAATTTGTTACCACATTCACCATTTCTAGGTCACAATAAACGGGCCCTTGATAGCTAAAATAAAATAAAATAAATAAAATAAAAAAATAAGTAAAGTTCAAATCAGGCAAAAAAAAAGATTATGTGAAATCAGACTATTGACTGGATTACTTAAACCCAGTTTATACCACATACTTGCTCCTTTGAACTGGGTCCTATTTGTGCTGATTAAACTTATTATCCTGGGCACAGGACAACAGAGCCAGGTTACCAATTGAAAGTAGCTGACTTTCAAGAGTTGGCCAGGTAAGCATGAAGGCATTGACTAGTTCTATAAGAAGTTTCCTCTAGTCTGTGCCACAGCCTTGGGTCCAACAGATAGTTGTGATGACATTTCTTTCGTTTTGAAAGCAGGGATTCTCAAACCTTGTTTCCTATTGTTACATGAATTCCCAGAGGGCATAATTACTTTGACAGGGGGGAGGATTTGTAACCCCTCCTTCGGTCAGGAGAGTCCTAATTACCACCAAAGTAAATAGAAAGTATGAAGTGCTCTGTTGATCCATGTGGTCTTCCACACCATCATGACCTGCAAACTGTCCATCAAACAAATCCTTAGATCCCATCAAACTCCCCAGACTCCCTGACTGTGAGCATAAAACCCACAAATACTTTCATATACATACATACCTACCCATATACAAACACAATTAGGATGTCAATTACATCAATGGAGGTGCCATAGAATCTGTGTATAATGAACAAAATCAGAGTAAAAGAGTGATGACATGCAGGCATTTCATTCCCTCACTTAGATGCAGCAAGTGTGACCAGATCCTTCCAACTATTGACAGAACCAATGCTAATCCAAGGAGATCAGGGTCAAGTACAAAGGAGGTTGACCCTATACACAGAGCACCTACATTATCTCACAAGCCAATGGCTGCCAAGGCTCCTCAAAATGCAGAATGAGAGGTGAAACTCTCTCGTGATATGAGGAAATCTTGGGTTAGCAGAGAGAGAGAACAACACTGAACAGGTTACTGGGCATAATAACTACCTGTAGTCCCAATCATCATAGATATTAAAGTCCAGGATTTGATAAAGTTCATCCCTCTCAAATTTACACTTCTGGATTTCAAATTTGAGTTCCTCCAGTTCCTTTAGACACTTCTCTTGCTTACTGATGACATCCTGTAGATAGATGAACCCAAGTGAATTTGCATATTTGATGGCCCATGGGAGGAAAAGATCATTCTGAATCCCAAAAGGAGGTTGAGGAAGAGGAAATGGTAGAGACTGGGTGAATCCCTGAAAGAGCAGAAAAGCTTTCTTGAAGCTGGATTCTTAAGCTATGTCCCTCTTCCCAACCTCTAATGCCACACACGTGCCACACTGACTATTACAGGACTCCTCACCCTGAACAGTAAATCCTGACACAGACAAACATCTGGGACATTGTTATCTCATATCAGATGCAGTGCAGATAAATCCTGGAGTTCATAATGATTAGCACCATCAAGCTCTAATCATGTGTGTCCCAGCCCAAAGTGTCTGAGAACTCAATTCATTTCTAGGGGTGCATCCTTCCTTGTTCTTGTCATCAGAGACTTATGTAACCTACAGTAATCTAGAGGATGAAGTGCTTCAACTCCCAACCATGAATGGTCACATTGTTAATCTCACAGTGCTTCCTCCTGCCATTCATTGACACTCACAATTAAAAAGCTTCCAGAAAAGAAACTGAAGGCTTACCAATTTCTGGCTTTCTCTCAAATTAATGATCAGGAACTCCTGACTCTTGGTTTGCCTTTGAGAAATCCCAATGCTCCTGCTTGTAAGGCCTAGTCTTAGAAGGCACATCTCAAACCTACCTCCTCGAGGAAGTTCCCCAACTCTGCCCAGGACTCACCAAGCCTTCCCCAGAATGATTTCATCCTTCCTGTTTTACTAGAGAGGAGGTCATCTTCCTTCTGCCTTGGTGTGGTCTCTCCTTGATCTCCACTTTCCTTCTGAAATAGCCTGAGCAGCTGGCAAAACATGCCTGTTTGTGAACCCAAAGAGAACTGAAGGAATATCCCAAAGGCAGCTGGTGTCACCACAACACTGGTGACATCACAGAAGATTCTAGAGATCTTCTAGATACAATAGATTGTCCAATGAAGGACTTACTGATGATGTCACTGGGAAGTTCTATGGCCTACCTGCTAACTAACTAACCCCAAATGGATCAATTTCTGTGGGGGCCCTATCCTCCAGTCTCTCATGTGTCACCAGGAATACCGTTTGGAAACCGCTATTCCAAAGCTAGACATTTCTCTCTGCTTCACTATAAGTCATCAATGCTTTTGTTGGGGAGAGTTGCTTACAACCCTGAATTGGATAACAGATTTTTCTTAGCACCCAAATCTCTAGGGACCATGGATGAGGGAGTTTTTTTCTTAAAAATAAATCTACCACCCGAGAAAATGCCTGTGACATACATTTCGATTCATAAGGTTTTCCCTTTTTTTGGATGCCAATATCTTTCTTCTATACCTTTCATTGTATAAAACCTGGAAATATTTGCTTACTGTGCAGTCCTTGACAGCTGACATTGTTTCCATTTACACATACAAGTATTTCACAAAATCACTGTTGTATAGTCCTAATTTTTGCAATAAAAACTTTTTCTTGGGAACATAGGGCATATATAAAATAATAAATTTCTGTACCTTTTATAATAAGTTGAAAATTCTCCCTTTCTCAAATGTAACAAGACAATTAAATTGGACATCAGTGAGCCAACAGCAACCTGGACCTTGTGTTAGCACATCGTAACCACATAGCCATCCCTTCTCCAATATCATTCTTCCTGAATTTCCAACTCCAATCATGAGGATATTGGGGGCTGCACTGTGATCTTTTTACTCATAGCAAACATAAAAATCAGGAAGATGGGCAGGGAGTGGAATGGCCTAAGTTTAGGCTAAACCTCAATTTTAATGTGTCCATAAGTTCAGGAGGGAGTCCATTTGGCATTGTCATCTGTGGCTTCTGTGTTCTTATCCTGGGTGTAGTCAATCTGTGCTACAATGCCACCTAACCTCACAGATGTCAGAGTGAAAATCATGTATGACTTTTCTGGGAAGAACTCTGCCTTTAACTACCATCTGGAGTTATACAACATCATTATGCAAAGCTCAGAAGAGAGGGATGGAGATTGTGGAGGCCTTGAAGAAGTTGAGGATCTTTTCTGATTTAGGCACATATATTTCCTGTGCAATTTTTCCCTTGCTCTTTCACTAATGATGGTTGACTTCATTCCTGGCCTGAAGTAAACTGGATTCCATGGTTTTAGATTAAGGAAGTTTCTACTTTTGAGATGACAGACCCACCAAGGGATCCCACTGCATACTGGCTCCTATTCCCAAGGAAGTTGTTCCTGCAGAATCACAGCATGGGGGCAGCAACACAGGACATCTCCAAGCTTTCTCTCCTGCAACTGCTGGAACTGTAATAGAGCTGTTTGTCTGTTTGATTGTTTGCTTTTTATTGGAAATACCTACAGTGCTTATCAGAGTTGATACATGCCTTTAATCCAGCACCCACAAGGTTCTTTTTGTTTTTATTTTTTGTTTTTTCGTTTTCGTTTTTGTTTGTTGTTGTTGTTTGTTTTTTATTTTTTTTGTAATTGTTGTCATAATTCCTGTTGTTTTCTTTTTTAATTCCCTCTACCTATTTGGTCTGTTCTTTGAATGTTATGCCCATGGTCTGCTCATTCCTATTATTCATGTCAATGATTTTATTCTTACCGTCCACACCACAGATCATCACATTATTTACTTTGAAATAAGGAAAACAAGCAGAAAGAAGAGAGTTAACTTGCATGGTCTCAGGTAACCAACACATCATGAGTGTAGGATGGTATCCCAATCTTTTGGATTACTTAAGCTCCTGTTTTTGAGATGACAGGCCTCTGCAGAAGTCTTCAGTTGGGTGGCAGAGTGCCTGGAATGGCTGAAAAAAATGGCTGTCACCTGAAGGTGAAGGTTGGCCCTTCAGTGCCTCTGTAGCCTGAGGCAGAGATCTGCCAGAAATAGGAGAGCACTTGGCCAGAGCTGCTAGGGGACTGTGCTTTGTATGAGCCTTGAGACCTGGATGAGCAGAGGCCTCCAGAGTCCTTATAAAGGGAATCAGAGCCACAAAGATGTGAGGGGAAGAATGGATCTTTGATCTGCAAGTTCTCCATTTCATTTATCTTTGCTATGTACATAGTATATATAAATGACAAGGGCATCCTACTTCATCACATCTAGTCTCTGTAGATGTTAAAGAGTTTGCTAGTATAAACATACTAGAGTTAGTACAGCAATACATCATGTCCCATTTTGTTAAAGAAGTTTATTTTATTTTTATTTATATATATTTTTCTTAGTGACTTTACATGCTGATCACTGCCCCCTTATACCTAATTACTCTCTCCCACAATCCTTCCTCAATTCTCCTGGCTCATTCTTCTCTGAGTGTATGAGGGCCAGCTATCTCAGTACTTCCACCAAAGCCAATTTACCTTTCCTGGGGGCATTGCTGAGGATGCTGGTAATGGATGCCTTGGACTTCATACTCCACTTTGCTGGCTTTGAGAAGTTGGTGCACAACTGTCTGTGAACTTGGAACTTCATCCAGATGGTACAGAAGAAGCAATTGTTAATATTCTTGACAGTATATTTCAATCAAACCTATTCCTACTAATATCCTACAATGACAAAAGTAATGGGACTATACACATCTATTCCAGGAGTTTCCAGTTCTGAGAGCAGCATAGTAGAAACCCTCAAAGCTGGCAAAGTTAAGTGAGGTCACACAGAGGAACTAAGAGCAGACTTCTGCTTTCCTAGAGGACCTCCTAAGGACTTATCATATCTATACACCCATAGCTCCATATGCACTGGACACCAGACAGTTGTTCAACGCTCATTGCTTTTTTCACTCAGTTTGCTAGAAATATTAGAAATCTCAAAAGTTAGAGAAATTTGAACATATGAATAGGTCCCAGGAATTAGTGTAAGTTCAAAACTTCTGTGACAAGAAAGAACTGATTGAGAATCCAAGAGACAAGCTGCTCTGGATATGTCTCTCAGGAGAGATCTAAATCCAGTCCCTTTTACAATGCAGTTTAGCTTCATCAAACGTGCCCAGTTTTGGTGGATATACATACGTACATACATATATACATATATATATACATATATATATATACATATATATATATATACATGCACACATACATATATACATACATAGTTACATATATACATATGTACATATATACATACATATGTATGTGTATATATATATATATGTATATATATATATATATATGGGGGGGGCACATGTAGGGCAGGTACTGAAAGGCTGTTCCTTCAGTCTTTGCTCTAAACTTTTACTCCATATCCCATCCTATGGATATTTTTGTTCCCTCTTTAAGAAGGTGTGGGAGCATCCTCATTTTGTTTATCATTCTTCTTGAGCTTGCTGAGGTCTACAGATTGCATCTTGGGTAATTCCAGCTTTTGAGCTAATATCCACTTATCAATGCATGCATACCAAGTGGATTTTTCTGTGATTTGGTTATCTCACTCAGGATATTTTCTAGTTTATTCCATTTGCCTGTGAATTTCATGAATCATCTCCATTATGTAGATGTACCACATTTTTTGAATGCATTCCTCTGTTGAAGGGCATCTGGGTTCTTTCCAGCTTCTGGCTATTATGAATAAGGCTGCTATGAACATAGTGGAGCATGTGTCTTTGTTGTATGTTGGAGCATCTTTTGGGTCTATGCTCAGGACAGGTATAGCTGTGTGCTCAGATAGTGGAATGTCCAATTTTCTGAGGAACGTCCAGACTGATTTCCAGAATGGTTGTACCAGTCTGCAATCCCAGCAACAATGGAGGAGTATTCTTCCTCCTCATCCTCGACAGCATCTGTCGTCACCTGAGTTTTTGATCTTAGCCATTCTGACTGGTGTGAGGTGGAATCTCAGGGTTGTTTTGATTTGTATTTCCCTGGTGACTAAGAATGTTGAACATTTTCTTTAGGTGCCTTTCGGCCATTCAATATTCCTCAGCTGAGAATGTTTTGTTTAGCTCTGTATCCTATTTTTAACAGGGTTATTTGGCTCTCTGGAGTCTAACTTCTTGAGTTCTGTGTATATTTTGGATATTAGTCCTCTATTAGATGTAGGATTGGTAAAGATTTTTTCCCATTCTATTGGTTGCCATTTTTGTCCTATTGACAGTGTCCTTTGCCTTACAGAAGCTTTGCAGTTTTATGAGGTCACATTTGTCAATTCTTGATCTTAGAGCATAAGCCATTGGTGTTTTGTGCAGGAAATTTTCCCCAGTGCCCATGTGTTCGAGACTCTTTCCCACTTTTTTCTATTAGTTTGAGTGTTTCTGGTTTGATGTAGGTCCTTGATCCACTGGGACTTAAGCTTTGTACAGCATGATAATAATGGTTCGATTTGCATTCTTTTACATGCTGACCTCCAGCTGAACCAGCACCATTTGTTGAAAATGCTATCAGGCCATTCAATATTCCTCAGCTGAGAATGTTTTGTTTAGCTCTGTATCCTATTGTTGAAAAGGCAGTCAGGACTGAGATGAAATCTGCAGAGAGCTCAGAGAGCTCAGCAGAAGAGCTGGGGGGAAAGGACAAGCCTAGTGAGAGACACACAGGGAAGTTCCTGGGCCCCTGCTGATGTCACTTGCAGTTGTGAGTGGCCACCTTTCCCAGAGACAATGTAGGATTGAGTGGCCCAGCCACCTTGCCTCTGCAGCCACTGCAGAACAGCCCCAGCAAGAGCCAGCTGAACCACAGCATGGACACACTCCCAGGCCACTGTGGCCCAGCCCTGCCTGACAGGATGAGCAGTTCAGATGTGGGGGCTGGAGGAGGAACCAGAACTTAGTATCACCCTCACCCATCGGATGCTGATGCATGGGAAGGAGGTGGGCAGCATCATTGGGAAGAAGGGAGAGAATGTAAAGTGAATCCCGGAACATAGCAGTGCCAGGATCACCATCTCCAAGGTCTCCTCCCCTGAGCGAATTACTACCATCACTGGCTCCACAGCTGCTGTCTTCCATGCAGTTTCCATGATGACCTTCAAGCTGGATGAGGATCTTTGTGCTGCTCCTGCAAATGGTGGCAGTGTCTCCAGACCTCCAGTGACCTTGCACCTTGTCATCGATGCCAGCCAGTGTGAATCACTGATTGGGAATGCAGGTACCAAAATCAAGGAGATCCGAGAGACAATAGGAGCCCAGGTGCAGGTGGCAGGGGACCTGCTTCCAAATTCCACAGAGTGTGCTGTCACTGTGTCTGGGGTGCCTGAAGCCATCATCTTGTTTGTGTTTCAGATCTGTGCTGTTTTCCTGGATTCCCCTAGGTACTGTTCTCTCCACTAACCAGGGTTTCTCTATCCAGGGTCAGCATGGAGCAGTGACCCCTGCAGAGGTCACCAAGATCCAGCAGATCTCAGGCCATGCAGGCCTTTGCATCACCCAGTGTGGTGCCAGGACTGGATCCCAGAACACAGACCAGCTTGCAGTAGTTTCTGGTTCCCAATGATCTGATTGGCTGTGTGATCTGGCGCCAGGGCAGCAAGATCAGCGAGATCCGGCAGATGTCAGGAGCACACATAAAGATCGGGAACAAAGCAGAGGGTGCTGAGGAGCGTCATGTGACCATCACTGGCTCACGGGTCTCCAATGCCCTGGCTCAGTACGTCATCACTGCTTGGACCACCGCCAGGCTTGGCGGCCTACACTGCCAAAATGGCAGCGGCCAATAGGAACAAGAAAGCTGAAAGGCAGAAATTCTCCCCCTACTGAGGCACAGGTGAGGCCAGGCAGGACCGCCAGCAGGGGCTGCCTCTACATCCTATCTGCCCAAGGAGACTCCACCACAGGGTCTCAAGCGCCAGTAATGCCAGACGCATGGATGCACCCCCTATCCTGCCGGGTCTTTGGAGATCCTCCTCAGAGAGGGGACAGTTTCTGGCCCAGGGTTCTAGGATTTTGGCAGCCCCAGAGAAGGGGCTCCACCCCTTCAGACCTATGCTTGGATGCAGGGAGTGGCTGGGGCCTCCCCAGTGCAGTGCGTGGGAGGGGCTACACCATCCTGTCCATCCCTTAGGGCTTCTTCCTGCTGCCCCAGTGGGAATTGAAGGAGAGTGAAGGGTGGCTGGGGCCAAGCTTCTCTTCATCCCCTGAAGATACTGCTGCTTGCACTGATACCCTTTTGACTGGAATAGACAGGCTGGGCTGGTTGGGGGTTTGGGGGTGGAGGCAACCCTAAGAGAGGGCTCTGCCTATAGCAGAGGGTGCGGCCTGGGGGCAGGGACCCAGTTCTCAGCAGCAGACACTCTGTGCAGTTCTTTCAATCCCCATTTTTGAATAAATATTCTCAGTGACAAAAAGGGGGGGGGGAGAGAAAAGAAAATGCTATCTTTCTTTCATAGGATGGTTTTAGATCCTTTGTCAAAGATCAAGTGACCATAGGTATGTGAGTTCAATTCTGGGTCTTCAATTCTGTTCCACTGATCTATCTGCCTTTCTCTGTACCAATACCATACAGTTTTTCTGACTATTGCTCTGTAATACTGCTTGAGGTCAGGGATGGTGATTCCCCCAAAAGTTCTTTTATTCTTGAGTATACTTTTTGCTGTCGTGTGTTTTAGGTTATTCCAAATGAATTTGCAAATTACTCTATCTCTATAAAGAATTGAGTAGGAATTTTGATGGGGATGGCATTGAATCCATAGATTGCTTTTGGCAAAATGGCCAGTTTTTACCATATTCATCCTGCCAATCCATGAGCATGTGAGATCTTTCCATCTTCTGAGATCTTCTTCATTTTCTTTCTTCAGAGACTTGAAGTTCTTGTCATACAGCTCTTTCACTTGCTTGGTTAAAATCACACCATGATATTTTATATTATTTGGGACTATTGTGAAAGGTATCATTTCCCTAATTTCTTTCTCAGCCTGTTTATCCTTTGAGTAGTGGGAAGCTACTGATTTGTTGGAGTTAATTTTATAAGCTGACAGTTTGCTGAACTTGTTGATCGGGTTAAGTAATTCTCTGGTGGAACTTTTGGGGTCATTTAAGTATATTACCTTTTATCTTCAAATATTGATATTTTGACTTCTTCCCTTCCAATCTGTGTCACTTTGACCTTTCGTTGTCTGATTGCTTTGTAAAGGATTTCAAGTACTATAATGAATAAGTAAGGAGAGAGTGGGCAGCCTTGTCTAGTCCCTGATTTTAGTGGTATTACTTCAGGTTTCTCTCCATTTAGTTTGATGTTAGCTACTGGTTTATTGTGTATTGCTTTTACTATTTCTGGATATGAACCTTGAATTCATGTTCTTTCCAGGATTTTTAACATGAAGGGGTGTTGCATTATGTCAAATGCTTTCTCAACATCTAATGAAATATTCATGTGGTTCTTATCTTTGCGTTTGTTTATATAGTGGATTACATTGATGAATTTCCATATATTAAACCATCCCTGAATCCCTGGGATGAAGCCTACCTGATCATGATGGATGACCATTTTGATGTGTTCTTGGATTTTGTTTTCAAGAATTTTATTGAGTATTTTTGCATGAGTATTCATAAAGGAAATTGGTCTGAAGTTCTGTTTCTTGGGTCTTTGTGTGATTGAGGTATAAGAGAAATTGTGAATTCAGAGAAGGTATTTTGTAGTGCTCTGTCTGTGTCTGTTTTGCGGAATAGTTTGAACAGTATTGGTATGACGTCTTCTATGAAGGTCTGATAGAATTCTGCACTAAACCCATCTGGTCCTGGGTCTTTTTGGATGGGAGACTTTTAATAACTGCTTCTATTTCGTTAGGAGCTATGGGGTAGATGGTTTATTTGTTTCTGATTTAACTTTGGTACCTGGTATCTGTCTAGAAAATTGCTCATTTCCTCCACATTTTCCAGTTTTGTTGAATATAGACATTTAAGGAAGTATCTGATGATGTTTTTAATTTCCTCATATTCTGGTGTTATGTCTCACTTTTCATTCCTGATTTTGTTAGTTTGGGTACTATCTCTGTGACCATTGGTTAGTCTGGCTAAGAGTTTATCTATCTTGGTGATTTTCTCAAAGAACCAGTTCCTGGTTTTGTTGGATATTTGTATAGTCCTTTTTGTTTCTACTTAGTTATTTCAGTCCTGAATTTGATTACTTCATTCCGTATACTCCTCTTGGGTTTATTTTTTTTTTCTAGAGCTTTTAGGTGTGCTGTCAAGCTGATGACAAATGCTCTCTGCTTTTTCTTTTTGCAGGCAGTCAGAGCTATGAGTTTTCTGTGTCCCATAAGTTTGGGTATGTTATATCTTCATTTCCATTAAATTCTAAGAAGTCTTTAATTTCTTTATTTCTTCCTTGATTGAGTTGTCATTGAGTAGAGGGTTGTTCAACTTCCATGTATATGTGGGCTTTCTGTTGTTTTTGTTCTTATTGAAGACCAGCCTTTGTCCGTGGTTAATCTGAAAGGATGCATGGGATTATTTCTCTCTTCCTGTACCTGTTGAGACCTGTTTTGTGACCGAATATAAGGTCAGTTTTGGAGAAGATGCCCTGAGGTGCTGAGAAGAAGGTATATTCTTTGGTTTTAGGGTGGAATGTTCTGTAAATTTCTGTTAAATCCATTTGGTTCATAACATCTGTCAGTTTCTCTATGTCTCTGTTTTATTTCTGTTTCCTTGATCTGTCCATCGATGAGAGTGGGGTGTTGAAATCTCCTACTATTATTGTGTGAGGTACAATGTGTGATTTGAGCTTTAGTAAGGTTTCCTTTATGAACGTAGGTGCCCTTGCATTTGGAGCATAGATATTTAGGATTGAGTTCATCTTGGTGGATTTTTCCTTTGATGAATATGAAGTGTCCTTCCTTACCTTTTTAATAACTTTTGGTTGAAACTCAATTTCATTTGCTATTAAGATGGCAACACCAGCTTTTTTCTTTGGGCCATTTGTTTGGAAACTTGTTTTGCAGCCATTTACTCTGAGGTAGTGTCTGTCTTTGTCTCTGAGGTTTCTTTCTTATATGTAGCAAAATGCTGTGTCCTGTTTACGTATCCAGTCTATAAGTCTATGTCTTTTTATTGGGGAATTAAGTCCATTGATGTTGAGAAATATTAAGGAATAGTGATTGTTGCTTCCTATTATTTTCGTTGTTAGAGGTGGAATTATGTTTGTGTGTCTTTCTTTTGGTTTCATTGCAAGGAAAGTATATTCTTGCTTTCTATATAGCATAGTTTTTTTTTTTCCTTGTGTTGGAGTTTCCCATCTCTTATCCTTTGTAGGACTGAATTTGTAGAAAGATATTGTGTAAATTTGGATTTGCCATGGAATATCTTGGTTTCTCCCTGTCTGTTAGGTGAGAGTTTTGCTGGACATAATAGCCTGGGCTGACATTTGTAGTCTCTTAGGGTCTATATGACATCTGTCCAGGATCTTCTGGCTTTCATATTCTCTGGTGAGAAACCTGCTTTAATTCTGATAGGTCTGCCTTTTATGTCACTTGACCTTTTTCCCTTACTGATTTTAATATTCTTTCTTTGTTTTGTGCATTTGGTGTTTTAACTATTTGACAGGAGGAATTTCTCTTGTGGTACAATCTATTTGGAGTTCTATGGGCTTCTTGTATGTTTATGGGCATCTCTTTCTTTAGGTTAGGAAGTTTTCTTCTATAATTTTGTTGAATATATTTACTGACCCTTTAAGTTGGGATTCTTCACTCTCTTATATACATATTATCCTAAGGTTTGATCTTCTCATTGCGTCCTGGACTTCCTGGATGTTTTGGGCTAGGAGCTTTTTGCATTCTAAATTATCTTTGATGGTTGTGTTGATGTTTTGTATGATATCTTCTGCCCCTGAGATTCTCTCTTCTATCTCTTGTATTCTGTTGGTAGTGCTTGAATCTATGATTCCTTGTCTCTTCCTTACGTTTGCTTTCTCCCATGTTGTCTCCCTTTGTGCGCTCTTTATTATTTCTATTTCCATTTTTAAATCCTAGGCTGTTTTGTTTAATTCCTTCACCTGTTTGATTGTGTTTTTCTGTAATTCTTTCAGACAGTTTTGTGTTTCATTTGTAAGGGCTTCTACTTGTTTACTTGTGTTGTCCTACCTTTATTTAAGGGACTTATTTATGTCCTTCTTAACATCCTCCATCATTATCATAAAATGTGATTTTAAATCTAAATCTTGCTTTTCTGGTGTGTTTGGATATCCAGTATTATCTTTCAAAAGAGAACTGGGCTCTAATGATGCCAAGTAGGCTCAGTTTCTGTTCCTACGTGTCCTGAGCTTGCCTCTAGCTGTTGGGCTGTCTCTGGTATTTGCTTGTTTTGATGTTTCTGAGAGTGGCTTGACCCTCTAGTAGGCTTCTGTGTCTGCACTCCTCTAGAACTGTTTTCCTATTTTCTTTCAGCCTTTTCTTAGAACACATGCTCAATATCAGGTGTTTAGGTACTCCTGGTGACTGTCTTACAACTCTAGGCACAGGCAGGAATGAGAAGGGTCTTGCCCCTGATTGCTCCTGGGTCCTTGCACGCAGGAGCACAGTTGGCACTAGGTGATTCCCTCTTGGGTATGGAATGTGGGTAGAGGGTAATCTCCTCTGATTTCTCAGGAGTGTCCACACTTCTGATGGTCCAGCTCTCTCCCCCATAGGATTTGAGTGCAGGGAACTCTGCTTCTTTGTATTAAAACAAAGCCAAACAAAACCACAAAGATGTGGGTTTATTGAGCACATTAGCAAGTCCAGACAGGAAAAATGCACAAAAGTATATGTACCAAGTAAAATAACAGCTCTAAATATAAAGAATTTGAAATACCATGGTTGGCTGACATAGGACAATATAACATTGAGTCCTTCAAGCCTTTACCACCATTTAACAGTGGCAACTAAAAAAACCCAAAATTTAATAATTCAAATACATAGTGATTATTTTGTACAGTGTCCCCACCAACCCCCTTGCGTTACTGAACACTTTCATGATTTCTTGTCCATTAATTAATTAATTAAGTAGGGGAAAAGTGTAGGAAATCATGCTGTAGCAATGTATCCTTTCAGAGACCTGCAATTTGTGAAGAGTTTAATGCGCTTAAGGGGAAATCCTACTGGAATAAATAGGGTTGGTTATTTTCCAGTAAATATGGAGTGAAAAATAATTTTGACCCCAATCTGAGGTATAATTTCAAGGTTTAGGGACACAATTCTATACATTTACAACTATAGCAATCACCCAGAACAACCACAGTAAGCCTGTGACTGTTGGCTAGATGTAGATGAGTGTCTTTCAAAGTTCATCATGATTTTTGGTAAGATCTTCCCTGTAATTGGTGACTTGGCTTCCCTCAAACATGTTCCAGTTGTCTAGAATCTCCTCCTTGGTTAGCATCTCATCCTTATTTTTGTCTGACTCATACACCAGATGCTGGGCCTCAGCCTGCGCATGGTCATAGTCCTAAGGGATCCAGTGGCAAATCTCATCTTTGTCCAGCTTCCCATGCTTGTTCAGATATCAGAAACCATTGAACTACTCGAATTCAGACAAAACCCAGTCTGGTTCAGGGCCATTGTCCTCGTGGGAAAACATGTCCTTGATGTACTCATCATGGTCCACAAAAGCATCTCCGTTGTTGTCAATATTCTCCAAGGTTTCCAGAACTACAATCTCTTTCATATGTTCAAACTCCTCTGCGTTCAGAAAGGCAGTGAACTCCTCCCAAGTAGCTGTCAGGTCGCCGTCAAGGTCTGAAGCCTTAAACCTCCATTAATCTCATGGCAGCAACTTTTTAAAGTTATGATGATCAAAGCTGTCTTGGAATTCAGCGTGGTTTCCCAGGTACTAGCCATAGATGGCCTGCTTGTATTCTTCCCAGGAGATCTTTCTGTCTATGTCCCTAACATAATCCTTCCTGACTTTAGCCACATTATTGTAGATGTATATTTTTTTACCTGTTTCATCCAAACTTTCAGCTCCTCAGTAGTAATAAGGCCATCTCCATCTGTGTCAGTTTGATCAACAATTTTCCCCAGCCTCTCCTTACTCTCTTCTGGTCTCAGCTGATTGAAGATCTTGGAGTCCTCCATGCCCAGGAAGACCTCTTGATCATACTGGAAGTTATGGTTGTCCTTGGGCTGCCACTCGCTCAGCTCCTAATTGGGCTGAACCAAGCCCACAGTGCAAGTACCAGTGCCAGCAGCAGTCGCAGGGCAAGTTTGAGGAGGACATCATGCCAGAGTCTTGAGCAAAGGGAGGCTACCTGGCAGTTGGGACTCAGTACACCATAGCCTCTGTCCCCTCCCCAGTGAAGCCTTTTGTTACATTTCAAATGTTATCCCCTTTCCGGGTTTCCCACACATAAAACTCCCTATCCCACCCCTCCCCCTTCTTCTGGGAGGGTGTTCCCGCACCCACCTACCGACAGATCCACCCACCCACTCCTACCTGTCTCCCTGTCCTTATTTTCCCCTATACAGGGGCATCAAGCCTTGGCAAGACCAAGGGCTTCTCCTCCCATTGCTGCTCAACAAGGCTATCCTCTGCTACATATGCAGCTGGGGCCATGGTTCTGCACTTGCATACTCTTTGGATGGTGGATTAGGCCCTGGGAGCTCTTGTTGGTTGGTCTTGTTGTTCTTATGGGGTTGCAAACTCTTTCAACTACCTCAATCCTTTCTCTTTCTCCTCCATTAAGGACCCCATTCTCGGCTAAATTGTTGGCTGCAAGCATCTGCCTCTGTATTTGTCATGCCTTTTACCACACTTTTTTGAGCAGATCACCACAGAACAATGAAGATGTATTGTCTTCGAGTGATGTTGTATAGACAAATAGATGATTTATTACTTCTTAATGATGATTGTAAAAGAATTCCTAAAATTAGATTAGTAATTTTAAGCTCTTTTACAATAGGACTGCTATTATGTTCTCTCTGATAATCAAAATTGCATTGAGAACTCTGCCATGCTTAAATTGTCATGAGTTAATTGCTTCTGCAATACCAAGGAGGAATCTACAAATTAGAGCCCATTTGAGGATATAAACCAATTAACCAAAGTTCATATAAAGGGAATGAATGATTTACTATAGGTACAAGGACTGAACATAAAAAATTGACTGTATTTGCCTATAGGAAATTCCACTAATTCCTTTATCACAAAATTCCAGCTTTTAACTCTCTCCATGAACCTGTAGAGCCAGCAACAGATGGTGACTGGTTATCCTGGTAATTACTCTTAACGGATATGCATATAAGCATTCCCTGTTATAAACTTATTATTCAACTTATGATTAGAATTGCTGTGCAAACTTGTGGTGAACTTTTTACCATGTGATGATGTATTTAGAAAGATATACAAGTGCTGAGGACCAAGAAAGAGAAAGCTTTTTAGACAGGACTGAATGGAACAGACCAGAACTCAAGAGGAACTCAGAAGTAAAGGCATAGCATTGAGAGTAAGGCCTTGGGAGTAAGGAAATTATTGTGATATAAGAACAAGAGGAAAGCAGATAAGAAGAGCAAAGAGAACTTTTTAAGTGAACGTTTTGGAGGCAAACTTTTGTAGAAACTTTTTAGAAAACTGAAGAAGTTATAAATAAAGGTTGAAATCACTTGTCACAGTGTCCCTTTTCCTGAGTCTTCAGCAAGCAACAGGGAGTTAGAGCTGCACAGTTCCTGCAGACAGAGAATAAAGGCTACTTTCCTCTCTCCCCTGCTGAGATGCTAAAGCCAGTGACTATAGTGTCTAGCCTCAAGGAAACTCAGGCAGGTCAGTTACAGTAGTAAAGAGATTTAGGTCTGAGATGGGTGTGATGGTTTGTATATGCTTGACCCAGGGAGTGTCAGCATTAGAAGGTGTGACCCTGTTGAAGTAGGTTTGTCACTGTGCACTTGGGTTATAAGTTTCTCATTCTAGCTGCCTGGAAGCCAGTATTCTGCTAGCAGCCTTCAGATGAAGATGTACAACTCTCAGCTTCTCCTGCACCATGCCTGCCTGTGTGTCACCATGTTCCCTCCTTGATGATAATAGACTGACCCTCTGAATGTGCAAGTCAGGCCCAATTAAATGTTGTCCTTAAAAGAGTTGCCTTGGGGTCAGTCCTTGTAGCCACTGCCACCATCACTCCTCAACCAGCAGCTAGGAGTCACCTCAGGTTAGGGTCTGCAGAGGACTCAAAGAGGCTGCTGACAGTGCAGTTGTATGCAGAGGGCCAGGTGCTCTTCAGGATATGGTATTGGCTTCTCCATGGGTTCAGCCAGCAGTGTCCCTGTGCTGGGAGTGTTTCTACCAATCCGAGGAGACAACATTCAGAGTTCTTAGATAAGGTGACCTTGTGAGAACTGGCGATAATTTAATTCCATCTCTAGGTTTTCTAGGCACATTGAGAACCATGGTCAGCTTTACTAAGAAAGAGTTTGACTGCTAAATCCTCGATGAAGGCTTTACTGCTAAGGACATTCTGGACCAAAAGATCAATAATAAAGATCAATAATCAATATCCTTTGACAATAAGGATACTTCCTATGTTGGGAACCTTGGAGACATTCTAAAGAAGCATCTGAGGGCTGGAGAGATGGCTCAGCGGTTAAGAGCACCCGACTGCTCTTCCAGAGGTCCTGAGTTCAATTCCCAGCAACCACATGGTGGTTCATAACCATCTGTAATGGAATCCGATGCCCTCCTCTGGTGTTTCCGAAGACGGTGACTAATATAAATAAAGAAGCATCTGGATACCGCCTCTGTATCCTCTGGAAACAGGAATACAAGAGTAGTCAGCTTTAGGAAGCTGCTGGCTTCTGCCTATGTCCGGAACTGAACTGAATCAGTCCCACAGCTCCCTGCACCCAAATCCTGTAGTGTTGAGAGCTGGACCCTCAGAAGTGCAGACAATCCTGAGAGTCAGAGGACACAACTACTTTCATCCCATATTCCTGACTCAAGAGGAAACTGCCTAGTGCCATCTGTGCCCTCTGGGCAAAGGGACCTAGGAGCAGTCAGGGGCGGGAAACTTCCAGTTCCTGGGTCCAGAGCTGAAATCTAATCACCAGGTGTGACTACAGATTTGAGAGCAGAGGTATGACCTACTCTTCTGTGCCAAGAAACCTGCTAGGAGGCTTCAGGTTACACCAACTCAAGAGCACTCTATATTCACAGATCTGGCTGAAAGAAAACAAGTCTACAGGAGTGCTGAAACACAGGCCTACAGGTCAAGCCACTGTCAGAGACAGCAAGACAACACCAGAGCCAACCTGATGGAGAGAAACAAGTACAGGAACCTAAGCAAGAGCAACCAAGACTACTTGGCATCATCAAAGCCCAGTTCTCTGAGCAAAGAAAATACTGGATATCCAAATACCCTGGAAAAGCAAGATTTGGATTTAAAAATCATATTTTATGATGACAGAAGACTTAGGCAACTGTAACCTCACCGATCTCTCTGGAGGGGGAAATCGAATAGGTTCTATGGACCCACTGAAGTTGAATGTGGACATGAATGAGAATCAAGTGGGACAGGAAGGAAAGATGGCATTGAGAGAGAGAATGCAGAGAGAGACAGCTGGAATTGAGCATTTGGGAAGTAGTATGGAAACCTAATGCAGTGGAAAATTCCTAAAAATTACAAAGGTGATCCTAATGAAGTGTTCATGTAATGGGGGAGACAAATCCACAAGTGGCCCAAATGAAGCTATTAGAGCTGGGATTGGTTTTCATCCAATTGAATTGTTGGCCAAAGGGGTCCTACAGAAATCCCCAAAAACCCAGGCTGTTTCCAAGACAGCAGGTTATTGCGCACAGCAAGTCCTGATTGCTGAAAGTGACATGTGCACAACTTGGTAAACATGGAGATGATACAGGAAGATACTCTTCTGACTACCAAAAGGGAACCATAAACACCAACCCAGCCACAAAACTGATCTACGATTCTGTTCTGTGTGCAGAATATGCTAGGACAATGGTAGAATAAAGCCTGTGAGAGTAACCAAGCAATGCCTTATTTGATCCACTAGTCCACTCCATGAAACAGAGTCCATACGGAGCAGTGCCTTGGTAACCAAGAACCTGGCTAGATAACCCAGGGACCTGGGATGAAAATAAATAGTACTGATCTGAAAAAACAAAACCAACCAGCCAACCAACCAACCAAAAAGCCAATGAAATGATTCCTGATGACATTCTGCTATACTTACAGATGAGTGCCTTATTCAATCATCATCAGAGAAACAGCCTCCTGTAGTGGATGGAAATGATGCAGTGAGTCACAGCCAGACATTATGTAGAGAGAGATACCTTGACACACACAGCTCTAAATGGGACATCTCCACCAAATCCCTCCCCTCGGAACTTATATGAGTTCACAGAAATGAAACAGCAAACACGGGACTATACCAGGTCTGCACCAGGTCTCTTGCATATACTACAGCTTTCAGTTCAGCATTTTACTGGCTCCTGAGTGTGTGAACTAGTGGGTCTCTGATTCTTGTGCCTTCTCTTGGGCTCTTCTTTTTCTGTTGTTTTGCTGTGTCCAAATTTGATGTGATAGCTCTTGTTTTATTTTATGGTACATTATTTTGTCACATTTTGTTGTTTAAGAAAAAGAGAAAAAGAAGTAGAGCCTGTGTCTTTGATAGGATCATTGAGCTTCATTTTGTATTAGCTCTGCTTAGTGTGAAGTTTCTGATACATGAAAATAAACAAAGCACTTTTTAAAAATATCTTGTTAAGGAATTATTTTTAGATTATTGAAAAATTTTTATTTACAAATATATGCAATTTTAACTGATACAACAATCATAAAGTATGAGAGTTTTTTGAAAGAAATACATAAGCAGAATACTGTCATAATGCTTTTTCTTGACACCTGTTACTTGATTTCTTGGCACTGGGTGGTTTGAGTACAGATTGAATCTAGGGACTGGGATGTGCAAGCAAAGTGATCTCATGCTGGCTCCAGCTCTCTTTTAAAGGCAACAAAGAAGGTTTGTACGGCCTAATTTTAATTAAAATGGAAGTAAACAAGAAATCAGACTCCTCAGTAGAGGACAGATGCGAATCCAGAAGCCATCTTTCCTGAAGGAGGTTTTTTCTCTTGGTGTGAAGACTTGAGAAGAGGCAAGAGTGCTCTGTAGGTCCTCCTGACTTGTTTGGATGTGGAAGGACTGGTTGGTATACAGCCTGTGACATAAACCCATGGTTAGGGCACACCTGCCCTCAGAGTCCTTCGTAGAAAGAGCATACACTTGTGAATCTCAGTGAGGAAGAAATCAATAAGTGGACACCATTTCTGGCCATTTTAGAACATACCTGTGAGAATAAATCCACCCAGGGCTCTCTTTTCCTCACTATCTACCTACCAAGAGGACTATTCTCTAAAATTTATCACCACTAAGTTGCCCTTTGAACTCACTCTACAGCCTATGCAGGCCTTGAACCTGGGATCCTCATGTGTAGGGTTATAGGCTTACAACACCAGGCTAGACTCGATCAAAGCTTCTATTCAAGTGTGACACTTATTCTATAAGTCCTCAACATTACTACACAGAGAAGCAGGGGAAATAGTAGCTCAGACATCAGCAGCCTGTTGACTTGACCACCCTTGGAACCTCACAAGCTGTTGCTCAGATGTCTCTCTGAATGGACTGAAGACCACTGTAGAACAGGCAGCCAGAAGAACCCTGAATACACAATAGTAAACACGGTTGCATAAGGAGTCCATGGTTTTGTACAAAAGGGAGTCTGAGATACAGTCTCTACACTGGAGATTTAAAGCTAGGGCAACATAGTAGGTGGAATGAGATAACTCTGATGAAGACAATGGTTCCAGTGGACCATGTTCAAAAAATCTCAAATAATTCACTGAGGGGGCTACCATAGCTTGGCCACCAGGAGGCGTATAAGAGCCCATGAGTTTCTGGAGCTTGATGGGTCTGTGGAAGATCATCTCCCCATGAAACATCACACATGTTTCTTATAATCATGGTCAGCATGGTATGGTTTGTTTAGACCAGTGAAGTGTGTGTCATTCCTGAGCAATGAGAATAGAGATATAGCATGTGCTTTCCTTGCTCTCCCTCCAGCGAGTCATGTTCCTGGTAGTGGCTGCTCTGTGTGTGGAAGTCAGCTCCACAAAGGCATAAAGCAAAGAAAGAAACGAGCATGGTTCCCTATAACCCAATTCCACTTTGGGGTTGTTGTCTGGGACACAGTCTGGCTGCTAATCTTACATGGAACTGGAAGAGATCACAATATGACACTAACCTCAAAAGAGACATTTGTGTTTTGGGTTCCTTAATTCACAAACTCCGTTCCAGGTTTAGCCAGGGGCTGATAGTACTTAGCAGGAGAAAAAAAGGCTACTCCTCAATTTCTTAAGTACCAAACATACACACGCACGCAGGCAGGCAGGCATGCACAGACCCAAATCCCATGGTTACTATTCGTTTCATAGGATAATCTATCCACAAATAGCCTGGTGTTCCCAAGAACATTCCATGCTGCAACACTGCACATCACAACAGGTGTTTTCTTTAATCTTTTGCCCTCTACTCCAAAGTTCTGCTCAGTTTGAGAAAGTTCTGTGGGCCACTGCTAAGAAACTTTCTTCTTCAATGTTTGAATCACCATTAAAACAGCAAGAAGCAGCAAGTGGAATTAATTTCAGTAATGTCCTTTACTTAAACGAATTTCTCCTAAACATTAGTTCAACATGGAGCCATAAAACTATTTCGGTATTTAATTCTTCTGTAGTGCTAAATACTTGGAATATAAGACATATTTTATTCTTCTAACAGAGCTCACTCTGAACTAGCCACATTGCAAGTACTGGGTAGCTACAGGGCTGATGGCCATGGTGTTGCTAGTGAAGCCCCAGCATTCATGTTTCAGTAATGTGGTTCATTATACTACCACAAGTGTGAGATCTCCTTGAAAAGTTTGTTTTAATTTTTAAAGATGTCATGTATAATTTAGTGTAAAATGAATTTACATCAATTCTTATTGTATTATTTCCTTCTCTAGAAAATTAGTTATTACTGTATTACTTATATGGAAAAGGAATGATGGTAGCCCCATGGCTCTGATTCTTGCTAGTATATTATCTTGAACTCAAGAAGAACTGAGTCAGGGCCTGGAAATTTCTGTTTAAACTTGAGGAGAGAAGATGAGTTAGAAACCTGTAAGTCATGTGTCTTTGTTGTGCTACGTTTCCAGAGATGAGGCTCTCTCCAATTTACCTTTGAAAACTCTGCATTCTAAGGCTCCTGTTAGGATGAGTTTTCCTTTGGGGAGTTGAGCTGAATTTTATTATTGTTGATTTTTAAATGTGTGGGGGAGTAGTGAGCACACACGCACACATTTGTGTGCATATGTATGTGCCAGAGCACGCAATGTAGATGTTGGAAGAATGTTGAAGAAGTCATTCTCACCTTCTTCTATACAGAATTTGGGAATGGAACTCAGGCTGTTAGGCATGAACACAAGTGCCTTTACTTCCAGAGCCATCTCACTAGCCCCACCAGTGTGATATGCTAAGAAAATGTGGCCTTTTGTGTTGTTGCCTGTCAATCAATCTGCCTAGTATTTAGAGCCACTATTTCCAGGGCAGAGAATAGCTCTTCTTTGTCCCACACCCTGCCCCCATGTCTGGCCATCTAAACTCCCTGTGCTAGTTTTGCCAACTTGATACAAACTAGAGTAGTCTTGAAGCAGGAACATTAGTTGAGAAAATGTTTCTATCTTACTGGCCTGTAGGAATGTCTACGTAGATTGTCTTGATTGTTGACTGGTGTGGGAGGCCCCCTGTCTGCTCTGGGCAGTGAAGTACCTGGGCGTGTAGTTCTGGGAGGTATAAGGAAGGCAGCTGAATGTAATCCTGGAAAGAAGCCAGCAAGCAGGACTCCTCCACAGTCCCCACTTCTGCTCCTGCCTGAGTGCCTGCTTGGCTTCCCTCAATGATCAGACCTGTAAGTCAAACCTTGAGTAAGCTTGAGTGGCTCAGTGGACTCTAAGACACCCACAGCATGTGTGCTAATAAAGGGTTGCCTGAGTTTTAGAGATCCAAAGTCAAGAACTTGTTGGCCATGGCTGTCTGTGAAAAGGATTCTGAGAGATTCCCTCTCTGCCATTCATGTTGGAATCTCACTGTTTACCTCAAAACAGGAATAAAGTCTAGAGCTCACCACCTGTAAGTGAGTGGTAGGGTCCTTCAGAGTCCAGAGTAATTATTTGAACACGAGAAGTGGAGGGGAGGAAATGTCTTCCTTTTATCCAGTGGTTGGTGAAGTCAGTCCTGGACAAATGTATATATAAAAAGCACTGAATGAAATCAGCTGGTTGAGTGTGTGTGTGTCTGTGTGTGTGCTCATGTGCATGTGTGTGTGCCCATGAGTGTGTGTACATATATACTTGTAGAGGAAGTCATGAGTTTGAGAGAAGTGTTAACGGAGACATGGGAGGGGTTGGAGGAAGAGAGAAAGTGGAAGAAATGATGCAAATACAATATGAAATTTTCAAAAATTAAAAAAGTTTTTGAAATTAAAATTTTAAATGGAAGAGAAATACAAATTTAAAAATATTTAAATTAGACAAGAATATTGTGTGGCTAGCAAAATTGCTGAGTTTTCCAGCTACTCCTACATTTATAGAAAGAATCATTTCTCAATTAAAATAATGTGGTCTAGAGAGAAGAGTCATAAAATAACAACTTCAAATTTTTAGCCATATATACCCTTGTGAAAAATTCTACGTTTTATATAATGAAAATAATATAACCGCATTAAATACACTGAAAAAAGCAGAGATAGTTTTAGAGACATGTTTAGCAAGGAAACTGATTAAAGTGAATGAATATGTATCCAAAATAGTTATTCTACCGGGATGACACCATAATATCTAGGCAATATGAAAAATTTTACACTTTACATAAATGTATATAGTGATGTTATTTTTAATTTTGGGAAGTTATTTTTGAGGTATTTTTTTCTTATTTCACTTTAATGTAGTTATTTGTGTTGGGGATGGGAGCACATAGGCAGAAGGAGGTCAGAAGACAACTTGTTAGAATTGGCTCTGGTCTCCTACCATGTGGATCTTAGGGAATTAAACCCAAGTTGTTATATGCCTGTGGCCAACACTGGCCTTCACCTACTAAATCATTTGAGCAGCCTTGTTTTTGAGATACATTTTAAGTGAGAGGATTTCGAAGGTTCCTAAATATAATGAAAACCAAACAAACACTTAAAATAATTGATACAATTACTTAATTTGAATTCATTTGCATCTCTTTTCAGACTTAAAACCATAAATTATGGAGTCTCTCTGAGTTTATCTCCAACCTGGAAGCAGGGTTCCAACACCCGTAGCACAGTGAAGGACAGAGGCTTCCTGTTCTGCCTCTGTGAGAAGCGGGAGGGTTGTACTTCCTTGCTGTCTTCTTTTGCACCTCCTAGAAGTGACTTATGAGGCTTTCTAAATTGAAATGCACCATGTGACACCATGATGTCTGAAGCACCTAAACCTTCATCATGTGATGGATGAAGAAACAGGCTCAGCTGAAGAGAAGTTTCTGGAAACCGTGGGTTCTAAAGCAGGAGAACTTTTATCATTAACCAGCATTATGTTTCCCTTTGCTGTCTTCCTCTGACCATCAGATTTCTCCAAGCACTTAGGGTCACTCAAGAATTTTGTCAGTCGCTCTCTTGTTCTGAGTCCATGACTTTGTTGATGGGGCTAGAAAAGACACTTCAGTGCCCAGATTCCAAGTGAAAAGAGCCGAGCTGCTATAGCATGGGGACCTCAGGAAACAACTTTGAGCTCGATGGTTGGGTGAGCCATGTGCTAAGCCTTGCTGCTTGGTTGAAGGTGAATAGAATTCTGGGAAGAGCAGTATTGGAACATTTCTGATGTTGTGCTGGAAGACCAGGTTTTCAAAACAAAACAAAACAAAACAAAACACTTTACAAATGGAAGCAGGGTTTGTGGGGCACTGCCTCAGGAGTTGAGAGTACTTGCTGATTTTACAGAGGACCGGAGTTCGGTTCTAACACACAAATCAGATGGCTCAAAACCATTCCATTTCCAGAAAACCCAGTACCGTCTTCTGTCCTGTGTGGGCACCTGCATATATGCGATATATGCTCAAACAGGAGCACTTGAACAAGTGCACATGTATACACAGGTACACATGTTTGAGCATATGCACGCACACATACACAGAGGCACACATGTACATACACATGCACAAACATGTACACACACATACACAAACATGTACACACACATACACACAGAGAGAGCTTTAAAAAGAGTATAGCATGTGTTTGTATATTTTATATAATTATTTTAAGTACCAGATTAAAGTGTTTAAAAATATATCAGCACTTCTCACAATAGACTCTCTTTTAAATAGATTTTATGGTATTTCCTGCCCACTTCACTCACTCCTGGGGAGAGCCACTCTCAAATTTCCTTCCTGGGAGTGGTTTCTTTATAAAAGTCCTTAGCAACGGAGCCTGTGTTTTTCTCACACAGAATTTCAGGAGTTAGCAAAGGTCTTCTGGTTTTAAGGAACAAAATAACCTCGGATGGTTTAAAATTTTATTTGTTTGCCTATTTAATGAGTGCTCTGCTGCATGTACACCTGCATGCCAGAAGAGGGCACAAGATCCCCTCATAGACAGATAGTCCTGAGCCACCAAGTGCTTGCTGAGAGTTGAACTCAGGAAGAGCAGCCAGTGCTCTTTTTTTTTTTTTTTTTTTTTTATTAACGAGTATTTCTTATATACATTTCAGTGTTATTCCCTTTCCCGGTTTCCGGGCAAACATGCCCCTAACCACTCCCCTTCCTTATGGGTGTTCCCCTCCCCACCCTACCCCCATTGCCGCCCTCCCACCAACAGTCTAGTATACTGGGGGTTCAGTCTTAGCAGGACCCAGGGCTTCCCCTTCCACTGGTGCTCTCACTAGGATATTCATTGCTACCTATGAGGTCAGAGTCCAGGGTCAGTCCATGTATAGTCTTTAGGTAGTGGCTTGGTCCCTGGAAGCTCTGGTTGCTTGACATTGTTGTACATATGGGGTCTCGAGCCCCTTCAAGCTCTTCCAGTTCTTTCTCTGATTCCTTCAACGGGGGTCCTATTCTCAGTTCAGTGGTTTGCTGCTGGCATTCGCCTCTGTATTTGCTGTATTCTGGCTGTGTCTCTCAGGAGAGATCTACATATGACTCCTGTTGGCCTGCACTACTTTGCTTCATCCATCTTGTCTATATGGGTGGCTGTATATGTACGGGACACATGTGGGGCAGGCTCTGAATGGGTGTTCCTTCTGTGTCTGTTTTAATCTTTGCCTCTCCCTTCCCTGCCAAGGCTATTCTTGTTCCCCTTTTAAAGAAGGAGTGAAGCATTCACATTTTGATCATCCGTCTTGACTTTCATTTGTTCAAGGCATCTAGGGTAATTCAAGCATTTGGGCTAATAGCCACTTATCAATGAGTGCATACCATATACGTCTTTCTGTGATTGGGTTAGCTCACTCAGGATGATATTTTCCAGTTCCAATCATTTGCACACGAATTTCATAAAGTCATTGTTTTTGATAGCTGAGTAATATTCCATTGTGTAGATGTACCACATTTTCTGTATCCATTCCTCTGTTGAAGGGCATCTGGGTTCTATCCAGGTTCTGGCTATTATAAATAAGTCTGCGATGAACATAGTGGAGCAGTGTCTTTGTTAAGTGTTGGGGCATCTCTTCGGTATAGCTGGATCCTCAGGCAGTTCAATGTCCAATTTTCTGAGGAACCTCCAGACTGATTTCCAGAATGGTTGTACCAGTCTGCAACCCCACCAACAATGGAGGAGTGTTCCTCTTTCTCCACATCCTCGCCAGCATCTGCTGTCACCTGAGTTTTTGATCTTAGCCATTCTCACTGTCATGAGGTGAAATCTCAGGATTGTTTTGATTTGCATTTCCCTTATGATTAAATGCGTTGAACATTTCTTTAGGTGTTTCTCAGCCATTCACCATTCCTCAGCTGTGAATTGTTTGTTTAGCTCTGAACCCCATTTTTAATATGGTTATTTGTCTCCCTGCGGTCTAACTTCTTGAGTTCTTTGTATATTTTGGATATAAGGCCTCTATCTGTTGTAGGATTGGTAAAGATCTTTTCCCAATCTGTTGGTTGCCGTTTTGTCCTAACCACAGTGTCCTTTGCCTTACAGAAGCTTTGCAGTTTTATGAGATCCCATTTGTCGATTCTTGATCTTAGAGCATAAGCCATTGGTGTTTTGTTCAGGAAATTTTTTCCAGTGCCCATGTGTTCCAGATGCTTCCCTAGTTTTTCTTCTATTACTTTGAGTGTGTCTGGTTTGATGTGGAGGTCTTTGATCCACTTGGACTTAAGCTTTGTACAGGGTGATAAGCATGGATCGATCTGCATTTGTCTACATGTTGACCTCCAGTTGAACCAGCACCATTTGCTGAACATGCTATCTTTTTTCCGTTTGATGGTTTTGGCTCCTTTGTCAAAAATCAAGTGCCCATATGTGTGTGGGTCTTCAATTCTGTTCCATTGGTCTATCTGTCTGTCTCTGTACCAATACCTTACAGTTTTTATCACTATTGCTCTGTAATATTGCTTGAGTTCAGGGATAGTGGTTCCCCCTGAAGTCCTTTTATTGTTGAGGATAGTCTTAGCTATCCTGGTTTTTCTTGTTATTCCAGAAGAATTTGCAAATTGTTCTGTCTAACTCTTTGAAGAATTGGATTGGTATTTTGATGGGGATTGCATTGAATCTGTAGATCGCTTTTGGTAAAATGGCCATTTTTACTATATTAATCCTGCCAATCCATGAGCATGGGAGATCTTTCCATCTTCTAAGGTCTTCTTCAATTTCTTTCTTCAGTGTCTTGAAGTTCTTATTGTACAAATCTTTTACTTGCTTGGTTAAAGTCACACCGAGGTACTTTATATTGTTTGGGTCTATTATGAAGGGTGTCGTTTCCCTAATACATTCTCGGCTTGTTTCTCTTTTGTGTAGAGGAAGCTGCTGATTTATTTGAGTTAATTTTATACCCAGCCACTTTGCTGAAGTTGTTTATCAGCTTTAGTAGTTCTCTGGTGGAACTTTTGGGATCACTTAAATGTACTATCATATCATCTGCAAATAGTGATATTTTTGACTTCTTCTTTTCCGATCTGTATCCCCTTGACCTCCTTTTATTGTCTGATTCCTCTGGCTAGAACTTCAAGAACTATATTGAATAAGTAGGGAGAGAGTGGGCAGCCTTGTCTAGTCCCTGATTCTAGTGGGATTGCTTCAAGTTTCTCTCCATTTAGTTTAATGTTAGCAACTGGTTTGCTGTATATGGCTTTTACTATGTTTAGGTATGGACCTTGAATTCCTATTCTTTCCAGGACTTTTATCATGAAGGGGTGTTGAATTTTGTCAAACGCTTTCTCAGCGTCTAATGAAATGATCATGTGGTTTTGTTCTTTCAGTTTGTTTATATAATGGATCACGTTGATGGTTTTCCGTATATTAAACCATCCCTGCATGCCTGGGATGAAGCCTACTTGATCATGGTGGATGATTGTTTTGATGTGCTCTTGGATTCGGTTTGCCAGAATTTTGTTGACTATTTTTGCGTCGATATTCATAAGGGAAATTGGTCTGAAGTTCTCTTTCTTTGTTCGGTCTTTGCGTGGTTTAGGTATAAGAGTAATTGTGGCTTCATAGAAGGAATTCGGTAGTGTTCCATCTATTTCAATTTTGTGGAATAGTTTGGATAATATTGGTATGAGGTCTTCTATGAAGGTTTGATAGAATTCTGCACTAAACCCATCTGGACCTGGGCTCTTTTTCGTTGGGAGACCTTTAATGACTGCTTCTATTTCCTTTGGAGTTATCGGGTTGTTTAACTGGTTTATCTGTTCCTGATTTAACTTCGGTACCTGGTATCTGTCTAGAAAATTGTCCATTTCCTGCAGATTTTCAAGTTTTGTTGAATATAGGCTTTTATAGTAATATCTGAAGATTTTTTTGAATTTCCTCTGAATCTGTAATTATGTCTCCCTTTTCATTTCTGATTTTGTTAATTTGGACACACTCTCTGTCTCCTCTCGTTAGTCTGGCTAAGGGTTTATCTATCTTGTTGATTTTCTCAAAGAACCAACTTTTGGTTCTGTTGATTCTTTCTATGGTCCTTTTTGTTTCTACTTGGTTGATTGCAGCTCTGAGTTTGATCATTTCCTGACTTCTACTCCTCCTGGGTGTATTTGCTTCTTTTTGTTCTAGAGCTTTTAGGTGTGCTGTCAAGCTGCTGACATATGCTCTTTCCTGTTTCTTTCTGCAGGCACTCAGAGCTATGAGTTTTCCTCTTAGCACAGCTTTCATTGTGTCCCATAAGTTTGGGTATGTTGTACCTTCATTTTCATTAAATTCTAAAAAGTTTTTAATTTCTTTCTTTATTTCTTCCTTGACCACGTTATCATTGAGTAGAGCATTGTTCAATTTCCACGTATATGTGGGCATTCTTCCCTTATTGTTATTGAACACCAGTTTTAGGCCGTGGTGGTCCGATAGCACGCATGGGATTATTTCTATCTTTCTGTACCTGTTGAGGCCCATTTTTAGACCAATTATATGGTCAGTTTTGGAGAAAGTACCATGAGGAGCTGAGAAGAAGGTATATCCTTTTGCTTTAGGATAGAATGTTCTATAAATATCTGTTTAGTCCATTTGGTTCATGACTTCTCTTAGTCTGTCTACATCTCTGTTTAATTTCTGTTTCTATGATCTGTCCATTGATGAGAGTGGGGTGTTGAAATCTCCCACTATTATTGTGTGAGGTGCAATGTGTGTTTTGAGTTTTAGTAAGGTTTCTTTTATGTATGTAGGTGCCCTTGTATTTGGGGCATAGATATTTAGGATTGAGAGTTCATCTTGGTGGATTTTTCCTTTGAAGAATATGAAGTGTCCTTCCTTATCTTTTTTGATGACTTTTAGTTGAAAATTGATTTTATTTGATATTAGAATGGCTACTCCAGCTTGCTTCTTCTGACCATTTGCTTGGAAAGTTGATTTCCAGCTTTTCACTCTGAGGTAGTGTCTGTCTTTGTCTCTGAGGTGTGTTTCCTGTAGGCAGCAGAATGCAGGGTCCTCATTTTGTATCCAGTTTGTTAATCTATGTCTTTTTATTGGGGATTTGAGTCCATTGATGTTGAGAGATATTAAGGAATAGTGATTATTGCTTCCTGTTATATTCATATTTGGATGTGAGGTTATGTTTGTGTGCTTTTCTTCTCTTTGTTTTGTTGCCAAGACGATTAGTTTCTTGCTTTTTCTAGGGTGTAGCTTGCTTCCTTATGTTGGGCTTTACCATTTATTATCCTTTGTAGTGCTGGATTTGTGGAAAGATATTGTGTAAATTTGGTTTTGTCATGGAATATCTTGGTTTCTCCATCTATGTTAATTGAGAGTTTTGGAGGATACAGTAACCTGGGCTGGCATTTGTGTTCTCTTAGGGTCTGTATGACATCTGTCCACGATCTCTGGCTTTTGCCACGAGTCTCTGGCGAACAGTCTGGTGTGATTCTGATAGGTCTGCCTTTATACGTTACTTGACCTTTTTTCCTTACTGCTTTTAATATTCTTTCTCTATTTTGTGCGTTTGGTGTTTTGACTATTATATGACGGGAGGTGTTTCTTTTCTGGTCCAATCTATTTGGAGTTCTGTAGGCTTCTTGCATGCCTATGGATATCTCTTTTTTTAGGTTAGGGAAGTTTTCTTCTATGATTTTGTTGAAGATATTTACTGGTCCTTTGAGCTGGGAGTCTTCACTCTCTTCTATACCTATTATCCTTAGGTTTGAACTTCTCATTGAGTCCTGGATTTCCTGTACGTTTTGGACCAGTAGCTTTTTCAGCTTTACATTATCTTTGACAGTTGAGTCAATGATTTCTATGGAATCTTCTGCTCCTGAGATTCTCTCTTCCATCTCTTGTATTCTGTTGGTGAAGCTCATATCTACAGCTCCTTGTCTCTTCTTTTGGTTTTCTATATCCAGGGTTGTTTCCATGTGTTCTTTCTTGATTGCTTCTATTTCCATTTTTAATTCCTTCAGCTGTTTGATTGTGTTTTCCTGGAATTCTTTCAGGGATTTTTGTGACTCCTCTCTATGGGCTTCTACTTGTTTATTTATGATTTCCTGGAATTCTTTCAGGGATTTTTGTGACTCCTCTCTATGGGCTTCTACTTGTTTATTTATGATTTCCTGGAATTCTTTCAGGGATTTTTGCGATTTCTCTCTGTAGGCTTCTACTTGTTCTCTAAGTGAGTTCTTCACGTCTTTCTTGAAGTCCTCCAGCATCATGATCAAATATGATTTTGAAACTATATCTTGCTTTTCTGGTGTGTTTGGATATTCCATGTTTGTTTTGATGGGAGAATTGGGCTCCGATGGTGCCATGTAGTCTTGGTTTCTGTTGCTTGGGTTCCTGCACTTGCCTCTCGCCATCAGATTATCTCTAGTGTTGCTTTGTTCTGCTATTTCTGACAGTGGCTAGACTGTCCTATAAGCCTGTGTGTCAGGAGTGCTGTAGACCTGTTTTCCTGTTTTCTTTCAGCCTGTTATGGGGACAGAGTGTTTTGCTTTCGGGCGTGTAGTTTTTCCTCTCTACAGGTCTTCAGCTGTTCCTGAGGGCCTGTGTCTTGAGTTCACCAGGCAGGTCACTTGCAGCAGGCTCAAGTTTGCTCTCGGGGTGCTGCCCACGAGCTCTCTGTGGCGGCAGCAACCAGGAAGATCTGCGCTGCCGTTTCCGGGAGCTTCAGTGCACCAGGGTTCCAGATGGCGTTTGGTGTTTTCCTCTGGAATCAGTAATGTGTGCAGCGTGCAGTCTCTTCTGGTTTCCCAGGTGTGTCTGCCTCTCTGAAGGTTTAGCTCTCCCTCCCAAGGGATTTGGGTGCAGAGAACTGTTTATCCGGTCTGTTCCTTCAGGTTCCGGCGGTGTCTCAGGCACAGGGGTCCTGCCGCTCCTGGGCCCTCCCCCACGGGAACCCAGCCAGCGCTCTTAACCATCTCTCCAGCCCCCAGAGAATATTATTATCCTAGAAAAATGAACTTTGCAGAAATTGAAGCTTTGCCCATTTACTTACCTATTTAATAATATTTGAAATTTTAAAACTTTTTTATGATCACCCGGGAGGGCCTGAGCATTTTTGTTCAATCCTTTGTAGAAGCAAGGAAGCAATTATAGTTGTTTTCTTGGCTATTTTCAGTTCAAGGAGTTTATGCCTCCAGCAGAGCACAGGGAAAGCACCATGTTTGGACCAAACCAGCTGCTAAGTTCCTCTCTTCTTCCTGCAGAGGAGAAAGTTCAACCTCAGAATGTTCTATTTTGCTGCTGAATTTATGTCGTTTGAAAGTTGGGATCCTAGAGAGCTGATTAAAAGTAGGGTATTAGCTCTTAGAACTTTATCTCCATGTAAAACACATGCAATCTTTTGTTTCTGCTACATCCACCGCTCTGTGAAGTCATTTTCAGAGGATTTGCTGACATAGGAGGGTCCACATGAGTGTGAGCAGCACCATTCCATAGGCTGGGGTCTCATTAGAGTAAGGACAGCATGCCTAATCCCCTTTTTATTCTGTTCCTGTGTGCTGACATGGGCTGAGCTGTTGAAAAAAATGCCTGCAGCTAGATCCTTCTCCAGTATCTCCAATAGGAGTCGGTTGCATGGCCAGCTCTGTGACAAAGGTGCTTCCTCCAGCAGCTGAATACTTTCACTATGACATCAGAAGCAGGAATAGACATCGAGTCAACTGCCACAGGCTCCAACTTAGCCTGGAGTTCTTGTCTATGCCTCAGTTTATATGAAGTCTCTGCCTGACTCTTAACTTTTAGCACTGGTAATTCTTCATAGAGAGGCCTGCCCTGTGCCCTGTGGGCTGTGATTATCAATGTGGCCTAAGCACTTACCATGCTTTAGAGCCTTCTAGAGACCCTCAGTCCAGAAGACATGAAGGAGCTCAGTGGAGTAGAGCAATCCTGTGGATTGGGTGGGAGGTTTGGGGGCAAGGGGAAGATAATGGGGCTTGGATCTTTTTTGAACATTTATTTTATTTCTAGTTATATGTGTATGTCTATGTGTGGATCCATGAATGTTAGTGCAGGTGCCTGGAAGGTAGAGGCATCAAATTCCCTGGAATCGGAGTTATAGAGAGTTGAGAGCCACCTGACCTTAGTGCTAAGAATCAAACATGGGTCACCTGGAAGAGTCACAAGTGCTCCTAACTGCTGACCCATCTCCCCATCAACCAAGACTCCAGCTTTTATACTAAGACAAATGACATTACAAGGAACACTCTCTGACTGACATTTTACAGGAGCTATTTTGGCTGTTGTAATCGACTACTATGGAACAACACAAGGAGCAGGGAGACTAGTCAGGAAGCCACCACAGCTGAGGCCAGCTAATGAGGACCTGGCCGGGCTGAGCAAGAGCAGAGAGGGTGAAAAGTGGAAGGAGGCTCAGCACACTTGGATCACAAACACTGTGGACTGTGGTGCACTGCCTGGGACATGAGAGAAAGAAGGAGTACGGAGTCACGTAAGACTTTGACCTAATAAACAGGAGGCTGGACTTGCCATAGACTCAGAAGTAGAAGACAGGGTCGATCAAGTTTCAGGAATGTCTCTCGCTAGTTTGGGACAAGCTAAGTTTTGAGAGATCTACCAGACACTGGAGTTCCCAGGGGAAATGAACAACTGGCCATGAGTCTGGGGACAATGCCTTTGGATTACACAGGTCAGCATGCCAGCATGTAGCTAGAGCCATGAAAATGCATGGGCTTGGGGAGAAGAGAAGAGATGAAGAACAAGGGCCTGTGTGGCGCTTCACTCCAGGGGAGAACAATGGGGAGACTGAGGATTCCTCAGCAAAGCAGGGGTTCCTGAAGACCAAATGGAGAGCAGATACAAGACAATGGAGCCGCCAATATGAAAACAGATATCAGGACTAAGAGCCACTGGATTTACTGATGTAGCAGTCACTGCTAATTTGAACAAAAGCAGTTTGTTACACAGTGAGTCAACTGAGAATTGCAGAAGGGGGAAAGGACACAGAAAGGGATTTTCCAGGGAGTTCTGCTCTAAACGATAGGAGAAGATGGGGTACTAGCTGTGGCAGTGGGGTTGACAGAGGTGTTTGTTTGTATAAGAAGATAGGTAGCACGTAGTGTTTAAAATGGGAATTGTGAGGATTGTTCTTGCTTATGGAACTGATTATATTAAGCACCTAGGAGATTAGTGAAGCATGCCTCTGAGTGGCTGGGATGTTGTCTTAGAGAGGATTAGCTCACCATGGATGTTGGTGGCTCTCCACAGGCTGTGGGTTCCAAGTGAAATAAAGGAAGTTGGGAGATAGGTCAAGATTACACTCTGGTTCCTGGCCCCCTTGTCAATTGGATGTTCCTCAATTGGAGCTTTCCTCCCACCCTAGCTTCCTCACAGGATATTCTGCCTCTCCACAGGAACCAGCTGACCTGGACTGAAACCACATGCAAGGAAACAAAAGTAAAAGTTTTCCCTCCCTTATGTGATTTCTAACTGATAGTTTGTCCCACCAGCAAGTCTGACAAACACAAGACTAACCCTGGCACTCATGGGCTGGGATTTTAACAGAAGAGAAAGAACTGGCTTCAGATAAAGGCAGAACTGTTCACAGATGGGGACACAGTGTCCATGGGACACTTGCCTGAAGGAGTTTGCAAAGCTTCTTTTCTGACCATTTCTCTTTTCTCTGAGAAATAGGCCAATGGCTGAAGGCACAGATAGGGAAGGAGGGTGAGGAAGATGGAGAGCAGCCAGTGTCATGTAGGAAAGTGTAGGATAGAGTCAGAATGTCTAGACTAGGGAACAACATATATACACTCGAAGGACAACTTAAAGGTCATATGTATTGGTACATTTCCTCTGGCCATTTCTCCAGTAACACGTGTGCAGGTTCAGAAAACACTCAGGGAGTCAGCTTTTTAAAAAGGATTTCTTGGGGTTGGGGATTTGGCCCTGGGTTCGGACCCCAGCTCCGAAAAAATGAGTAGAAAAAAAAAAAGGATTTCTTATGCATGTGTTAGTTCAGGGAGTAACCAGGTCAAGGACATGACCGTGAGGCTTGGGTAAAGTTGTCACCTACATTGTTGGAAGGAACACATCTTTCAGAGCTGTGATAACAGAGAACAGTTTACATTTCCTCACGTGAGCCCCTTTCCGCATGCTCTTCAAATTATTGTGGAAATGAAATGCAAGATACAAACAAGGACGAACTCTGCTCTTCATTAATGTGTAATTATGAAGTGCTGGGCTCCCCTACTGGTAGAGGAGAGCCTAATGGGGTGGGCTGGATTCCTTGTTGCTATGAACAACAGTGATGACTTAGTATGTTCACAGTTTTAGCAAGAGCTGAGTGAAATGAAGGCTATGGATATCATCTGTGCCCCCTTCACAGAACCATAAGGAGAGGGTGGCATGTGGGTGGAAGTGTTTGTGCTGCATGATTAGAGTCTCCAATGCCCCTGCTCACACTTTCTTTTATTAGTAAGCTCAATAATGTAATGAATGACGTGGAAGTCAGCTTTGCTTTGGGATTTGAATCCACCTAGTCTTTTGTGTGTGTACAGCATTGATGTGTACAAGAAGCAGTGCTGGCAAGAGATGGTCTTAAATGATCTTTCATCCATTTTAAGAATATCTGGGATCTTGGTGTGGGAAGGGAAGTGATATGGCACATGCGGCCTATCCCTTATGGGACCACATAAACGTTTAGTGTCTTGGGTCTACTGTTGGGAAGTAGTGTTTTAGGAACCTCAGTTTCTGCATCTGGGAAATGGGGTGATGACAGCTTTGGGGGCTGTGCCCATGAGACTAATGATGACCATGCTTGCAGAGGAGCATGGGTATTATTTATTGTCATTGCTGTGGCTGGCAGTGAAGAGAGGAAAAGTGATGGGAATCTGCCCCGCTTGCTCCAGAGTACTGACCATCTTAGTTTAATTAAAAACTTTATGTCTGCTAAAAATTTTATTCTCAACCAGTTATTTCTTCTGCAAAACCTTCACATATTTGAGATAGGAGGTGATTTTGCCCTGTCTCCTTGCACATAACTAAGAAGGAGATTGTCGGCCAGTTTGGTAACAAAACAGCTTATATACAGTATTTAAGGATGGAGCTGCTCTCTCCCATATATAAGCCACTAGCCATACGGCCATTTAAATGTAAACCCATCACAGTGAAATAATATAAAAAATTCGCCTTCTCACTTGCACGTGCTACTTTGGAGTATTCAAGTATTTGTTCACCACACATTGCCTGGTGGCTGCAGCACTCAACAATGAGGACAAAGAACACATCGGTCATTTTTCTGTTGCCCTCATGCTAATGCCGTAAATAAAGTTCCTTAAACATAGAAGAGAAAACCATAGAGATCAGGGCACCTTGTCAAAAAAGACAAGGTGCCTCAGTAAACAGTGACGTCATAAATTTGCAAAGAATCAAATCTGCACTTTGCTGTAATAATGCCACAAAATTGAATAAAATTGCCCATAAGTTTTTTATAGAAGGTGTGGGAAGAAAATACATATTTTAAAACTATTTTAGAAGTTTTGACAGTATACATCATTTATCATAGCAGAAATTCTTGCAGTCAATAAATATTTATCAGGTTTATACCATGTACTATCCTCTAAGTGAGGGAATGGGTGTGGATAGATGAGAGAGGAGTGTTCAGGGACATGTGGGGAGAAGTAGACTGGATAACACTGGGAATATAGAGAAGGAAGTAGACTTGGGAGAGCAGAATTAAGCTGATCCCCCTTAGATAAGAGATTCGAGCAAGCCTTGTAAAGTGGTCGTGATCGGGCTCTCTGAGGAAGAGTGTCTTCAGAGGGTATTGTGTCCCTGAAACTGGAGTTAAGGTGGTTGGAAGTCACCAAGTGAGTGCTGGGTACCAAACCTGTGTTATGATAAAAAAATAAAAGTGGTTTCTTTTATTCCCCACTAGCATAAACACACATGGCATCTGTGGGTTATTTTCATCTCAGTCAGCAAATATCTCACCTGCTAAACTCCCTCCCATCTCACACTGCTGATGGCTACTCTCTGAGCCCAGCAGCAACCTATCTACCCATCAAGTCCGCAAGGCAGGTTGTTTCCACACCAGGCATACAAATCCCAATTTCGTGGCAGGCTTGGTGCTTCCTGCCATCACACCTTCTCTTGAACTCAATTAAGTCACCCCATGAAAGAACACATCACATAATAACCTCTGGTCCAATTGATAATTTGCCCATCTAGACAACACAAAGTCCTGTACACACCCATCCCTTAGAAATATTCACTAAACCTGTATCTATACACAGAAAAGAAGCTTCTAAAAACAGTTCCCACTTGACTTCCTTCTTGTCCAATGACAGGCCTTGTTTTTTCTTGCCTGTCTTCACCTGCATAATAAAATCAACCTACACACCTGCATCCTCTGTAATTGTACCAAGCATTCCTTTTTTTTCTTTTTATTAACTTGAGTATTTCTTATACACATTTCGAGTGTTATTCCCTTTCCCGGTTTCCGGGCAAACATCCCCCTAATCCCTGCCCCTCCCCTTCTTTATGGGTGTTCCCCTCCCCATCCTCCCCCCATTGCCGCCCTCCCAACAACAATCTAGTTCACTCGGGGTTCAGTCTTAGCAGGACCCAGTGCTTCCCCTTCCACTGGTGCTCTCACTAGGATATTCATTGCTACCTATGAGGTCAGAGTCCAGGGTCAGTCCATGTATAGTCTTTAGACTTAGTCCCTGGAAGCTCTGGTTGCTTGGCATTGTTGTACATATGGGGTCTCGAGCCCCTTCAAGCTCTTCCAGTTCTTTCTCTGATTCCTTCAACGGGGGTCCTATTCTCAGTTCAGTGGTTTGCTGCTGGCATTCGCCTCTGTATTTGCTGTATTCTGGCTGTGTCTCTCAGGAGAGATCTACATCCGGCTCCTGTTGGCCTGCACTTCTTTGCTTCATCCATCTTCTCTAATTGGATGGCTGTATATGTATGGGCCACATGTGGGGCAGGCTCTGAATGGGTGTTCCTTCTGTGTCTGTTTTAATCTTTGCCTCTCCCTTCCCTGCCAAGGCTATTCTTGTTCCCCTTTTAAAGAAGGAGTGAAGCATTCACATTTTGATCATCCGTCTTGACTTTCATTTGTTCTAGGCATCTAGGGTAATTCAAGCATTTGGGCTAATAGCCACTTATCAATGAGTGCATACCATGTGTGTTTTTCTGTGATTGGGTTAGCTCACTCAGGATGATATTTTCCAGTTCCAATCATTTGCACACGAATTTCATAAAGTCATTGTTTTTGATAGCTGAGTAATATTCCATTGTGTAGATGTACCACACTTTCTATATCCATTCCTCTGCTGAAGGGCATCTGGGTTCTTTCCAGCTTCTGGCTATTATAAATAAGGCTGCGATGAACATAGTGGAGCACGTGTCTTTTTTATATGTTGGGGCATCTTGTGGGTATATGCCCAAGAGAGGTATAGCTGGATCCTCAGGCTGTTCAATGTCCAATTTTCTGAGGAACCTCCAGACTGATTTCCAGAATGGTTTTACCAGTCTGCAATCCCACCAACAATGGAGGAATGCTCCTCTTTCTCCGCATCCTCGCCAGCATCTGCTGTCACCTGAGTTTTTGATCTTAGCCATTCTCACTGGTGTGAGGTGAAATCTCAGGGTTGTTTTGATTTGCATTTCCCTTATGACTAAAGATGTTGAACATTTCTTTAGGCGTTTCTCAGCCATTCGGCATTCCTCAGCTGTGAATTGTTTGTTTAGCTCTGAACCCCATTTTTAATAGGGTTATTTGTCTCCCTGTGGTCTAACTTATTGAGTTCTTTGTATATTTTGGATATAAGCCCTCTACCTGTAGTAGGATTGGTAAAGATCTTTTCCCAATCTGTTGGTTGCCGTTTTGTCCTAACCACAGTGTCCTTGCCTTACAGAAGCCTTGCAATTTTATGAGATCCCATTTGTCGATTCTTGATCTTAGAGCATAAGCCATTGGTGTTTTGTTCAGGAAATTTTTTCCAGTGCCCATGTGTTCCAGATGCTTCCCTAGTTTTTCTTCTATTAGTTTGAGTGTGTCTGGTTTGATGTGGAGGTCCTTGATCCACTTGGACTTAAGCTTTGTACAGGGTGATAAGCATGGATCGATCTGCATTCTTCTACATGTTGACCTCCAGTTGGACCAGCACCATTTGCTGAAAATGCTATCTTTTTTCCATTTGATGGTTTTGGCTCCTTTGTCAAAAATCAAGTGCCCATAGGTGTGTGGGTTCATTTTTGGGTCTTTAATTCTGTTCCATTGGTCTATCTGTCTGTTTCTATACCAATACCATGCAGTTTTTATCACTATTGCTCTGTAATACTGCTTGAGTTCAGGGATAGTGATTCCCCCAGAAGTCCTTTTATTGTGAGGATAGTTTTAGCTATCCTGGGTTTTTTGTTATTCCAGATGAATTTGCAAATTGTTCTGTCTAACTCTTTGAAGAATTGGATTGGTATTTTGATGGGGATTGCATTGAATCTGTAGATCGCTTTTTGTACCAACCATTCTTAACCACTTAGCCAACTCCCAAGTCCTGACTTGTGTAATTTCGTACTTAGTCTTAAGGAAGAGTGGGCTGTCATGGAGAAATAGCATTGGAGGTCAACCTTTAGAGTTGTGAGCTACATTACCTAAACTGTTATTCATAAATTACAGAATCTATGGCTTTTTAGTACAAGGAAGAGACTAAGATTAAAAGAGTAGAGTGTTTTTGTCCCCTGAGTACAGGAAAGTCGCCTCTTAAATGAGGGTCATATTATCTGCTATGGGGAAGGAAAATGGGAAATCTAGGAAAATTTTCCTAGATGTTATAGTTTGTGAAAAGAAGAAGGGAAGGTGAGAATTACTTTTCTTATGCTGCTGTTTTTACTAATGCTAAGGGGTCCTGTGTTGGATAGTGTGTTCTGAACAAACCCAAGAAGGCTGGTGTGAGACAAAAACAGAGATTTAAAGTTCATAAACTTACCTGAGCTTTTCAAGGTAAAACTATCAAGACTGGGAGTGATGGCATCCACCTACAATCTCAGCACATGAGAGGCTTAGATAGGGAGTTCAAGGTCAGCCTGGGCTATGGAAGGAAGGAAGGAAGAGCAGAGCAAAGATATATATATATATATATATATATATATATATATATATTAATTACTTTGTATTGTCTAGATGGGCAAAACTAATATATATATTAGTACTGGCTTTGTTACATGGGGAGCACCTTTGCCTGGAGTTGTATAGATGGTTGGATACAAATGTATAGAGATCACTTCAAAAATAAGACATTTAAAATAGAATAACATAAAAACTAGCAGACTAGACAAGCCTGGTGTCACATGCATGCCCTGTAATCCTAAAAACACATTATAATACTTGCAAGCACGTAGAAGTTGGGCAGAAGTAGAAGTAGAAGTAGAAAGATCAGGAGTTCAAGGCCAGCCATGGATACACCAGGTCTTGTCTTAGAAAAATTAAAAGAAAAACAATATGAAAGACTAGTAATTAGTATTTATATAAACCCTAGAGACAGATAAATCACCCACTAAATTCTAAACACTGCTTTCAAACACGGGAATAATTCACACTAGGGGGCAAATTATCACCACCCTGGTAGCATCAGATGTTCTAAGGAGAGACATCCTTGTGCCTTTTGCCCCTGGGACTAGAGATTCCAAGGAATTGCATTTTTCCAAGGAGTCTCCTGGGGAAAAAAGAAGACGAAGAAAAAGAAGGAACTCATTCCCGAGAAAGAGATTTCACGAGGAGAAAGTGCCACTGAGACAGTGACAGGATCAACAATGGTTGGGATGGACCACATCCTGACCTTGTATTCAAGCCTAAACCTGTGCAGGAACCTGAAGATGGACTTGGCTATATGAGTCAATGGGTCTCATTATGTGGTTTTCTCTTAATGTGGCTAGTTGTATATGTACACACACACACACACACACACACACACACACACACACACACACACACACACACACGCACGCACACAGGCACACACACATACACACATTTGGTGGTCATCGATCCAAACTTGTTAGAGTTCCCAGGATCCAGACCTTGACTGAAGGACTTGGGTTAAGAGAGGACTCTATACTCGAAGTGTTTGCTATTTACTTGAGAAAAACTAAAGTATTGTGGAATTACATGTCATGCTTCTAGAAACCCTGGATCTTATTGTTAAGAGCTGAGTAAAGCAATGTGTTGGGACTCAGAAGACACAAATACTTCAAAGGGAAGCCTGGTGTTTTTGTTTGTTTGTTTGTTTTCTTTTTAAATTAACAAGATGGCTTCCTTCAGGAGCTCTGGCTTGCAGTAAGTCCTCCTTCGAACCTGAAATAAAAGCTAAGAATCATTTCTGAAGCTCCTTTATCTGTGTAAGGATGATGTTACCCTTCAGAAAGGGTAACAAGCAGGAGACAAGAGGAAAACTCACGCCCATAAATCCTAGGCAGATCGTGTTCCCAGACGCTGTCACTTCTATGTGCCTGGCCCATGTCCCCTATAAATCATTGACTTCTCCTCCGAAATTGGTGTGGCCTCACTTCTGTCCTCCTCATAAAGAATCCTTAAGCCACAATCATCAGGACTCATCTCTGAGTTTCATGCTCAGCGTGACAGCTGTCTACTTGCACATTAATAATTCCGTTCCTTTATTTCTGCCAATTGTTGATTTGTTTCTGCAAACTCAATTACCAAAGCGCCAAAGAGAGGATGGAAGGAAGGTCAGTCTCTGGAGATGCACACCTGCAAGGACCTTAATCGGCATCTGTCTCTGCTGTCTAAGCACCACAGGGGACACTGTAGAGCCCTTGGTGTCTTCTATGCGAACTGCAGTTGTCAGCAGAAGCCATATCTGAGTTAAAGATCACAGTCTGATTAGAACTTGGAAATTGTAAAGAGATGAAATGTTCTAGATCTTGTCCTTAGTTCCTTCGTAGCTACTTATCATCAATACCTATATGTTCCCTGATATCACTGTTGAGAAAGGTAGCCTGATTCTACAACAGGCTTCAACTTGGCAGTTAAGGACACTAGGCCTAAATATCTGTTTCCAAGAACTGGGCAATTCCAGGCAAGTCCAGGCCTCAGAAGTTAGCCTGGGGCAAGGACAATGGGTCAGCAGCAGTTTCCAGACCTCCCTGACAAGTTTCGAGCCCTAACACTCCCATACAGATGAGATAGACCTGACACATTAACATAGAGGTCACTCTCTTAGTCAGGTTCCTATTCCTGCACAAACATCAAGACAAAGAAGCAAGTTGGGGAGGAAAGGGTTTATTCAGCTTACACTTCCACATTGCTGTTCATCACCAAAGGAAGCCAGGACTGAAACTCAAGTAGGTCAGGAAACAGGAACTGAAGCAGAGGTCATGGAGGGATGTTACTTACTGCCTTGCTTCCCCTGGCTTGCTCAGCTTGCTCTCTTATAGAACCAAAGAACTCCAGCCCAGGGACAGCACCAACCACAATGGGCCGGATCCTCCCCTCTTGATCACTGCCTGGCATATTGGTCTCATGGAGACATTTCCTCAACTGATTTCTCCTTTCTCTGTGATAACTTCAGCTTGTGTAAGTTGAAACACAAAGCAGCCAGTTCAGGCACCTACCCCAGAATTCCCTAATGTACTTTAAATCATGCCTGCAAGCTCATTGATAGTCGCTCTGACTTGCTAATGGGGGACTCCAGCATGCTGGACTTCTGCAGAATAAAACACTCAATGTCTTTACATATTATTTGAGTCCAGGTATCATTCTTTGGCAAGCCATGGGCCCTCATACTTGTGACTATTATGTAAAATGTTTGAGATGTTCTAACTTAGATCACACCAACCCTAAAGATGCAAATGTCATCTGACAGCATCTGAAACCTGTACCAGAGATTTCCCTTCTGGGGTATTAGCAAATTTAACCTATATTTCCCTATTAATTCACTTAGTAAATTGATTCAAGACTGTCTTTTGTTTTAGTATTATAAAAGATCATGTGACTACTCTCCTGGTGTCAGGTCCAAAGGAAACTCCAATTCCCCCCAATCCCAAGGGGAAGTCCAATGAGCTCAGTCCAATGAGTTAGGTAAGAGTCTGCATTCCTCTGGAACTTTGAAATTAGCTTCTGTTCCTCTTATCCAGGAGAAAGGACACATGGGTACCTGTGGTTCTCATTACCATGTGAGAGACTGAGCCTTCTTCAATGTTATAGGTACCCAGTACTGGTGCCATTTCAGAGTTCATACCAGCATCCCAGCCTCCTCGGTTCACAGGCTCCCTGCCCCCAGCCAGTCAAATTCCTTACAACCCTGCTATTCTCCCTGTTGTCTCTGTTCTCTAAGCTCCTGCAAAGAGTCTGGCCCTGTCCAGTCTCCTGTTTGTTGGCCACATTCAGTTTATAGCTTTCTTTTTATGCTCTGGACTCTTCTAGATCCCTCTGGCTGCTCTCTCTCTCTCTCTCTCTCTCTCTCTCTCTCTCTCTCTCTCTCTCTCTTTCATCTTATATCCAGCAAGTTGAATCCACTTTTCTGGTCACATTTATTTGACTCTTAGCCTCTTGGAAGCAAGAGATTTGTTTTGTGCCAACATGTGTAAAATGCATATCAGAATACAGAGCTTAATATGAAACACATCAGTGTTAATGATGTCATTGGTAACGTCTTTATACTGATTATATGTTAAATGATAATTCATTGACTAGAACCATGATGTATGACTATAATTTCACTCATTTCTTTTGAACTATTATTTTTAAAGTATAGGACTATTAGAAAATTTGAAATCACAAATGTGATCTGTATTTTATTTCCATTATTTGGTGCTGGTCTAATTTTTTTCTTTTGCTTAATCTTTAAAACAAAATGCCTTTTCATAGAAGAAAGTTATGTTTCTCCCCAGAGTCTTTCCGTTGTGGAAGAAAGAGATCCATGAACCACTAGTGACATGGTTCCTTCCTCCAGTAGGCTTCTCTGCTTTACCAACAGGCTCCCAATCTTGTCTTGTTGAAGAGCCCTACTCATAAGGTTTTTGACTGGAGACTTACTCTAGGGCCACCAGCTAGCTAGCACACTGAATTCCTGTCTCCATCACCTGACTCAGTGTTGCTGATGCATGTCATTTCTGGTGACTCTGGAGAGCAGAGCCTCCTGCTGGGCTCCCTGAAGGGACAATGAAGGTGGAGGCAGAGCCTTCCCAACCTTTCCTTACCCCCCACTGAAGAATAAAAAGAAAGAAATGTTCTAAGCAGCCCCTGGGAAGTGTGGGGGAACCCTGCTGTTCTGTAAAAGGCAGTTTAAGGAAAGGACTTCACAGAAAACCAGTTATTACCTCTTAAGACCTTTCCTTTAACCTATATCGCATTGTTCTGTTCTTTCTTTCTTTATTCTTAGAGAGGAACAAAGCAGTGTATGATAAATTGTATATTCTTCCTGTGCTGCCCTTGGAAGCAGCACAGTGAGTCCATGAGGTCTCAGAGAAAATGATTGGCACTGAAATCCTTCAAGGGCAGAGTGGTATGGGTTCAGGAAAACGGAAAGGAATGTGAAGGAAGGGCAGCTGAACCAACACACAAGAATCCTGTCAGCTTACACAGCTCCTGAGTTTCCTAGGCCGTTTCTGATTCCTCCTGGCTTCAGGCTTCTTTCTGTTTACCATGGGAATCAAGACCCAGGTTTCCTGTGGACAGTCCAGGTCTGCTAGTTCCCGGTTTTAGCCATTTAGTGCTGTCTGCCTCTTCCCATTTTCCTTGAGTTGAAAGTTTTATACTCAGTGGTTAATTTTATTCCAGAATTTCGTATGATTAAGAACATGGATTCTGGAAGCACACAAAGTCTGAGGTAACAACAAAAGATGTACTGACCTAAACTGTTTTAGTCAAGGTTACCACTGCCTTGCTGAAACCACAAGGAGAGCAATCTGGAGAGGAAAGGGATTTCACCTCATAGTATCACTGAAGGAAACCAGGACAGGAACTCAACAGGGCAGGAGCCTGGAGGAAGGAGCTGCTGCAGAGGCCACAGAAGGGTGCTGCTTACTGACTTGGCTCCTCATGACTTGCTCAGCCTGCTTCCTTTTAGCTCCCAGGACAGCCAGCCCTGGGATGGTCCCACCCACAGTGGGCTGGGCCCTACCATATCAGTCACTGAGAAAATACCTTACAGTCAGATGTTATGGAGGCATTCTCTCAACTGAGTTTCCCTCCTTTCACATAACTCTAGCTTGTATTAAGTTGACACAAAACTAGCTAGCCAAGTCTCCCTTCCTCTGTAAGTGAGAGGACTGACCCCATTCCCTATGCAGAGGCTGTCATTCTGAATGAGACACTCATGCGTGTTGGAGTGAGGATTTGACCCATAGGGAATACTCAGAAATGTTAGTGGTTAGTACTCTCATAAATTAGATATATTACTACATAAATTAAACATATCTGTAATGAAAATTAGAATTTCACATTAATCAATGTCTCATTTTGACCTAAAGCACCAAACAATCTAAACTGTGTCTTTGGCTTTGGTGGGCCATGGGGCAGGATAGAAAGGCACAGAAAACTGGAGATCATGAATCTTGTTGGAACCTTTAAGCTTCCTCTAGCAGCACAGCAAGAATTCCAGACAATCACTAAAGGCCTTCCTCCCTTTCTAGCCACTAAGCTGCAGTTCTGTGGGATCTCACCAGAAACCCCACTTTACCGAAAGACTCTTCAGCTAGGCTCCTTGTTCACCCCAGCAGTGCCTGCTTTTACCTTACCAGACTGTCATTCCATTCAAGCCCTCTGAACCATGACTTGCCTCTCTTACCAAGAAGAAAGAAATGGGGGTTGTGCGGTAGATTCTTAGCAACCTTTTGAGATGAAACCTTTGTCGGTGCAACTAAACCAAACAAGGAGACAAAAACACAGCACAGCACTCAGCTCTAAGGACAGGGTGGTTAGTTGTTGCTGTTTTCCATCAGCACAGGCCTGGAAGCACAGGTTAAGAAGCAGTTTTATAAAGTTTTATAGTTTTGCAAAACAAAGAAAGTCATAAATCAGAGCAAGTTTAGAATACATCAGTAGGTACACAAGAAAGGTGGTTACAGCCAAATGGAAAAGTTTTCTATACGCCTAAGAGTCTATCTGATAACATCTTTAACTTCTGGGTTGGCAGAAGCAAGAGTCTGCTGAGTTAATGGTGCCAAATGTTTTTATTTTTGTTTTAGTCAACAAATTATCGTTTCAGTAATAGAAGTGGACAAGGAATGGCTCAGAATTCAAGATGCTAAAACTAGCTTCGGGTAAGGGAATTAGCTTCTGGGTCAGCAGCAGCCCAAAATCTCCACAGGGCTGCAGTTTTACTCAGTCAGCTATTCTCTGCAGAAACACCTTCCTCTCGGTAGAAGCAGACACCCAAGAGCCACCAAAATTGACCATATGGCTAATGCTTACACAATCATTGCTCCCTCTCCTTGGGGAGCCTCTTCCCACACCTAGATATATTTTGCTCTCTTTTAGAAACCCACATTTGTACTCTCCTGTGTATCTTACTTTCTTCTGAGCATGTCTCTTTCTCTTAAGCCTCATGATTATGTCCATAATAAAATATCTTTAATAAAAGTCTCCTGGCTGCCGCTGCAGAGAGCCCGTGGGCAGCACCCCACGAGCGAACTTGAGCCTCGGGACCACAGGTAAGACCAACTTTTCTGCTGCAAGAAAGCTGCCTGGTGAACTCAAGACACAGGCCCACAGGAACAGCTGAAGACCTGTAGAGAGGAAAAACTACACGCCCAAAAGCAGAACACCCTGTCCCCATAACTGACTGAAAGACAGGAAAACAGGTCTACAGCACTCCTGACACACAGGCTTATAGGACAGTCTAGCCACTGTCAGAAATAGCAGAACAAAGTAACACTAGAGATAATCTGATGGCGAGAGGCAAGCGCAGGAACCCAAGCAACAGAAACCAAGACTACATGGCACCATCGGAGCCCAGTTCTCCCACCAAAACAAACATGAAATATCCAAACACACCAGAAAAGCAAGATCTAGTTTCAAAATCATATTTGATCATGATGCTGGAGAACTTCAAGAAAGACGTGAAGAACTCACTTAGAGAACAAGTAGAAGCCTACAGAGAGAAATCGCAAAAATCCCTGAAAGAATTCCAGGAAATCATAAATAAACAAGTAGAAGCCCATAGAGAGGAGTCACAAAAATCCCTGAAAGAATTCCAGGAAATCATAAATAAACAAGTAGAAGCCCATAGAGAGGAGTCACAAAAATCCCTGAAAGAATTCCAGGAAAACACAAACAAACAGCTGAAGGAATTAAAAATGGAAATAGAGGGCTGGGGATTTAGCTCAGTGGTAGAGCGCTTACCTAGGAAGCGCAAGGCCCTGGGTTCGGTCCCCAGCTCCGAAAAAAAGAACCAAAAAAAAAAAAAATGGAAATAGAAGCAATCAAGAAAGAACACATGGAAACAACCCTGGATATAGAAAACCAAAAGAAGAGACAAGGAGCTGTAGATATGAGCTTCACCAACAGAATACAAGTGATGGAAGAGAGAATCTCAGGAGCAGAAGATTCCATAGAAATCATTGACTCAACTGTCAAAGATAATGTAAAGCGGAAAAAGCTACTGGTCCAAAACATACAGGAAATCCAGGACTCAATGAGAAGATCAAACCTAAGGATAATAGGTATAGAAGAGAGTGAAGACTCCCAGCTCAAAGGACCACTAAATATCTTCAACAAAATCATAGAAGAAAACTTCCCTAACCTAAAAAAAGAGATACCCATAGGCATACAAGAAGCCTACAGAACTCCAAATAGATTGGACCAGAAAAGAAACACCTCGGGTTGGAGATTTAGCTCAGTGGTAGAGCGCTTGCCTAGGAAGCACAAGGCCCTGGGTTCGGTCCTCAGCTCCGAAAAAAAAAAAAAAAAAAAAACCAAAAAAAAAAAAAAAAAAAAAAAGAAACACCTCCCGTCACATAATTGTCAAAACACCAAGTGCACAAAATAAAGAAAGAATATTAAAAGCAGTAAGGGAAAAAGGTCAAGTAACATATAAAGGCAGACCTATAAGAATCATACCAGACTTCTCGCCAGAAAATATGAAGGCCAGAAGATCCTGGACTGATGTCATACAGACCCTAAGAGAACACAAATGCCAGTCCAGGTTACTGTATCCTGCAAAACTCTCAATTAACATAGATGGAGAAACCAAGATATTCCATGACAAAACCAAATTTACACAATATCTTTCTACAAATCCAGCACTACAAAGGATAATAAATGGTAAAGCCCAACATAAGGAGGCAAGCTATACCCTAGAAGAAGCAAGAAACTAATCGTCTTGGCAACAAAACAAAGAGAATGAAAGCACACAAACATAACCTCACAGCCAAATATGAATATAACGAGAAGCAATAATCACTATTCCTTAATATCTCTCAACATCAATGGCATCAACTCCCCAATAAAAAGAAATAGATTAACAAACTGGATACGCAACGAGTACCCTGCATTCTGCTGCCTACAGGAAACACACCTCAGAGACAAAGACAGACACTACCTCAGAGTGAAAGGCTGGAAAACAACTTTCCAAGCAAATGGTCAGAAGAAGCAAGCTGGAGTAGCCATTCTAATACCAAATAAAATCAATTTTCAGCTAAAAGTCATCAAAAAAGATAAGGAAGGACACTTCATATTCATCAAAGGAAAAATCCACCAAGATGAACTCTCAATCCTAAATATCTATGCCCCAAATACATGGGCACCTACATACGTAAAAGCAACCTTACTCAAGCTCAAAACACACATTGCACCTCACAAAATAATAGTGGGAGATTTCAACACCCCGCTTTCATCAATGGACAGATCATGGAAACAGAAATTAAACAGTGATGTCGACAGACTAAGAGAAGTCATGAGCCAAATGGACTTAACAGATATTTATAGAACATTCTATCCTAAAGCAAAAGGATATACCTTCTTCTCAGCTCCTCATGATACTTTCTCCAAAACTGACCATATAATTGGTCAAAAAACAGGCCTAAACAGGTACAGAAAGATAGAAATAATTCCATGCGTGCTATCGGACCACCACGGCCTAAAACTGGTCTTCAATAAGGGAAGAATGCCCACATATACATGGAAATTGAACAATGCTCTACTCAATGATAACCTGGTCAAGGAAGAAATAAAGAAAGAAATTAAAAACTTTTTAGAATTTAATGAAAAGGAAGGTACAACATACCCAAACTTATGGGACACAATAAAAGCTGTGCTAAGAGGAAAACTCATAGCGCTGAATGCCTGCAGAAAGAAACAGGAAAGAGCATATATCAGCAGCTTGACAGCACACCTAAAAGCTCTAGAACAAAAAGAAGCAAATACACACAGGAGGAGTAGAAGGCAGGAAATAATCAAACTCAGAGCTGAAATCAACCAAGTAGAAACAAAAAGGACCATAGAAAGAATCAACAGAAACAAAAGTTAGTTCTTTGAGAAAATCAACAAGATAGATAAACCCTTAGCCAGACTAACGAGAGGACGCAGAGAGTGCGTCCAAATTAACAAAATCAGAAATGAAAAGGGAGACATAACTACAGATTCAGAAGAAATTCAAAAAATCATCAGATCTTACTATAAAAACCTATATTCAACAAAACTTGAAAATCTGCAGGAAATGGACAATTTCCTAGACAGATACCAGGTATCGAAGTTAAATCAGGAACAGATAAACCACTTAAACAACCCCATAACTCCTAAGGAAATAGAAGCAGTCATTAAAGGTCTCCCAACCAAAAAGAGCCCAGGTCCAGACGGGTTTAGTGCAGAATTCTATCAAACCTTCATAGAAGACCTCATACCAATATTATCCAAACTATTCCACAAAATTGAAACAGATGGATCACTACCGAATACCTTCTACGAAGCCACAATTACTCTTATACCTAAACCACACAAAGACCCAACAAAGAAAGAGAACTTCAGACCAATTTCCCTTATGTATATCGACGCAAAAATACTCAATAAAATTCTGGCATACCGAATTCAAGAGCACATCAAAACAATCATCCACCATGATCAAGTAGGCTTCATCCCAGGCATGCAGGGATGGTTTAATATACGGAAAACCATCAACGTGATCCATTATATAAACAAACTGAAAGAACAGAACCACATGATCATTTCATTAGATGCTGAGAAAGCATTTGACAAAATTCAACACCCCTTCATGATAAAAGTCCAGGAAAGAATAGGAATTCAAGGCCCATACCTAAACATAGGAAAAGCCATATACAGCAAACCAGTTGCTAACATTAAACTAAATGGAGAGAAACTTGAAGCAATCCCACTAAAATCAGGGACTAGACAAGGCTGCCCACTCTCTCCCTACTTATTCAATATAGTTCTTGAAGTTCTAGCCAGAGCAATCAGACAATAAAAGGAGATCAAGGGGATACAGATCGGAAAAGAAGAGGTCAAAATATCACTATTTGCAGATGATATGATAGTATATTTAAGTGATACCAAAAGTTCAACCAGAGAACTACTAAAGCTGATAAACAACTTCAGCAAAGTGGCTGGGTATAAAATTAACTCAAATAAATCAGTTGCCTTCCTCTATACAAAAGAAAAACAAGCCGAGAAAGAAATTAGGGAAACGACACCCTTCATAATAGACCCAAATAATATAAAATACCTCGGTGTGACTTTAACCAAGCAAGTAAAAGATCTCTCCAATAAGAACTTCAAGACACTGAGGAAAGAAATTGAAGAAGACCTCAGAAGATGGAAAGATCTCCCATGCTCATGGATTGGCAGGATTAATATAGTAAAAATGGCCATTTTACCAAAAGCAATCTACAGATTCAATGCAATCCCCATCAAAATACCAATCCAATTCTTCAAAGAGTTAGACAGAACAATTTGCAAATTCATCTGGAATAACAAAAAACCCAGGATAGCTAAAGCTATCCTCAACAATAAAAGGACTTCAGGGGGAATCACTATCCCTGAACTCAAGCAGTATTACAGAGCAATAGTGATAAAAACTGCATGGTATTGGTACAGAGACAGACAGATAGACCAATGGAATAGAATTGAAGACCCAGAAATGAACCCACACACCTATGGTCACTTGATTTTTGACAAAGGAGCCAAAACAATCCAATGGAAAAAAGATAGCATTTTCAGCAAATGGTGCTGGTTCAACTGGAGGGCAACATGTAGAAGAATGCAGATCGATCCATGCTTATCACCCTGTACAAAGCTTAAGTCCAAGTGGATCAAGGACCTCCACATCAAACCAGACACACTCAAACTAATAGAAGAAAAACTAGGGAAGCATCTGGAACACATGGGCACTGGAAAAAATTTCCTGAACAAAACACCAATGGCTTATGCTCTAAGATCAAGAATCCACAAATGGGATCTCATAAAACTGCAAAGCTTCTGTAAGGCAAAGCACACTGTGGTTAGGACAAAACGGCAACCAACAGATTGGGAAAAGATCTTTACCAATCCTACAACAGATAGAGGCCTTATATCCAAAATATACAAAGAACTCAAGAAGTTAGACCGCAGGGAAACAAATAACCCTATTAAAAAATGGGGTTCAGAGCTAAACAAAGAATTCACAGCTGAGGAATGCCGAATGGCTGAGAAACACCTAAAGAAATGTTCAACATCTTTAGTCATAAGGGAAATGCAAATCAAAATAACCCTGAGATTTCACCTCACACCAGTGAGAATGGCTAAGATCAAAAACTCAGGTGACAGCAGATGCTGGCGAGGATGTGGAGAAAGAGGAACACTCCTCCATTGTTGGTGGGATTGCAGACTGTTAAAACCATTCTGGAAATCAGTCTGGAGGTTCCTCAGAAAATTGGACATTGAACTGCCTGAGGATCCAGCTATACCTCTCTTGGGCATCTACCCAAATGATGCCTCAACATATAAAAGAGACACGTGCTCCAGTATGTTCATCGCAGCCTTATTTATAATAGCCAGAAACTGGAAAGAACCCAGATGCCCTTCAACAGAGGAATGGATACAGAAAATGTGGTACATCTACACAATGGAATATTACTCAGCTATCAAAAACAACGAGTTTATGAAATTCGTAGGCAAATGGTTGGAACTGGAAAATATCATCCTGAGTGAGCTAACCCAATCACAGAAAGACATACATGGTATGCACTCATTGATAAGTGGCTATTAGCCCAAATGCTTGAATTACCCTAGATCCCTAGAACAAACGAAACTCAAGACGGATGATCAAAATGTGAATGCTTCACTCCTTCTTTAAATGAGGAAAAAGAATACCCTTGGCAGGGAAGGGAGAGACAAAGATTAAAACAGAGACTGAAGGAACACCCATTCAGAGCCTGCCCCACATGTGGCCCATACATATACAGCCACCCAATTAGACAAGATGGATGAAGCAAAGAAGTGCAGACTGACAGGAGCCGGATATAGATCGCTCCTGAGAGACACAGCCAGAATACAGCAAATACAGAGGCGAATGCCAGCAGCAAACCACTGAACTGAGAATAGGTCCCCCGTTGAAGGAATCAGAGAAAGAACTGGAAGAGCTTGAAGGGGCTCAAGACCCCATATGTACAACAATGTCAAGCAACCAGAGCTTCCAGGGACTAAGCCACTACCTAAAGACTATACATGGACTGACCCTGGACTCTGACCCCATAGGTAGCAATAAATATCCTAGTAAGAGCACCAGTGGAAGGGGAAGCCCTGAGTCCTGCTAAGACTGAACCCCCAGTGAACTAGACTATGGGGGGGGAGGGCGGCAATGGGGGTAGGGTGGGGAGGGGAACACCCATAAGGAAGGGGAGGGGTTAGGGGGATGTTTGCCCGGAAACCGGGAAAGGGAATAACACCCGAAATGTATATAAGAAATACTCAAGTTAATAAAAAAAAAAAAAGTCTCCAACTCTTCTTTATAAACTGTTTAATCCCAGAATTCTTTTCAATGCTGAAGCTGCGAATCCTGGTTTGTCCTTAGTCAAAGTTCCTAAAATTCCCAGGGAACTCATCAAGTTGCCAAGGTCAGCAGCATGGAGTTGTGTCTCTGTCCCCTCACTGCTGAGTTGTGCTGGCATTTGAGAAGCGGCTGTCATTGAGAAGTTAGTTCCCTTAGTGTACCTGGAGAAAAGGACCAACCTCATCCTGGCAGACACAGGAACACAGAGGAGAAAACTACTTACAAAATTTGATATAATCCTTCCTAAATTCCCCATTGGATCCCACTTATTCCTTTATCATCTGATCTAAGCTGACCTCATGCCTGTCCACTCTTTATCACAACCATGTCAACAAAACAAAACAAGCAAAACAATAAGAACAGCAACAACAACAACAATCACAACACATTTGCTGCTCCCTTGTGTCTTCATTTCTTTATGATCATTACTGGGAAATTGAGGCAGCCTTTCTGAGAGCTCCTCATCTCATAGATAAAAGAACTTAACAAACTCAAGAGGAGGCTGAAGGCCCATTTCATGGGGTTTGAGAGGACAGTATCAACAAGGCAGGCATCATAGAACTTCCTCAACTGCCAGGAGAGAAATGGAAAAAAGAAGAAAGAAACCCATGCTTTCAGGGTTAGATGTAAAGCAAGCAAGCAGGTTCAACATGGAGACCTGCAGAATAATATAGAGGGGCATGGAAGACGAGGGGGTGGATGGCTAATATGTAGGTAGTAGTGGGTAGTGGTGAGGGCTGTGGGGGGACATATCTTCTACGTTAGAGACTAAGAAAGCAGGAAGGTTTAAGATGGAAGCCTGCAAAATCAGATCCAATGGTGTGTGTATGTGTGGTGGGGTGGTATCTTCAGAGAGAGTAGGAATGCTCCCAATATCATGGCCAACAGATTTAGGAATCTTGTCAGTATTTATAAGGGGTGGGGTGGGATAGGGTTAGGATATAAAAAGTTACAGAATTTGAGTTAGAACTTGCCAAGTTGTCAGACTTAGTGAAGGTGAATCTTTTTGTGAGGTTTTCGGTTGCTATGAGAAACAAAATGACCAAAGTGACATGGGAAGGGAGAGGTTTATTTCATTTTACAGCTAGCTTGTCCTTCATCATCCATGGAAGACAGACAGAGCAGTAACTCAAGGCAGGAATTTGGAAGCAGGAACGGAAGCAGAGACTAGGGAGAAATGCTGCTAATTGGCTTCTTGCTCATGGCTTGCTTCCTTATACTACACAATACCCCCTATCCAGGTGGCCTCACCCACAGTGGGCTGGGTCCTCCTGCATTAGTCCTTATTCAAGATAATTCCTCCACAGACTTCTGTATAGGCCCGTTTCAGGGGAGAATTGTTCAACAGAAGTTCCTTCTTTCCTGCTGATCCTGGTTTTTGCCAAGGTGACCAAAAAGAAAAAATAAATCTAACCAGGACAATATGTAAGCAGCTGCATCAAGGGAGGGGCTCCTGGAATGTATAAATACATCAATATCATCGAAGTGATAGTTATCTCTTGTATCCTTTTAAGGTCTTTAGATGACTTATGTTTCAAGGTTATAGTTTTTGAAGTTTGTTTTCTGTCCAAGTGATTGACAAACCCATCTGAATTAATTTTATGGGAGGAACCAAAGGTATGTATCTATATCATAGGCCTTGAATAATTCAGACTGTCATGTTTCCACTCAGAGAGAGAAATATAATTCATATCTTATTCTTTTGACCAAAAACCATGTAAGGGGCTGTAGCAATAGCTTGGTGGTTAAGAGGACCAGCTGCTCATCCACAGCACCCAAGTTCAAGTCTCAGCACCCACTTTGTGACTCATAACCATTTGCAAAGTATAAAAACACCTAAATGAAATGTAAAAAACAATGATATTGATCCTGGTGACACACATACCTTAATCCCAGCATTTGGAAGGCAGAAGCCCAGAGATCTCTGTGAGTTCTAGGTCAGCCTAGTCTATCAGAATGAGTCCCTGGATAGCCAGAGCTGCACAGTAAAACCTTGTTCCAAATATATATCTTTAAAAAGCAATGATATTGAAGCTGTTGTAAAAAAAAAAAAAGTCCAAATTCTCCAAGAAGGATAAGATGGGACAGATGCACTGTTGAAATATACCAGATATTTTAAGACTTTGTGTGTGTGTGTGTGTGTGTGTGTGTGTGTGATGTACTTGTTATGGAGAGAGTCCATTTATACCTTCAGGAGAGTGAGGTCAAGTATGTGCATGTGTGCAGAGTAACGCTTTGCAATTTGTGGATTGCAACCACTTTGTAATGTTATAGTTAGGGATCACCACAACACAAGGACTCTATTAAAGGGCCACACCTTTAGGAAGGGTGAGAAGCACTGATATTGAGGCTAGAGATCAATATTGAATGTCTTTTTTTATTGTTAAAAAAGATTCTATTGTATAGCCAGAGGAATCCTGATCAAAACCACAAAAGCTCCCAGTACCATATTACCTAATTTCAAAATTAGACGGAGTCAGGATAACAAAAGGCAGGATTTTGTATAAACACATACATTATGTGTCAATGGAATAGAACAGAGGACTGAGAAATAAGCCATGTCATCACAGCCATCTGATTCTTACTTAATAAAAGTGTGTTGGAGAAAAGGTATCCTTAAACAGGTGATGCCAGGGAAATTGAGGAGCTACACATTGAAGACTAACACTAGATCCCCGTTTTTCCTGCTCTATGAAAATCACCTCAAAGTGGATCAAATACTGTAACTTAAGCCCCCAAAGTATTCTTGGGAGGATATCTTTGCTCAATCATTCATCTAACCCAGAATAAATCTCCATCCTATAAAGAAGTAAAGTAGGGAAGGACAGTGTGGCACATTCTAATCCTAACTCGTGTCTGCATAAACAGGCAAAACTCTGTGAAGTCTAGGCCATCCTCCTTTACATAGCTTTTTGACCACCTAGGGCTTTACAGTAAGATCTTATCTGAAAACAAAACTAAAATAAAACAATGATACCTAATAAGCAATATAATTAGTAGATGAGCAAATGATCTGAATAAAAATGTCTGTCTGTCAGTTTCTGTCTCTCTGTATCTTTGTGACTCTGACTCTCATGTGTGAGCATGTCTGTGTTTCTCTGTGTGTGTGTGTGTGTGTGTGTGTGTGTGTGTGTGTGTGTGTGTGTGTGTGTGTGTGTGTTTGTGTGTGTGTGTGTGTATTACTCGGGCCTGCACCCAGAAATGGACGCTGGGTAAATATTCTACCACTAAGCCACAATTCCAGCCTTCAACTCCTAAGCAGATGTACAGAAAACCAATAAATATGATTTTAGCCACCAAGGGAATACAAACAGAAACTCCACTGAAATTCCATGTCACCCCATGCAAAATGATGATTCAGTATGTAAAGAAACTTAGATCCTGGCCTGATGACCCAGGTTCAATTCTAGAACCAATGTAAAGGTGGGAGAAGGAACCAATTCCATACAGACTCTCTCTGACCCTCAGCTCTGCCCTGTGGTACACATATCCCCTGACATATATATCAGTCACACATCCAAAGATTATGTGTGTTTTTGATTTTTAATACAGAAATAAATGGCTATATGTTTACATTGCTGGTAGGAATGTAAATTATCATAATGGCTGTAGAGAATAATATGGAGGCTATTGAAGGAACTAAAAACAGAACCACTATCATAATCCGCATGTACCACTCCTGGTGGATACTCAAGGGAAAATATGGAGTCAGCCTCAGTTTATCAGCACATGAACAGATAAAAACTTATGTTTTTTCCAGAAATGCCTGATATCTAGAGTGTGCCTGTGACTGAGCCTCCACCTTAGGTGGGACATAGTCCTGGATCCAGACTCCCCATTCCTGCAGGACCAGAGAGCACCTTGCAACCACATTTCCAGTCCAGGTCAGTACAGTGCCTGAGGTTTGGTTCCAGTTTGCTCAGGGTTCCCCGAAATACTGCAATTTTGCTTCCATGGTATCTGACATCAATATGGGTATGAAATCCTGAAGTCTGAGGTGCCAAAGGTTACTGCCATGCCTCAAGTCTCCCTTTCTATGGCTCTAGAGGTTACTTTGGGCCTGTAGCTCTGTGTTCAGCCCCCTGATTGTAGACAAGGCTATCTGGTCTGAAATTGGGTATCCAGTCTCCAACAGGTTTGTAGAATCTGGGGGTGACAAAACTTTTGACTCCATCTGGTCACCTTGGTGCTCAAGGTGTTGCCCCATGCTTGATCCTGTTGGAACATAGCAAGGACAAGTTTGCCTCACTCACTCATCTGAAATCAAAGTCAAATTCCACCAGTCCTCATAGCTAGACTGCAATGCTGATCTAAGTTACAGAAACCAAAGTATCCCATACAGAAATAATTGAAATGTCCAAGAAAGAATTTAGAGCCTTACTATTCAAAAGAATTGATGATCATAAGGAGCCAAATACATTCATGAATTAAGGAAATCTATCCAAAACCTTGTCCAGACAGCCTCAAAAGTAAATGTAATAGTTAAGAGAGCAGTAGTAGAATTTCAAAATATGAAGGAAAAACTTTGCAAGGAGATTGAAACATTGAAACTAAACAAATAAAAATATTTGAAGAGGATGGTCAAAATGGTAGAAATCACAACCAAGACTGTCATTAAGAGATAAGATCACTGGGTTCAGATCCCAACTCCGAAAAAAAGATAAGAAAAGAAAAAAAAGAGATAAGATCATGCACAAGAACAAATCTCAGGCATAGAGGACAAGGAGGAAAAATAAGAAGCATGAAAAATATTCCCAAAGAGCCTGGGACACATTCAAGAGTCCAAACCTAAGAATTCATGGGGTATAGGAGGGCACAGTGGAAGTAACATAGAATGGAAGAGAAATACTTATATTTCAGTGAAATTCTAGCAGAAATCATCACGAATTTATAGAAAGAATTAAGCTTGCAGGTGTAACAGCCATGTAGAAATACAAACAGACAGAATCAGAGAAGAAATTCTCTGTGACATACAATCAGGATGGCAAAAATACAAAATAAAGAAATAATTCTACCTAGGCAGTGATGGTGCATGCCTTGTGTTTAATGCTACCACTTGTGGGGCAGAGGCAGGCAGACCTCTATGAGTTCAAGGCCATACTGGTCAAAAGATAGAGTTCCAGGACAATCAGAGCTACACAGTGAAACCCTGTCTTAAAAAAGGAAGGAAGGAAGGAAGGAAGGAAGGAAGGAAGGAAGGAAGGAAGGAAGGAAGGAACAAAGAAAGGAAGGAAGGAAGGAAGAAAGGAAAGGAGAAAAGAGAAGGAAAGAAAACTAAAAGAAATAATCCTAAAAGCAGCATGAAAGATAACAATAGATAACAAAGAACTGAATCTTGAAGCCGTGCTATGCTCTGGGAGCTAGAGATCTGAAATTAGTATCCTACCTTCCATCTCATCTCCAGTCAGGAGTGGGTGGGGAAAAAGTCCTTCATTTCAAAGCTCAGGCTTGCTCCTCTGGTCAGGCGGCTGCCTTGTTCCTGAGAATCATGCTAGGGGCTTCTGTATTTAATATTCCTGTAGCTCTCCCTCCTTGGTATTTCTGCAACTGGGTTTGAATAGGCAAAGGCCACCAAACCTTGTATTCTTCTTGAAGTATTCCTGGATTAGAAGTTAACTCAGAGCAAACCAGCAATTAGTATTAATCAGCTGAACTATTTACAGGTATACATGTAGAATCTTTCCTGAATTATGAAGTGCATGTGCGCTCTCAAATAGAGAATAGAGAAGTGGCCATCTGTCTATCCATCCTGTCTGCCTCACTGGTTATCAGGATCATGTGCAATCTGAGTATCCTGGCTTCTTAGATGTTCTCCTGACTCTAGAGTCTCCATTGTCTGGTGTTATTCCCATATGCTGGGAAGAACTCAACTGTGTTCTGAAGGATACACAGGGTTAGTGAAAGTAGATGAACATGAATGAACCTTCTAGACATAGAACAAGGGGGTACCTGGGAAGAAGCAGATCTGGCTGAAGAAAAGTGTTTTTCAGGCATCCATCATGTCAGTGACATAAGGTGGTGGAAATTAGGAAGGTAACCGGAGCAAGGTTTCCATGTAGAGACAGTGGGTTATCTAGAAGACAGCTAGAATTTTTAACTCAGAGGCCAGGGAGTTGTTCTCAGTACATCCTCTCCAAACTCACTTTGTGGTGCCTGCATTAGGTTTAAAATGGACCTAACTCATCCACTAGACAGCAACAATGATGCATATAAAAGGCATAGTCTACTTGAGTTCTCAAACTCAAAACCACCCCACACAATTCCAGATCCAACCCAGGTCACCTAAAAAGCAATTTTAAAAGGGAAAGAATGCTGCCATTTATCAAGAACTTAAATGCAGGAAAATTCCATTTATTACCCCTAGATATTCATTTTTTGGGTTCGATGGCGACTCCCTATATAACTATGACGAGACTGGCAGCAAATACATTGCCTCAACACAGAGACCCGATGGGTCATTGCACAAGCAGCAGAGGGTCAAAGAAGGATACGTGCTCCAAGAATCCCAGCCTATGAAAACAAGTATGTGAAGTTTTTCTAGAGTAAACCAGAACTTCCCCCAGGGCAGAGCCCTGAGGCCACCACACAGGTCACCCCATCCAGACCTGAGAGTGGTGAAGCAGGCCTCTCCAAAGCAGCCAAACGCAACCTGAACTGAAAGGAAAAGAGGAGCCAGCCACAGGAGAAAGATGCAGAGGCCTTGAGCAGGACTCTTGATAAGGTGTCTCTGGGACACTCAGCCCAGACCCCCAGACCACCTCTCTAGCTGCCTTCCATGCACCCCACTCTGCTGCCACCACAGAGAAAGCCAAGAAGATCAAGAACCTAAGGAAGAAGCTGATAGATAGGGGAGCTGCAGTAACGCCTCCAGGCCGGGAAGTTTAGCAGAGAACAGGTGGAGAAGCTGACATGGCACAGAGTTCTGGAGGTGGAGCTGGAGGACTTGGAGTTGGGCTGTTAGGCTTCAGGAATAGGGGAGTGGACTGAAGAACAAACCATGGGGTCCTCTGGGGTCCAGGGAATGTGGGCCACAGCAGTCTGGAGGGGCACCTCCTTACTGGCTCACTTTCCCCTCCTGTGGCCCCACTCTATCCTCTAGAGCCTAGGATCTCTCTTCTTTCCTTCCCCTTCTCAGCTCTCATTTTTTAACTTTTCCCTTCCATCCCATTGTTCACAATCTGAGTGCTGACCCCAGGTACCTCTGCTGCTCACCTGGGTGTCTTGTTGAAAAGGGAGGGTGGGAGTCTGTCAGGGATCTGAGGCTGAGGGTACAAGGAGTACCCAAGTTTTGGAGTCTTGGTTCCTGTTCAGTGTTTATGAATAACTTCCCTGGCCACCCGAACCACAACCACCACCTCTACCTCCTCCTCCTCCTCCCCTTCCTCCTCTTCCTCCTCCTCCTCCTTATCTTCCTCTTCTTCCTCCTCCTTATCTTCCTCTTCCTCCTCCTCCTCCTCCTCTTCCTCCTCCTCTTACTCCTTCTCCTCCTTATCTTCATCTTCCTCCTCCTCTTCCTCCTCCTCCTCATCTTCCTCTTCCTCTTCCTCCTCCTCTTACTCCTTCTCCTCCTTATCTTCATCTTCCTCCTCCTCATCTTCGTCTTCCTCCTCCTCCTCTTCCTCTCCCTCCTTCTTCTCCTTATCTTCTTCCTCCTCCTCCTCTTCCTCCTCCTCTTCCTCCATCTCTTCCTCCTCATCCTTTTCATCTTTTATTTAAGAAAGTAAGAATAAATTCAAGTAGATGACAAAAAAAAAGTTCATTTATTGTTTGTAGCAAACCTATGCTCTGTTGAGATATACTGGTTTCCATAGATTTATTTATTCACTTGTGTTTGTTTGTTTGTTTGTTTTTATGTCCACAGGTGTTTTGCTTGCATGTATATCTATGCACTAGTGTGTGCCTGGTGAAAGATCAGAAGAGGGCATGAGATCCCTGGGACTAGAGTTATGGAGTGTTGAGAGTTACCATGTGGGTACTAGGGATCCAACCCAGGTCCTCTGGAAGAGCAGCCAGTGTGCTTAACTGCTGATTCATTTCTCCAGCTCATTTCCATATTTCAAATACAGAAAAGTGGAACTCTTGGGATTAACCATCCAGGTAGACAAGGCCAAACAACGACCACACCCAGCTTCCATTTTCCAGTGTATAGGCTCTGAACTTTCGTTTTTTGGGTTTTTTTGTTTTTTTTTTTTTTTTTTTTTTGTCTCCCATGATCTGTGAAGGGACAGCCTGTATCTCTTAAGCTGAGAAGGGCCTGAATACATAGCCCTATTTTTACTGAAGCAGGGAATGTTGGGCACTCCTACCTCTTCAAGATTTGATCAATTTGTGAGGAATTAACCCAGCACCATTGGTCACAAGTTCATTTTTTCAGTATTTTTTTCGTTTATTGAATATTCTTATTTACATTTCAAGTGTTATTTCCTTTCCTGGTTTCCCGGACATAAGCCCTCTATCCCATCCCCTCCCCTTCTTCTATAACGGTATTCCCCACCCAATTTGTCCCCCCCATATACACCTACACTGGGGGATCCAGCCTTGGCAGGACCAAGGGCCTCTCCTTCCATTGGTGCCCAACAAGGCCACCCTTTGTTACATATGCAGCTGGAGCCAAGGTCAGTCCATGTATAGTACTTGGATAATGGTTTAGTCCCTTGGAGCTCTGGTTGGTTGGCATTGTTGTTCTCAAATCCCTTCAGCTCTTCCAATACTTTCACTATTTCCTCCAGTGGGAAGCCCAGTCCCAGTTCAATGTTTGCTGCTAGCATTCGCCTCTCAAGATGCAGGACCACTGAAATGCGGGTGCTTCATTCCTTGTTAAAAGGGAGAACAAATGTATTCATAGGTGGGGATATGGAGGCAAAAGGTTGGAGCAGACACTGAACAAATGACCATTCAGAGATTACCCCACATGGGTATATAGGAGATATATATATATATATATATATATATATATGTATATATATATATATATATATATATATATATATACCAAAAGTAGATAAATAATAGATAACATTGATGAAGCTAAGGAGTGCATGAGGACAGGAGCCTGCTATAGCGATCTACTGGGAGGCACAGACAAATCATGTCAGTTACAGAGGTGAATGCTAGCTACACAGAGACATAAACCACACACACAAACTCACACACTCACACACTCTCTCACAGACACACATACAAACACAAACAAACACACACACATACACATACATAAACACACACACATACATGCATACATATATACACATAAACACACACACATACCCACACACACTCTCACACACCCACACAAACAATAAATGTCAAATCCCAGCCAGCTTCTATTTGCCTGTCACTCCTGCAAGTACAATCAACACTTCAAGGGCCCTCATCCCCAGACATCAACAGGCTAGAGCCACAGTATACAAGTTAGCACCAATTAGAGGAGGTCAAATCCAGAGGCCACATTCCACATGAATCAAAGTACTTCTGAAAATCCTGACACTAAGACGGTTTATATACATCAAGATAGAAGAATTGGACCATACGGGTGCTCATATGTCCATAGTATGCTAAAACCATCTGCAAGTAGAGAGTAAATCCCCTCTAAGGGATGATAGAAGACCCAATAGCTATACAATCTTTGCATGTGTTTCTCATGGATCACAGAGAACTTGTCAGTGTCCTAGAAGTTCAGAGTTGATTGATATTCCCATCATGATGCAAATCTTTTCTATGTAGAGGATCGATCGTTAATGGGGAAAATAACAATTAGAGGGTCTTCTACACTCTTCACATGTAGGACGACTGACTCCAAAAGTTACAAATCCAAGACCCTTTGCCAGGAGTCAGGCTTTCCTGTTAAGAGTCAGACACTACAGAACCAGAGCCCTGATTTTGTTGAAAGTCATACAGGACAAAAGCATTCCCTGCCTAGTGCTGCGTTCTCATCTCTGTCAGTGACTCACTGGTAGGAACTGTTCACTTGTATGAGCTCCTTGTACCTCTCCACGGCATAACTTATTGAGTTGGTCATCATCTGCATAGCCATCATTCTCATCTCATGCTCTGATTGACTTATTGGCAATTCTATATCCAGTCTGTGTTAGGGCATGGCCCAAGGAACAAACAACTGTCTGAATGCATGATTTCAGAATTAGGTGAAATGTAAATAAAAAATATGCAATAAAAAATTCAATTTAAGAAATGAGTGGGGAGGGAAGAATGTGTCAAACACAAACACCAGAGCAAAAACACAACAGTGAGACTCCAACAACAATTCTTTCAAGGAAATATCTCTATGCAAATCAGCCAACATTTATTTTGAAATAAGGTCTCTTTAAAAGGCTGTGGAGATATGGTTTTGCAAAGACCCTCTGTACTAGAGTGGATGGAGCCTGTGAAATGCCTGTTTGGGAATAACAAATGTCCAGAATTTGTTACCACATTCACCATTTCAAGGTCACAATAAACGGTTACTTGATAGCTAAAAAAAGAGTAAAGTCAAAAAAAATTAAGTTCAAATCAGGCAAAAAAAGATTACCTGAAATCAGACTATTGACTGGATTACTTAAACCCAGTTTATACCACATACTTGCTCCTTTGAACTGGGTCCTATTTGTGCTGATTAAACTTATTATCCTGGGCACAGGACAACAGAGCCAGGTTACCAATTGAAAGTAGCTGACTTTCAAGAGTTGGCCAGGTAAGCATGAAGGCATTGACTAGTTGTGTAAGAAGTTTCTTCCACTCTGTGCCACAGCCTTGAGTCCAACAGATAGTTGTGATGACATTTCTTTTGTTTTGAAAGCAGGGAATCTCAAACCTTGTTTCCTATTGTTACATGAATTTCCAGAGGGCATAACTACTTTGACAGGAAAGAGGATTTGTAACCCCTCCTTCCCTCAGGAGAGTCCTATCTACCACTAAAGTAAATAGAAGGTACAAAGAGTTCTGTTGATCCATGTGCGCTTCCACACTATCATGACCTGCAAACTGTCCATCAGACAAATCCTCAGGTCCCATCAAAGGTCTCAGTTTCCTGATCCTGTACAAAACCCCCAGAAATACGTTAATATAAATACATACCAACCCATGTACAAACACAATTAGAATGCCAACTACTTCCATGGAGATGCCATAGAATCAGTGTATAATGAACAAAATCACAGTAAATGAGTGATGACATGCAGGCATTTCATTCCCTCACTTAGATGCAGAAGTGTGACCAGGTCCTTCCAGCTGTTGCCAGAACCTATGCTAATCCAAGGAGCTCAGGGTCAACTAAAAAGGAGGTTGACCCTAACCACACAGCACTTAGCTCATCTCGCAAGCCAATGCCTGCCAAGGCTCCTTAAAATCCAGGATGAGAGGTGAAACTCTCTCGTGATATGAGGAAATCTTGGGTTAGCAGGGAGAGCACAAGAGAGTGAACAGGTTACTGGGCATAATGACTACCTGTAGTCCCAATTATCATATATATAAAGGTCCAGGATTTGATAAAGTTCATTTCTCTCGAATTTACACTTCTGGATTTCAAATTTGAGTTCCTCCAGTTCCTTTAGATGCTTTTCTTAGTCACTGATGACATTTTGGGATGATGCCTTCCTACCAAAACCTGTAGATAGATAAACCCAAGTGAATTTGCTTATTTCATGCCCCACAAGAGGAAAAGACCATTCTGAATCCCAAAAGGAGGTTAAGGAAAAGGAAATGGTATAGACTGCGTGAATGCCTGAAAGAGCAGAAAAGCTTTCTTTGAGCTGGATTCTTAAGCTATGTCCTTCTTTCCAACCTCTAATGCTATACATGTGCCACAATCACTATTATAGGACCCCTCGCCCTGAAACGTATAACCTGACTCAGACATAAACAAGTGGGACATTGATATCTCATAGCAGATGTGGTGCAGATAAATCCTGGAGCTCATAATGTTTAGCATAATCAAGCTCTAATCATATGTGTTCCAGTGCAAAGTGTCTGAGACCTAAATTCATGACTAGGGGTGCATCCTTCCTTGTTCTTGTCATCAGAGACTTATGTAACCTACAGTAATCTAGAGGATGAAGTGCTTCAACTCCCAACCATGGATGGTCACATTGTTAATCTCACAGTGCCTCTTCCTGGCATTCATTGACACTCACAATTAAAACTTCTAGAAAAGAAACTGAAGGCTTGCCAATTTCTGGCTTTCTCTCAAATTAATGATCAGGAACTCCTGACTCTTGGTTTGCCGTTGAGAAATTCCAAGGCTCCTGCTTGTAAGGCCTAGTCTTAGAAGGCACATCTCAAACCTACCACCTCGAGGAAGTTCCCCAACTCTGCCCAGGACTCCCCAAGCCTTCCTCAGAATGATTTCATCCTTCCTGTTTTACTACACAGGAGGTCAGCTTCCTTCTGTGTTGGTGTGGTCTCTCCTTGATCTCCACTTTCCTTCCAAAATTGCCTGAGCAGCTGGCGAAACATGCCTGTTTGTGAACCCAAAGGGAACTGAAGGAATATCACAAAGCCAACTGGTGTCATCACAACACTGGTGACATCACAGAAGATTCTAGGGATCTCTTAGACACAATAGATTGTCAAATGATGATGTCACTGAGAAGTTCTATGGCCTACCTGCTAACTAGCTCTCCCCAAATTGATCAATTTCTGTGGGGGCCCTTTCCTGCAGTCTCTAATGTGTCACTGGGAATACTGTATGGCAACGTCTATTCCAAAGCTAGATATTTTTCTCTGCATCACTAGAAGTCATCAATGATTTTGCTGGGGAGAGTTGCTTACAACCCTGAATTGGATAAGAGATTTTTATTAGCACCCAAATCTCTAGGGACAATGGATGAGGGTGATTTTTCTTAAAAATAAATCTACCAGTTCTCTGCACCCAAATCCCGTGGGAGGGAGACCTAAACCTTCAGAGAGGCAGACACGCCTGGGAAACCAGAAGAGGCTACACTCAGCCCACATCTCTGACTCCAGAGGAAAACACCTAACGCCATCTGGGACCCTGGTGCACAGGGGCGCCCAGAGAGAGCTGTGCAGATCTTCCTGGTTGCTACTGCCTCGGAGAATTCATAAGCAACACCCCACGAGCAAACTTGAGCCTCGGGACCACAGGTAAGACCAACTTTTCTGCTGTAAGCGAACTGCCTGGTGAACTCAAGACACAGGCCCACAGGAACAGCTGAAGACCTGTAGATAGGAAAAACTACACACCCGAAAGCAGAACACTCTGTCCCCATAACTAGCAGAAAGGAAACAGGAAAACAGGTCTACAGCACCCCTGACACACAGGCTTATAGGACAGTCTACCCACTGTCAGAAATACCAGAACAAAGTAACACTAGAGATAATCTGATGGCGAGAGGCAAGCGCAGGAACCCAAACAACAGAAACCAAGACTACATGGCATCATCGGAGCCCAATTCTCCCACCAAAGCAAACAGAAAATATCCAAACACACCAGAAAAGCAAGATCTAGTTTCAAAATCATATTTGATCATGATGCTGGAAGACTTCAGGAAAGACATGAAGAACTCCCTTAGAGAAACACAGGAAAACATAAATAAACAAGTAGAAGCCTACAGAGAGGAACCAAAAAATCCCTGAAAGAATTCAAGGAAAACATAAATAAACAAGAAGAAGCCTATAGAGAGGAATCACAAAAATCCCAGAAAGAATTCCAAGAAAACACAATCAAACAATTGAAGGAGTTAAAAATGGAAATAGAGGTTGGGATTTAGCTCAGTGGTAGAGCACTTAGTGAGCACAAGGCCCTGGGTTCAGTCCCCAGCTCCGAAAAAAAGAAAATGGAAATAGAAGCAATAAAGAAATGACACAGAGAAAGAACCCTGGATATAGAAAACCAAAGGAAGAGACAAGGAGCCGTAGATACAAGCATCACCAACAGAATACAAGAGATAGAAGAGAGAATCTCAGGAGCAGAAGATTCCATAGAAATCATCGACTCAACAGTCAAAGATAATGTAAAGCGGAAAAAGCTACGGGTCCAAAACATACAGGAAATCCAGGACTCAATGAGAAGATCAAACCTAAGGATAATAGGTATAGAAGAGAGTGAAGACACCCAGCTCAAAGGACCAGTAAATATCTTCAAAAAAATCATAGAAGAAAACTTCCCTAACCTAAAAAAAGAAATACCCATAGGCATACAAGAAGCCTACAGAACTCCAAATACATTAGACCAGAAAAGAAACGCCTCCCGACACATAATAGTCAAAACACCAAGTGCACAAAATAAAGAAAGAATATTAAAAGCAGTAAGGGAAAAAGGTCAAGTAACGTATAAAGGCAGACCTATCAGAATCACACCAGACTGTTCGCCAGAGACTCATGGCGAAAGCCAGAGATCGTGGAGAGATGTCATACAGACCCTAAGAGAACACAAATGCCAGCCCAGGTTACTGTATCCTCCAAAACTCTCAATTAACATAGATGGAGAAACCAAGATATTCCATGACAAAACCAAATTTACACAATATCTTTCCACAAATCTAGAACTACAAAGGATAATAAATGGTAAAGCCCAACATAAGGAGGCAAGCTATACCCTAGAAGAAGCAAGAAACTAATCGTCTTGGCAACAAAACAAAGAGAAGAAAAGCACACAAACATAACCTCACATCCAAATATGAATATAACAGGAAGCAATAATCACTATTCCTTAATATCTCTCAACATCAATGGACTCAAATCCCCAATAAAAAGACATAGATTAACAAACTGGATACAAAATGAGGACCCTGCATTCTGCTGCCTACAGGAAACACACCTCAGAGACAAAGACAGACACTACCTCAGAGTGAAAAGCTGGAAATCAACTTTCCAAGCAAATGGTAAGAAGAAGCAAGCTGGAGTAGCCATTCTAATATCAAATAAAATCAATTTTCAACTAAAAGTCATCAAAAAAGATAAGAAAGGACACTTCATATTCTTCAAAGGAAAAAATCCACCAAGATGAACTCTCAATCCTAAATATCTATGCCCCAAATACAAGGGCACCTACATACGTAAAAGAAACCTTACTAAAACTCAAAACACACATTGCACCTCACACAATAATAGTAGGAGATTTCAACACCCCACTCTCATCAATGGACAGATCATAGAAACAGAAATTAAACAGGGATGTAGACAGACTAAGAGAAGTCATGAACCAAATGGACTAAACAGATATTTATAGAACATTCTATCCTAAAGCAAAAGGATATACCTTCTTCTCAGCTCCTCATGGTACTTTCTCCAAAACTGACCATATAATTGGTCTAAAAACGGGCCTCAACAGGTACAGAAAGATAGAAATAATCCCATGCGTGCTATCAGACCACCACGGCCTGAAGCTGGTCTTCAATAACAATAAGGGAAGAACGCCCACATATATGTGGAAGTTGAACAATAAGCTACTCAAGGAAAACCTGGTCAAGGAAGAAATGAAGAAAGAAATTAAAGACTTCTTAGAATTTAATGAAAATGAAGGTACAACATACCCAAACTTATGGGACACAATGAAAGCTGTGCTAAGAGGAAAACTCATAGCCCTGAGTGCCTGCAGAAAGAAACAGGAAAGAGCATATGTCAGCAGCTTGACAGCACACCTAAAAGCTCTAGAACAAAAAGAAGCAAATACACCCAGGAGGAGTAGAAGGCAGGAAATAATCAAACTCAGAGCTGAAATCAACCAAGTAGAAACAAAAAGAACCATAGAAAGAATCAACAGAACCAAAAGTTGGTTCTTTGAGAAAATCAACAAGGTAGATAAACCCTTAGCCAGACTAAGGAGAGGACACAGAGAGTGTGTCCAAATTAAGAAAATCAGAAATGGAAAGGGAGACATAACTAAAGATTCAGAAGAAATTCAAAAAATCATCAGATCTTACTATAAAAGCCTATATTCAACAAAACTTGAAAATCTGCAGGAAATGGACAATTTCCTAGACAGATACCAGGTACCGAAGTTAAATCAGGAACAGATAAACCACTTAAACAACCCCATAACTCCTAAGGAAATAGAAGCAGTCATTAAAGATCTCCCAACCAAAAAGAGCCCAGGTCCAGACGGGTTTAGTGCAGAATTCTATCAGACCTTCATAGAAGACCTCATACCAATATTATCCAAACTATTCCACAAAATTGAAATAGATGGAGCACTACCGAATTCCTTCTATGAAGCCACAATTACTCTTATACCTAAACCACACAAAGACCCAACACAGAAAGAGAACTTCAGACCAATTTCCCTTATGAATATCGACGCAGAAATACTCAATAAAATTCTGGCAAACCGAATCCAAGAGCACATCAAAACAATCATCCACCATGATCAAGTAGGCTTCATCCCAGGCATGCAGGGATGGTTTAATATATGGAAAACCATCAACGTGATCCATTATATAAACAAACTGAAAGAACAGAACCACATGATCATTTCAATAGACGCTGAGAAAGCATTTGACAAAATTCAACACCCCTTCATGATAAAAGTCCTGGAAAGAATAGGAATTCAAGCCCCATACCTAAACATAGTAAAAGCCATATACAGCAAACCAGTTGCTAACATTAAACTAAATGGAGAGAAACTTGAAGCAATCCCACTAAAATCAGGGACTAGACAAGGCTGCCCACTCTCTCCCTACTTATTCAATATAGTTCTTGAAGTTCTAGCCAGAGCAATCAGACAACAAAAGGAAATCAAGGGGATACAGATCGGTAAAGAAGAAGTCAAAATATCACTATTTGCAGATGATATGATAGTCTATTTAACTGATCCCAAAAGTTCCACCAGAGAAATACTAAACCTGATAAACAACTTCAGCAAAGTGGCTGGGTATAAAATTAACTCAAATAAATCAGTAGCCTTCCTCTACACAAAAGAGAAACAAGCCGAGAAAGAAAGTAGGGAAACGACACCCTTCATAATAGACTCAAACAATATAAAGTACCTCGGTGTGACTTTAACCAAGCAAGTAAAAGATCTGTACAATAAGAACTTCAAGACTCTGAAGAAAGAAATTGAAGAAGACCTCAGAAGATGGAAAGATCTCCCATGCTCATGGATTGGCAGGATTAATATAGTAAAAATGGCCAAAAGCGATCTACAAATTCAATTCAATCCCCATCAAAATACCAATCCAATTCTTCAAAGAGTTAGACAGAACAATTTGAAAATCCATCTGGAATAACAAAAAACTCAGGATAGCTAAAACTATTCTCAACAATAAAAGGACTTCAGGGGGAATCACTATCCCTGAACTCAAGCAATATTACAGAGAAATAGTGATAAAAACTGTAAGGTATTGATACAGAGACAGACAGATAGACCAATGGAATAAAATTGAAGACCCAGAAATGAACCCACACACCTATGGGCACCTGATTTTTGACAAAGGAGCCAAAACCATTCAATGGAAAAAAGATAGCATTTTCAGCAAATGGTGCTGGTTCAACTGGAGGTCAACATGTAGAAGAATGCAGATCGATCCATGCTTATCACCCTGTACAAAGCTTAAGTCCAAGTGGATCAAGGACCTCCACATCAAACCAGATACACTCAAAGCAATAGAAGAAAAACTAGGGCAGCATCTTGAACACATGGGCACTGGAAAAAAATTTCCTGAACAAAACACCAATGGCTTATGCTCTAAGATCAAGAATCGACAAATGGGATCTCATAAAACTGCAACGCTTCTGTAAGGCAAAGGACACTGTGGTTAGGACAAAACGGCAACCAACAGATTGGGAAAAGATCTTTACCAATCCTACAACAGGTAGAGGGCTTATATCCAAAATATATAAAGAACTCAAGAAGTTAGACCGCAGGGAGACAAATAACCCTATTAAAAAATGGGGTTCAGAACTAAACAAAGAATTCACAGCTGAGGAATGCCGAATGGCTGAGAAACACCTAAAGAAATGTTCAACATCTTTAGTCATAAGGGAAATGCAAATCAAAACAACCCTGAGATTTCACCTCACACCAGTGAGAATGGCTAAGATCAAAAACTCAGGTGGTGGGGTTGCGGATTTAGCTCAGTGGTAGAGTGCTTGCAAGGCCCTGGGTTCGGTCCCCAGTTCCGGAAAAAAAAAAAAAACTCAGGTGACAACAAATGCTGGGGAGGATGTAGAGAAAGAGGAACACTCCTCCATTGTTGGTGGGATTGCAGACTGGTAAAACCATTCTGGAAATCAGGCTGGAGGTTCCTCAGAAAATCGGACATTGGACTACCTGAGGATCCAGCTCTATATCTCTTGGGAATATACCCACAAGATGCCCCAATATATAAAAAAGGCACATCCTCCTCTATGTTCATAGCATCCTTATTTATAATAGCCAGAAGCTGGAAAGAACCCAGATGCCCTTCAACAGAGGAATGGATACAGAAAATGTGGTACATCTACACAATGGAATATTACTCAGCTATCAAAAACAATGCCTTTATGAAATTCATAGACAAATGGTTGGAACTGGAAAATATCATCCTGAGTGTGATAACCCAATCACAGAAAAACACACATGGTATGCACTCATTGATAAGTGGATATTAGCCCAAATGCTTGAATTACCCCTAGATGCATAGAACACATGAAACTCAAGACAGATGATCAAAATGTGAATGCTTCACTCCTTCTTTAAAAGGGGGAACAAGAATACCCTTGGCAGGGAATAGAGAGGCAAAGATTAAAACAGAGACTGAAGGAACACCCATTCAGAGCCTGCCCCACATGTGGCCCATACATACACAGCCACCCAATTAGACAAGATGGATGAAGCAAAGAACTGCAGGCCTACAGGAGCCGGATGTAGATCTCTCCTGAGAGACACAGCCAGAATATAGCAAATACAGAGGTGAATGCCAGCAGCAAACCACTGAACTGAGAGCGAGACCCCCATTGAAGGAATCAGAGAAAGGACTGGAAGAGCTTGAAGGGGCTCGAGTCCCCTTATGAACAACAATGCCAAGCAACTAGAGCTTTCAGGGACTAAGCCACTACCTAAAGACTATACATGGACTGACCCTGGACTCTGACCTCATAGGTAGCAATGAATATTCTAGTAAGAGCACCAGTAGAAGGGGAAGCCCTTGGTCCTGCTAAGACTGAACCCCCAGTGAACATGATTGTTGGGGGGAGGATGGCAATGGGGGGAGGATGGGGAGGGGAACACCCATAAAGAAGGGGAAGGGGAGGGATTAGGGGGATGTTTGCCCGGAAACCAGGAAAGGGAATAACATTCGAAATGTAAATAAGAAATACTCAAGTTAATAAAAAAGAAATAAAATAAAAAAATAAATTAATAAATCTACCACCTTAGACAATGCATGTGACATACATTTCTATTCCCAAGGTTTTCCCTTTTTCTCGAGGCCAATATCTTTCTTCTTACTTTGGTTGTATAATACCTAGAAATATTTGCTTACTGTGCAGTCCTTGACAGCTGACATTGTTTCCATTTACACATCCATATATTTCACAAAATCAGTGGTCTATAATCCTATTTTTTTGCAATAAAACTCCTTTTTCTTGGGAATATAGGGGTCAACTACAGGGCATATATAAAATTATAAATTTCTGTACCTTTTATATATTAAGTTGGACATTCTCACTTTTTGAAACATAACAAGACAATTAAATTGAACATCAGTGAGCAAACATCAACCTGGACCTTGTGTTACTACATTGTAACCACATAGCCATCACTTCTCCAATATCATTCTTCCTGAATTTCCAAGTCCTATCGTAAGGATATTTGGGGCTGCACTGTTATCTTTTACTCATATCAAACATAAAATCAGGAGGACGGGCATGGACGGGAAAGCCCTAAGATCAGGTTAATCATCGATTCTAATGGGTCCATAAGTTCAGGAGGGAGTCCATTTGGCATTGTCATATATGGATTTTGTGTTCTTATCCTAGGTGTTGTAATGCCACCTGAGTGTGTACTATAATGCCACCTAACCTCACAGATGTCAGAGTGAAAATCATGTATGACTTTTGTGGGAAGAGCAATGCCTTTTACTACCATCTCCAGTTGTACAACATCACTATGCAAAGCTCAAAATAGAGGGGTGGAGATTGTGGAGTCCTTAGAAGTTGAGGGTCTTTTCTTTTGATTAAGGCACATATTTTTCCTATGTAATTTTTTCCCTTGCTTTTTCATTAATGATGGGTGACATCTTTCCTGGCCTGAGATATACTGGGGTCCCATTTTTGGATTACCAGAGCTGCTATTTTAGATATGACAGGCCCACCAAGGGTCCTACTCCATACAGAAGGTATTAAAAAGTCCCAGGTGCTGGAATAAGTTCAAAAAGTCTGTGACAACAAAGAACTGATTGAGAAAACAAGAGACAAGCTGCTCATCAAGATCATAGTTGTATGATAGTAAGAAAATGTGAATAAGGCATCAGGTGAAAAGATAAATTAGGAGGTCACAGGCCTAGAAGGGTTAGCCTTTGCTCTCAGTGGAGCTGCCATTCTTTCACTCATTCCTTGACCTCTGCCACAATACCAGAAACTTCCCCAAACAGCTTGCTGGCCTTGCTCAAAGACCTGGCAGGGCTTCTCCCTGTAGAATAGGAAATGCAGTCCTTGAGGACCCACCAAGAGGTCTCCTCCACACCCGTTCCTTGTTGTCAAAGGAAAATTGTCCTGCAGAATCCTGCCATGGCAGCAGGAATTTCAACTAGGCTGCTCTTAGGTCCAGCTCACTGGATGCAGGCCTGAGGCCCATGGTTATCTGGGGAAAGAAGCAGCACACACTACCTCACAGCTCTCTCTTTGTTGGATGCAACTGCTAGAACTGTAATAGGATTTTTGTGTTTTGGTTCTTTTTTTAGAAATACCTACAAAGCTGATTAAAATTGCAACATGCCTTTAATCCCAGCATGAATTTTTTTAAATCGCTGTTTTATGTTTGGATTTTGTTTTTAGTCCCCTCAGCAAATATCTCTGTGCTTAGAATGTTAAGCACATGCTCTGGAGGGACCTATTATTCAAGTTAGGCAAAGCTTTTGTTCTTACCAACCAGTCCACAGATGATAACCATTACTTAATTTCAAATAAGAAAAGTCATAGAGAGGTGAGTTAATCTGTAAGCTATCACAGAAGAAACACATCATGACTGTGGAATGGCACCCCAGTCCTTTGCATTCTCTAAGTTCTTTCATTTTTTTTTATTTTTGACTTTTTTATTGGACTTTTTTGGGTACATTTCATTTTTTTTCAATCCTCAAAGGTATCCTTTATTCCTCTACTCCCATGTACAAGGAGGAATTTCACCTGTAATTGTTAGTCCAGACAGTTTGGTCAATGGCTTAGATATCATCTTGGCCTGTTGCCTTGGCATAAGCTGTGATAGAGGTAGGCTCAAGGTTCAGGACTGAACAAATAATAAATTCCACTACATCTGGATTCCTAGCCTCACAGTCAGAAAGGGACTATATTTATATTCACTATTAAAAAAAATAGGCCCAGTTCATTAACAAGTAAAAAATTTCTCAAGTATATTAAAGTGTTTACCATGGTCATACAGTTTTTCAAATACCTGGCATTCATCTTTTTTCAAATCCAAAAATTTCTTTCTTGTTCACATTTTCTTTTTTTTTTATTTCTTAGTGTTTTTTTATCTTTTTTTAAATTTAATTTTTAATAGATATATTTCTTTATTTACATTCCAAATGTTGTTCCTTTTCCAGGTTTCCAATCCATAAGCCCCTTCCAGAGCCTCCCCACCCCATGTGGATCTTTCACTTGCTTTGTTAAAGTAACAGAAAGATAATTTATATTATTTGGGACTATTGTGAAGGGTATCATTTTTCTAATTTCTTTCTCAGCCTGTTTGCCCTTTGAGTAGAGGAAGGCTACTGAATTGTTTGAGTTAATTTTATACTCCAACAGTTTGCTGAATTTGTCGATCAGATTAAGTAATTCTCTGGTGGAATTTTGGTGTCGCTTAAGTATATTATCATATCATCTTCAAATATTAGTATTTTGACTTCTTCCCTTCTAATTTGTATCCCTTTGACCTACTTTCATTGTCTGATTGCTACAGCTAGGACTTCAAGTACCACATCGAAAAAGTAGGGAGAGAGTGGGCAGCCTTGTCTAGTCCCTGATTTTAGAAAACCTGATTTTCCTTCATGTTTTCTCAATTTAGTTTGATCTTATCTACTGGTTTGCTATATTTTGCTTTTACTATGTTTAGATATGGGCCTTGAATTCCTGATCTTTCCAGGACTTTATTCATGAAAGGGTATTGAATTTTGTCAAATGATTTCTCAGCATCTAAGGAAATGATCATGGAGTTTTTCCTTTGAGTTTGTTTACATGGTAGATTTCGTTGATGGATTTCCATATATTAAACGGAAGCATCCCTGTGATGAGGCCTACTTGATCATGATGGATGATCATTTTGATGTGTTCTCGGATTCAGTTTGCAAGAATTTTCTTCAGCATTTTTGCATCAATATTCATAAAGGAAATTGGTCTGAAGTTCTCTCTCTTTGTTGTATCTTTGTGTGGTTTAGGTATAAGAGTAATTGTGGCTTCATAGAAGGGATTTGGTAGTGTTCTCTCTGTTTCTATTTTGTGGAATAGTTTGGAAAGTATTGGTATGAAGTCTTCTATGAAGGTTTAATAGAATTCTGCACTAAACCCATCTGGTCCTGGGCTCTTTTTGGATGGGAGACTTTTAATAACTGCTTCTATTTCTTTAGGAGTTATGGTGTTGTTTCGAGGATTTATTTGTTCCTGATTTAACTTTGGTGTCTGGTATCAGTCTAGAAAATTGTCCATTTCCTCCACATTTTCCAGTTTTGTTGAATATAGGTTTTTGTAGTACAATCTGATGAGTTTTCTTAATTTCCTCAGATTCTGTTTTTATGACTCCCTCTTCATTCCTCATTTTGTTAATTTGCATACACTCTCTGTGACTTCAGGTTAGTCTGGCTAAGGGTTTATCTATCTTATTGATTTTCTCAAAGAACCAGTTCCTGGTTTTGTTGACTCTTTGTAGAGATGTTTTTTGTTTCTTCTTGGTTGATTTCAGCCCTGAGTTTGATCATTTCCTGCCTTCTACTGCTCTTGGAGTTCTAGAGCTTTTAGGTGTGCTGTCAAGCTGCTGACATATGCTTTCTCCTGTTACTTTTTGCATGGACTCAGAGCTATGAGTGTTCCTCTTAGTGCTGCATTCATTTTGTCCCATAAGTTTGGGTATGTTGTATCTTCATTTTCATTAAATTCTAAGCAGTCTTTAATTTCTTTCTTATTTCTTCCATGACTAAGTTGACATTGAGTTCATCTTCCATGTATATGTGGGCTTTCTGTCGTTTTTGTTGTTATTGCTGACCAGCCTTAGTCCATGCTTATCAGATAGGATGCATGAGATTATTTTTATCTTCCTGTATCTGTTGAGGCCTGTTTTGTGACCGATTATATGGTCAATTTTGGAGAAGGTACCATGAAGTGATGAGAAGAAGGTATATCCTTTGGTTTTAGGGTGGAATGTTCTATAAATATCTGTTCAATCCATTTGTTTCATAACTTCTGTTAGTTTCTCTATGTCTCTGGCTAATTTCTGTTTCCCTGAACTGTCCATTGATGAAAGTGGAGTGTAGAACTATTATTGTTTGAGGTGCAATGTGTGATTTGAGCTTTAGTAAGGTTTCTCATGGTTTAGGGACACAACTGCTATACACCTGAAAACTATAGCAATCACCCAGAACATCTGCAGAAAGCCCGTGACCGTTGGCCACATGAGGATGAGTGTCTTTCAAAGTTCATCATGATTTTTGGTAAGATCTTCCTTGTAATTGATGGCTTGTAATTGATTGGCTTCCCACAAACATGTTCCAGTTTTGTAGAATCTCCTCCTTGGTTAGCATCTCATCCTTGTTTTTGTCTGACTCATATACCAGACACCGGGCCTCAGCCCCTGCATGGTCATAGTCCTGAGGGAGGATCGAGTGGCGAATCTCATCCTTATCCAGCTTCCCATCCTTGTTCAGATCTAGGAAATCATTGAACTGCTCCCATTTGGACAAAACACGGTCTGGCTCAGAGCCATTGTCCTCGTGGGAAAAACTTGTCCACAATATACTCATCCTGGTCCACAAACCATCCCCGTTCTTGTTGATATCCTCCAGGGTTTCCAGAACTACAATCTCCTTCATATGTTTCAACTCCTCTGGGTGCAGAAAAGCAATGAACCCCTCCTGAGTAGCTGTCAGGTCGCTGTCAAGGTCTGAAACCTTAAACCTCCTCTCATCTCATGGAGGCATCTTTTTAAAGGTGTGATGATTAGAGCTATCTTGGAATTCAGCAAGGTTTCCCAGGTAGTAGCCATAAGTGGACTGCTTGTATTCTTCCCAGGAGATCTTTTCGTCTATGCCCCTATCATAATTCTTCCAGAGTTTAGCCACAGTAGATATATCTTTTCTGTACCTGTTTGATCCAAACTTCCAGCTGCTCAGTAGTAACAAGGCCGCCTCCATCACTGTCAATTGGATCAACAATTTCCCCAGCCTCTCCTTGTTCTCATCCACGCTTAGCTATCAAAGGTCTTGAAGTCCTCCTTGCCCAAGAAGACCTCATGATCGTACAGGAAGCTATGCTTGTCTTCTGGTGGCCACTCGCCCAGCTCTGAATCGGGACAAACCATGTGCTCCTTGCTCATCATGCTCTTGGTCCTGAACACCAGCACCAGTGCCAGAAGCAGTCCATGGAGAGTCCCAAGCTGACACCTGGCACCAGAGTCCTGATCAAAGGGAGACAGCAGGGAAGTAGGGGCTAGGAGCACCTTAGCCGCTGTCCCCTCCCCAGAGAGGGCTTTTGTTACATTTCAAATGCTATCCCTTTTCCTAGTTTCCCATCCATAAAACTCCTTATAACACCCCTCCCCCTTCTACCATGAGGGTGTTACCACACCCACCCAACCACCCACGCCTACCTGCCTCCCTGTTCTGATTTTCCCCTACACTGGAACATCACGCCTTGACAAGACCAGGGGCTTCTCCTCCCATTGGTGCCCAACAAGGCCATCGTCTTCTACATATGCAGCTGTAGCCATGCGTCTGTTCATATGTACTCTTTGGATGGTAGTTTTGGCCCTGGGAGCTCTGGATGTTTCTTATTGTTGTTCTTATGGGGCTATAAACCCCTTCAGCTCCCTCAATCCTTTCTCTTACTCCTCCATTGGGGAGCCTGTTCTCAGCTAAATGGTTGGCTGCAAGCATTTGCCTCTGTATTTGTCATGCTCTTTACAACACATTCTTGAGCAGATCACCACAGAAAAACGAAGATGTATTGTCTTGGAGTGATGTTGTATAGACAAATAGATGATTTCTTAATTCTTAATGATGATTGTAAAAGAATTCCTAAAATTAGATTAGTAATTTTTAGCCCTTTTATAGTAGGAGTGCTATTATGTTCTCTCTGATAATCAAAATTGCATTGAAAACTCTGCCATTCTTAAAGTAAATTGCTTCTGCAATACCAAGCAGGCATCTACAAATTAGAGCCCATTCTAAGAGCATATAAACCAATTAACCAAAGTTCATAAAAAGAGAATTAATGATTTACTATAGGTGCAAGGACTGAACATAAAAAATTGACTGGATTTGCCTTTAGGTAATTTCACTTATGCTTTTCTCACAAAAATTACAGCTTTTAACTCCCCACGAACCTGTAGAGCCAGTGACAGATGATGACAGTTTATCCTGATAATTACTCTTAATGGATATGCATGTAAACATTCTCTGTTGTAAACATATTATTCAACTTATGATTTAAATTCCTGTGCAAACTTGTGGTGAATTTTTTACCATGTGATGATGTATTCAGAAAGATATACAAGTGCTGAGGACAAAGAGAGAGAAAGCTTTTTAGACAAGACTGAACTGAACAGGACAGAACTCAAGAAGAACTCAGAAGTAAAGGCATAGCATTGAGAGTAAGGCCTTGGGAGTAAGGAAATTATTGTGACATAAGAGCAAGAGGAAAGGAAATAAGAAGAAGAGCAAAGAGAACTTTTTAACCGAACATTTTGGAGGCAAACTTTTGGAGAAACTTTTTGGAAAACTGAAGAACTTATATATAAAGGTTAAAATCACTGCTCTTCAGCCTTCAGCCTGGCTCACTAGCTAGTTTCTGCTCTTCAGTCAGGCTCACTGGCTAGCCTCTGCTCTTCAGCTGGGCTCACTGGCTAGCCTCTGCTCTTCACTCAGGCTCACTGGCTAGCCTCTGCTCTTCAGCTAGGCTCACTGGCTAGCCTCTGCTCTTCAGCCGGGCTAACTGACTAGTCTCTCCTCTTCAGCTGGGCTCACTGCCTAGCCTCTGCTCTTCAGTCAGGCTCACTGGCTAGCCTCTGCTCTTCAGCCGGGCTCACTGCCTAGTCTCTCCTCTTCAGCGGGGCTCACTGCCTAGCCTCTGCTCTTCAGCTGGGCTCACTGGCTAGCCTCTGCTCTTCAGTCAGGCTCACTGCCTAGTCTCTCCTCTTCAGCTAGGCTCACTGGCTAGCCTCTGCTCTTCAGCCAGGCTAACTGCCTAGTCTCTCCTCTTCAGCTGGGCTCACTGGCCTATGGGGCCCTAGTACATTGCTTAACCATCTGCTCATGACTGCCTGACCACGCTGACCACCTGAGCGCATTGATTTCTTAAAGCCATTCTCTAGAAAGAGCACAAGAAACCAAAGAGAAACACCACAGGGACCTTTTCCCATGAACTCTGCTTAACCTTAAGTACTTTTGTTATTTCTTTAAAAAAGTGAAATATAATTTCTGCTATTCATATGCCCAAGAGAGCTGGGCAGTAGTCGTTGCTTTATGGAACTTGGTGCTAAATCAAAAGATTCCTTTATTCTATTACAATGTTATCTGTATGCTGTACGATGTATCTTTAGAAAACACAACACAAAATTCCTAAAGTCTACATGTTTTAAGACATCAGCTCATGGAGAAACATAAGTGCTTACCTATCTAGACTGGCCTCTTTTGCTATACTGCAGGTACAATCAAGTTTCCACACTACTTCCATGATTTTCAAGAAGGTTTAAGACAAAAATAACTTGAACATAATGGCCAGAAAGGGGATTCTGTCAAGTTGTCTTATGTTGTACAAGATACCAAAATATGCCTGGTAAACCTAAAACCACCTGTTCCCAAAACTAAAAGAACTTATAGAAAATACATACTTTCTTACCATTCCTCTGCCCCGATGGTTAAGTGATTTATTGAGCACCTACTATGATCCTAGCACTGTGCATCTAAGGGTGTAATGGTGAATAAAAAACTTAATAAAAAGCTTCATTAAGGAGTAAAGAAAAATGAAACATAACTTTGAAACTCAGAATTCAATATACGCAACACTACCATTTCTTAACTGGTGATTTCTGAAAAATTCATCATATTTTCCATGGGCTTCTACACTAATGATACTCAGTCTCGATTTTGTAAGTCACAAATATACAAGTCACACTTCTTTCTTGGCTCCCACAACTGTCAAAGGGAACAACACTGTCACTGTCCATTGTGCTTCCCTATCAATCCTGCTATAGATGGTAATAAATTCCAGTCTTTTAAATGTGAAAACAGGCCACCAAAAATCCTTGAGGGGAAAGGTTGTTAAAATTACACAAACCGGTAAATTCTCTAAAACTTTCAATAGCATTTTAATGATATCACAATGCAAATTTACCAAAAATATTTAACCAATAAAAACAGAAATATTGAATAGCTCTGCAAATAGGATCGATAATCATATATACTTGAAAACAACTATCATGGAAACAAAGGATGTACTAGGAGATAAGATACATCACTAAAAGCTACACAAGCAGCAAAAAGACATTACATTTCTTGGTTTAAAAGTTAGGAGATACACTTAATCTTTAAAGACAGGCGATGTACTTGATCTTTAAGACCTTCAACTGTGCCCTGTCCACATAGAAAGTGAAGCAGTAGATGACAAGGCTAGATGCAGTTTTACAACGGCCTCTCTTTTTTTTTTGGGGGGGGGGGAGGGTAAGATTTACTTATTTATACGTTAGACAATGCAGCTGTCTTCAGACACACCAGAAGAGGGCATCAGATCTCATTACAGATGGTTGTGAGCCACCATGTGGTTGCTGGGATTTGAGCTCAGGACCTCTGGAAGAATACTTGGTGCTCTTAACCACTGAGTCATCTCTCCAGCCCTCACAACGGCCTCTTACACAGCATCAAAGTGGTCTATTTCACTAGATGGATCCAGGGTGATAACAGAGAAACTTTCACAGTTCCTGACCACTCTGAGTTCAAATACCACCAGTGCCAACTCTGTGCTGTTGGCACGTTCTGACCTGTAACCTAATTGTTGTCAGCCACAAAAAGTACGGGTTAGCACCACACAGTATTCACTGCCCTATTCTAAAAACCCTTTCGATTCTGAAAAAGCAACATTCCATGCTTGCTCCATATTTGAGGAAGCCAAATGGTTGGTCTGGCTCAAGGCTTTACTTTTCTTAGCTTATCGACTTTGTTTTCCACTTCTTGTCACAGGAAATATTTTTTTATGCTGCAACTACACGGCAATATTTGAAGGAAACCACCATAAACTCTGGGTGTCACCTCTTGAAATTTAAAATTCACAAAACAATTCGTGGCTTTCTAAACAGCACCATGGAAAATAAACGAAAAACAAGCAAAACCATTCCAAAGGAACTTGCTGATCTGGAGGCAGGCTCATAGCAGGTAGGAACGAATTAAATTATGCGTAACTGTAATCTCTCAGAGCTTTGGAGGCTAAAAAAGAGGAAATCTCTGTTTATGTTCCCTTTCTCCCAGTAATTGAAGGAGGGTATTTTACATCCTCCAAATACCATCCCTTGCAAGGGGCAACCAATTACAAAGTAGATCAGAAGAAATCTATTAAATTATATATATATATATATATATTTATATTTATATATATACATATATATATATATATTCATTGCCTGAGGTTTTAAGAAAATATTTTCCCACGATCCCGGATCCCCGTTCTTTAACATACAATAGAAACATTACAGGGAGTGTGCCACCAGGCTAAGTTGCCTCTGAAAAGCCTGTCCTGCCCTGGGAGGTACAAGGCCATTTAATTCAAGTCAATCTGGAGAGAGGTGAGAGCCCCAAGTTGCTCTGCGAATGTCAGAGCACAGCTCTCATGCACACTCCAGATCACCTGTCCATTCTTTCTCAATGCCATGGGCTTTGCAATCCCTGCTTCAGCTCTCCAAACATCCCTGAACCCTCACCTCCCCACCCAATGGGCTCACTTTGCATGGCCTCCTTCTGCCACTGCTGCCCCAGGGAGGGGAGAGTGAGCCCAAGGACGCGCGGGTCTCCTGCCTACCTTGATGATGCTGCTCTGGCAGGACATGCCGCCCGGCTTGCTGTCCCTGGGGACCAGACCGGCGGCCAGACTAGGGGTACGCGCGATCGCCACGCCTCGAGGTACCCTGGCAGGGCTGGCCCAGGCTCTGTCCCTGGACACTCTGAGGCTGCAATCTCCTTTGGAAACCCCGCCACTGTCATAGCACGCCTGCCCATGGCTGAGGTGACCCCCAACACCTCTACGGTCCCCTTCCCTGGCCGCTTCTTCCGCTTTTTTTTTTTTTTCTTTTTTTTTTTTTTCTTTTTTTTTCTTTCTCTTTTTGATCGCGGTGTGGCGCCAGCGAAGAGCTAGCCTCCAGCAAGGAGAACATCCTGCAGGCAGAATCACCTTTGGGGCCTGCCGGGGTCGGAGAGGGAGAGAGAGGAGTCAGCTTGGGCGGAGGCGGCCGGGCTTCCGGCACCTGCTGAAGGAAAACACGCCAGGCACACGCGCCGCTGCGGTCGCGGTAAATAATGCGCGGGCCGCAGGCCCAGCGCTCATCGACTTGCTCCCCGTGCCCTCAGGCCCCGCGCTCACTGAGGAGCTCTGCATGCCCTCAGGCACGGCTCCCACACCGTGGAGCCGCGGGGTGGGAAGGACACGGGCGCTCACTCCACGGCGCAGGCAACGCGGGGAGGCGCGTCGCGCGCAGCTCCGGGCTCCGCCCAGGCCCCTCAGTCCCCTCTCAGGGCTCTGCGCAGGCCCAGGGCCGCTTCTGAGGGCCCCCAGGCCCATCGTGACCTACCTGCGGCCATCGCCTCCTGAGCTTCGCTCTGCCCCCTACAGGCCGAAGGGACCTGTCCTGGCTCGCAGCGGGAGCATTGGGATTGTGTTTACCACTCTCCTAGGCCGGTTCATCAGGGTGCAAGCCACCCCCACCTGTCCTCACCTGAAGGCATCCCCAGGGACTGGGGCATTCCGCAGGCGGGCCGCAGGGCACCGGACCATGGTCTTGGTTCTGCACCTTGTTGCCAGCCCCTCCCTCACTCAGAACCCGGCCCCTTTCCATCCTGCTCCCACTGAGGTTCCTCAGTGGAGCAAACCCATTTCTCATACAGAAATCAATTCCTTATGTGCCCCTGGACTGCTAAACCCAACGTGCACGACTGGTTGCCAGAAGCTGGGGTAGGAATGGCATGACTGACAGGCATTAAGAGACAGAAGACCTCCCCAGAGTTTATTTGGTGCCTCTGCGTTGTCCCACAGAGGTTTATCATTGTAGACTCTCTCAACTGTGTCTTTCCTAAACCTGCCATCAGAGATGATTGCTTGTCCAACCCCTAGTGGGTACCATCCAAATCAGGACCATCTTTTGGGACAGGGTCAAAAATAAGTGATCAATGTGTCACTCCCATATGCAAAGACTTTCCTTAAACCTCCATTCCTGGAGCCAAAGAAGAGTGCAAGACCACTGTGGAGCCTGGCAGAGCCATTGGCAGAGTGGCAGGACTCTTGTGCACTGTGTCATACCAGAGGCTCCACCCACTTCCCCATCCCAGGCACTCTGATTTCTATCTCCTGCCTGGTTCTAGTTCCAGTTTTTCTCTCACTGTATTCCCTGTTATGGAAAAGACACTTTCCCTGGGCCCAGGAGTACCTGGGAGTCCCTTGGGACAGAACTTAGAGACTTTGTCCTCATTATCATGATATGCTACCAAACTGCCAAGAAGTCCTAAGGAAATGAGCTTTCCATTCATAAACATGCCCACCCTTTCCTCAGATTCAACATCAAAATCCCTCCCTGTTATTCTTGGGGTGTTTTAATTCTTCTGATCCCCTGGCAAGCTTTTGGAAAACAACTGGACAAGTCAATTAGGGCCTACACATTAACAAATGTTTTCTTATGAATAAACAACATTTTAATTCTTTTTCCGGCCTCACCTCCATATTACCTTCTTTCATAGTTTAGCCTCAAAATACGTTTGTCTTCAGATAGTTTTAAAGGAACTGTCAAATCAGCTTTTCATTTGATTTATTAGATGTACTGTCATAAATGTGTTTGAGTTTGTGAGAGGACAAAATGAAGGGGTCTTCCTGTAGGAGTTCTGTAAAAGTGATGGTTTCACTAATCACCTAAAGGATCCTGCCCCTCCTGTAGTAGACTCTAATCCTCTGCATTTACATGTCAATAGAAAAAACTGATGTAGCCAACAAAGATTCTTCAACACTTTCCCTGAGAGCTCTGAACTGAGTAGGGACATCCTGAGGGTCATACAACCAGAATGGGTTGTTGTTTTAGTTGTTTGTTTGTTTGGTTGTTGTTTATGCTCATACCGTCTAATTCACAAATGCCCTCCAAAATGAATACTTGTCTATTTCACTCTAAATTCCCAACAGATCGTATCAGAGAGATTTCGTTGAAATAAGCTTGGCATTTAAATTAAAATGTTCCCCAAAGCATCTTGGCAGATCTGTAACTAATGATACCAGACACCCAAGGCCTGTGCCAGGTTCTGATTGATCCCTGACCTAAGTACTTGTCTCCCACAAGCTCCTGCTCACACGTGTGTTAGAAAAATACTTGCTCCAAAAGCAACCAACCGTTAGGTACCTTGATATGATGACAGGAAGAGGCATGTTCCTGTAACATGCAATTCTTGGCGCCCAACCGGTTTTTTAAGCTCAGTTAAGAGGTTTTCTTCTTACAAACAATACAGTAAGCAAGTATTTCTCCTCCTTCCTGCCTATGCCTCTTCAGTTACTAAGGGATTGCTTTCCATCACTCCTGTTCTGTGAGCAATGGTGTTCAAGAAATTGTAAATAGTATGCCAAAATCCTTGCTGAAGTGTTCTCATGGCATTGTAAATTTCATAGAAGTTAGAGTTATTTGCATATCCACTTATCCATCCATATTGAGCTATAAAACATTTTAGTCTCCTACTACAGAGTCAACTAACTGGGACTCACAGGGGTTCACAGAGATTGAACCAACAACCAAAGAGCATGCAGGGGGCTAGACCTAGGCCTCCTACACATTGTAGCAGATGTGCTACTTGGTCTTCATGTGGGTCCCCTAACAATTGGAGTAGAGATTGTTGCCAACTCTGTTGCCTGCTATTGGATCTTCTTCCCCTAACTGGACTGCCTGGTTGTGCCTGGGTGGCAGAGGATGCACTTAGGCTTGCTATGACTGGATGTTCCGGGGTGTGGTAGTACTGAAGTGGGGCTTCCCATTCTCTGTGAAGAAGGGAGGAGGAGGAGGTAGTGGGGGAAGGATTTGTAAAGGTGGAACTGGGAGGAGAGGAGGGATGAGGGGCTTATTGGGATGTAAGGTGAAAAAAAAGAAACAAGGAAAAAAAAGAATCCCTAAAAATTAAAACTGCTTTAGTCTTATAAATCTAAGCTGATGATTCCAAAGAGAGAGTTAGAACCCTGAGAGAAAAAGATGATCTCATTGAAAAAGAGAGGTGCCTGTTTAGCAAACAGAGACTGTCTTAGAGAAATGCACTCATCAATTCTGAAAGGCAAGTTGGTATAATGAGGATCACAGGTTGGGATTATTCCCAGGATCAAAATGAAAGAACATATGAGAACTAGGGCTTTCCTTGTGCAGCCAGCTCAATAATCGAATGCAGGCAAGAACAGAACAGCAGAGAGGACAGAAAGGTGTATTAGTGGTCCTCCTGGCATGCCCAGCTGATTCCAAGCCTCAGGTAGGACATCTAAGAATCCTGGGGTGAGTAGGGCATCAGAGAGTAGTTCACATCCAGGTTGTCTGCACAGCATGCTTCCCTCCCTCTGAGCTGAAACCCCTCCCTTGTGACAGAAGGAAAAACAGCATAGCAAGAGCAGGCACACATTTGTTCCCATTTCACAGACAAGATACTTAGGCATAATTGAAATTATGCAGCTCTTCTTGAGCCAACCCTGTTTATGTCACAACTGATCAATTTCAAGGGGGAAAGTCAGGATGCCATCCACTAAAGTACAGCCCAATAGAATGAGTAGGTGTAGACAGCACCATCGTTTCCAGAACAGTGGGACCCAAGCCAGTCACCTGGTTAGCTAGTTCTTTAACCAGAGCACTGAGGTTTGGAGAATGCCCATCTTCTTGTTCTTTCCCCCATTTTCCTCCCTGGAACCACAGGACAAAGAGATACTTCCAAATCTCCAAAGACCATCACCATCTTGGTATTGCTTGAGGCTCGTCCATGTAGCTCAGCGAAGAAGCAGTGAGTTTGTATCAGACACCTGGTTTCTTTTAAAGGCTTCTCCGAGTCACCTCTCTTAACCCACATAGAAATGCACATGGGCAGTTACTGCTCTTTCACCATTTTATGGAGAGAACTAAGGAGTCAGGATGATGAGTGTCCTGACAAAGAAGTGAGATCTCCCTTACCCTCCAGAGTAGTTTAAACCCCACCCTACTCTACCAAGACATCTGCAATATCTGGACTGCACAGAGAAGACTCCGCTGCCTTCTCCACTCCTCTAGAGAAGGGCTGTATTTAAAGGAGAGTGAGTCTTGAACCTCCAGGATGATGGTGGGATGTAATTAAGGCAGAAGGATTCTGGAAGAAAAAGATTAAAACCAGAGCTTCCTTTTCCTCCAGCTCCTCCAAACTAAAGAACTGGTGGGGCCTGAGCTCGGTCCCATCTGGTGGACACCTGGCCTCAAGCTCCTCTGGAAGCAACAATGGAACATTTGACATTAAATGAAGGAGACACAGAGAAAGCTGCTTGCAATAATTTCACCCTGGTCGGGGTGCAGGCTAACGAGAGGACTTTCTCCAAACTCCCTGCTAGAGTCATATTTCATTTTGATGATGCAATGACTTATCTAGAAAATCCAACAAAATATCTCCAATCAGCCTGTGACAAAATGTAACTCAGCAAGGCCATTGACTGCACAGGGTTGGCTACATGACTCAGGAAGGAGGACTCTCTGCAAAGGGCAAGTGCTGAAATGACTAAGAATAACAGGACACTGACAGCAGATGATCAGCCAAGAATTAAACTGAATGCTGAGAAAAGGAACCTATGGGTGGGTCATACCATCCTGGAATCATCCTCTGTAAACACATATGGGAACAGCAGGGGACCCTCAGAAATATGACTGCAGGTGAAGGCACTAAAATATATGCCAGAATCTTTAGACAAATTGAAAAGAAAGTCCACGGCTGACAGGAGCACAGGAGAAGTAAAGTAGACTAGACAACATATGGAGAGTATATCGAGAACAAAGGGTTAAAACATTCTCTTTAGTTACATAAACTAATTGTATATAGAGATAGACAAATGCCCTTCTGCTGAAACAAGAAACAAGAGCATAGAATCTATGACACTATATTCTCCCATTACATTCAAAACTAAATAAAAAGAATAGAGTTCTACAGAGACAAGCTCACAAAAATGAAAGCCAATGTTCCACAGTAGACCTCTCAGAAGGAAACTAGAGTAACAACGAACACATATTAACACTGTACCCAAAATGCATAGCATGGAAGTAATAAACCAAAACACAGTAAGAAAATAAAACACAGTCGTATAAAGTAATCCAACACAAAAGTAGTGTGCATTCTGACAAAACAGGAAAAACTGGCAGATTATTAACCACTAAAAAAAAACAGTAAAAAGTTACTGTTATCAGCAAAATGTTAAATTAGTTTTTATTACATTTTAAAAATACTGTTCAGGGTTAGGTATGCAGCTTAGTGGTAAAGGGTTTGCCCTGGGTTTAATCCTTAGCCTGCAAACAAAGGAACCAACAAAAAGCCATTATTCTGACCTGCAACTATCTGACTAGTTGATTTAATAGTCATGCTTTCCTGCTTTTGCACAGGCATGTAATAAAATACACAAAGTCAGAAACAGAAAACAGTTGGGTGAGCTAGGTGCTATTATCCCAGTACATTAGTGATGAGTTCTTTCAAAGCTTTTAAAAAATAAGTCATTCCTATACTAATTTAATTGCTCTAAGATTAAGTTTTAAGGTACAGCATGCTTTCTTCAAAACAGTATGAATTTTTTGAGCCCCGACTTCATCATAAAAGTACAAAACTTGAGAAACATTTTACAAGCAAAGAAAAATAGGAGGGAACCCATCCAACGGAGGAACAGTCATGATTCTCCCTGGAGTAGAGTGTTTGTATCCGTGCATTTGATTATAAAAAATTAACAACACACGTATGGCTCCTTCTACACCAACTGCCACTAAATATCATTTGGACATCCCATCATAATGTTCTCAAGAAGAAAGATTGCAAACAAACACAAAAAAATGAAATTTAATATCTTTTTTATCAGGCTGGAGAGATGGCTTGGTGGTTAAGAGCGCTACTTCTCCAGTGCTCCCAAGTTCAATTCCCAGCAACCACATGGTGACTGACAACTGTCTGTAGTGGGATCCAATGCCCTCTTCTGTCCGCTGCTCTCTTCTGACATGCAGGCACTCTTGCAAACAGAGTGCTCATGTACATAAATAAGTAAATCTTTAAGAAATAAAACCTAATCAAGTTAATGTATCTACATCTAGAACCTAGAAAAGGGTCACAGCAATATTAAAAATCATTCAGAAATGGTAAAGGGATGTAAGAGAGTCATAAAATTCACTGGGCAAGATGGTGTATGTCTGGAATCCCAACACTCACAAGGCTGAGGTAGGTGGATTGTCTTGAGTTCAAGGCTAGCCTAGACTAAAGTGTGAGACCTTGTATTAGAAAACAAAACAATTGGGGAGGAGATGGAGAGAGAGACAGAGAGACATAGAGGGAGTGGGAGACAGAGACATAGACACAGAGAGACAGAGACACAGAGAGACAGAGACACAGAGAGAGACCTCGATGTCATTTCTTGCACTGATGACAAGCTACTGAAGAATGTGAATGTCTCCTACCAAACACTGAGATAATGCTAATGGGCTAATAAGAATGGGTTTCTTATTAAGATACCATAAAATGTAGATGAAAGGGTAAAGGAATGCTAATAAATAAAAGAGAAATCAGACATTGGAAAGCCTAAATTTAGAAGACTATGTATGTTTAAGTCATAGGGGAGGGGATGAGACGATGTGGGGGTGAGAATAATCGGAATAAATTGTATATGTGTATGAAAATGTTAACTAAAAGCAACCAATGAAAAGAGAAAAGCAGGTTTAATTTACAATGAAATTGAGTTCCCATATGACACTATGTAACATTTTGTAAATTGATTATATGAATTATCTGCAATAAAAAATCAATTGTTACTAAAGATGTGGTTGTGTTCATATTAATTTCAAATATTTTACATTCTTTTTATTTATTTGCTTATTTATTGATTGATTTTTTTAAGATAGGGTTTTGCTATGTAGACCAGGTTGATATCAAAAAAGAGATCCACCATCCTATGCCTCCCAAGAGCTAGGATCAAAAGTATATACTCACACATGAAATTTACATTCATAAAGTGATAAAAAATTACAGCTATCAACTTGGTACAATTATTGAACAGTGATCAACTGAATAGAAATATCAGAAACACATTTAAGGCATTGTCAAAAGAATCTTGAGCAGCATATATAATTCAAATCATCCAAGAGACACATTTTGAAAAAAAAACCAAAAAAGTGGGTAGAGATAATTTAAATATTTTAATCTATTAAACATTTTAAAGTGCATTCGATATGAAAGCTGTAAGTGATATACTTCACATTTTTGCTTATATACCATCTTCAATGTTATGTGCATTCTGCAAATATTGTCCATGTTTATTCAGGCTCTTAATATTTCCCCATGACTGATAACATTGACAGAAATCATATTGAGCAAACTGTATATGTTGACATATAATAGAATTGTATTCTACACAGTATAGCATAGAAACATGTATATATAACTTGCCATATATGTGTATATACATATGTAAATGGCTAAAGAAAATGAGTATCACTTTATCATTGTGGTATTATTTTCATCAAAATCCTGAGAACGTTGAAATGGCATCATATAGTGACCAGATTGGCAAAAAAAAATCCACAAAATAAAACTCTTATAAAGA